>NC_134353.1:516094927-516395836 GCF_048569485.1 Anomaloglossus baeobatrachus
TAATCGTTAGGCCACCAGTCGTCCAATGTGTATATTGGGGCTTAAGTCTATTGCATAGAAAGCAGAGCTTTGATTGCATGTTATTTATATTTTCTTTCTGAATATAATTTTCTCATTTTTAGAGATAATCTTTTTTCAGAAAAGTTTTTAAACAGATGTTATTTGGAATTCAGTCAAGAGATGATCAAATCAATTCAAATAAATTTGACATTAATGGAATTTGATTTAATTTTTTGAAGTTTGCAGGTCCCAGAAAATTGGAATAATTTGTGATTTGATTAGTATAAATTGCTAAAACATACCCACCACGTTTTACACAATGCAATGATTACATCAGTCATAGAAGGCCGTTGTGACCTAAAGTATAATATTTCTGGCTTACCTATGATTAGAGATGAGCAAACCTGTTCAATAAAGACTCACCAAACTCAGGTTCGATATGAGCCTGAGCTTGTTCATTCGGGCTTGGCAAACACGAGCATTACACTTAAAACTTGGCATTTGGTTTGGTTTCCCACAAACACCGTGTTTCCAAAAATACATTTCAAATATGGTGCAAAGGGGTAGGAGCAAGCCCTTCATACACACTGATCACCGGGGCAGATGTCATACTGCTCTGACAACTCTACGACTCTCCTTCACTTCCTGTGCTGCTCATCACAAATTAACTGCTTTCCTGCCCACCAGCAATCCTGGTGTCTGTGATTTGGTTGCAGTCAGACACGCCCCTATATCTATCTATCTATCTATCTATCTATCTATCTATCTATCTATCTATCTATCTATCTATCTATCTGTTACGGTTGCTACGAGCACTGAAGACTATGTCCAGATTTCTTGCTACTGCACATGTGCGAGCGCTGGAGACTAAGTCCAGATTTCTTGCTACTGCACATGTGCGAGCGCTGGAGACTAAGTCAAGATTTCTTGCTACTGCACATGTGCGAGCGCCGGAGACTAAGTCCTATCTTGGAGCCATTGCACATGTGCGGGTGACATCATCGCTGACACGAGGTCACATGTCTCTGACACCTTCTATGCCGATTGGTCGCTGGTCATGTGCTTGTGACGCCTTGCTCGGTGATAGGCCAGCATGACGTCACTCCTGTCGTTCTGGCAGCGGATTGGCTCTGGTGTCCTCCATCTTGGATGAGGCACAGAGTCTATATAAGACCCTGACACACGCCGCATGGCGCTCAGTCCTCTTGGTTCATGCATAAGAGTAGACGCTCTGTGCGCGTTCCTCTAGGCATTCCTTTGTCTATGCTAGGTGAGCGCTACCGGCAGGGTAGCGTTCTTATACCTTACTATGGGGAGATAATCTCCCCATAGTGATGTTTTTTAGGTTTTTTGCACCCAGTTCAGACATAGAATGGAGTTCCAAACGTTATTCCTTATACCTTACAGCTTCGGCTGCTGTCCGTATCCTTACCTCTTAGGGGAGCAAACATAGGCAGGTGCCTGAGGCACATGGTCTGGCTGGGCCTTGTGATTCGACTCGCAGGTGGATGTTGCCGCTAGGGTAACGTTCCTTATACTGCGTCTGGCAGTTGTTCGTATCCTCGCACACTAGGGGAGCGAAAAGAGGTAGGAGCTTTGTGCGGCTTACGCTGCTGTTCGTCTCTTTTGCACCACTAGAAGAGCGTACCTAGGCAGGTGCCATATCTAGTGGTTCGTGTCCTCGCACACTAGGGGAGCGAACAGAGGTAGGAGCTTTGTGCGGCTTACGCTGCTGTTCATCTCTTTTGCACCACTAGAAGAGCGGACCTAGGTAGGTGCCATTTCGCACACATTGCCTTTGTCTCTGTGATTATTAACAGAGATCATTCCACACACCCTCCAAGTAAGGGAGGAATTGCTTTACTTACTTATTATATCCTTCTGTGAGTTAACAGAGGTATTGCACTCTGCCATAGTCTGCAGCAAAGTCTTTGCACGGTGGACCCTGACTGTCTGATACTCCTTTAGGTTATTATCAGACAGCCCCCCGTAACACTATCTATCTATCCATCTATCCAGCTATCTATCTATCCATTATCTATCTATCTTTCTATCCATCTATCTATCTATCCATTATCTATCTATCTATCTATCTATCTATCTATCTATCTATCGGATAGATAGATGGATAGATAGAGGGATACATAGATAGATTAATGGATAATAGATGGATAGTGGGATAGTTAGTTATATAGATAGAGAGAGATAGATAATGGATAGATAGATAGATAGATAGAGAGACAGATAGATAATGGATAGATAGAGGGATAGATAGAGGGATAGATAGATAATGGATAGATAGAGGGATAGATAGACAGATAGATAATGGATAGATAGATAGACAGATAATGGATAGATAGATAAAAAAGGATAGATGGATAGATAGATAGATAGACAGGCAGACCGATGTCAAACACATATATAATGTCCCACCTCCCTGCATATTCTAAGCTGGCACTCTTTAGTGACTTTCATGTGGCACTATTGGGTGCCTAGAAATGTATTTAGCCAAAAAAAAAAATAATTTAAAAAAGCGCTTTGGGATCCCCCTTATTTTTGATAACCAGCTAGGGTAAGGCAGATGGCTGCAGCCTGTTGACCATAGCTGGCAGCTTTACCATTGTTGGAGATCAAATTTGGAGGGGCCCCAGGCTCTTTTTTATAATTATTTATAAATAAATAAAAATGGGGTTCCCTCCAAATTGGTTCACCAGCCAAGGTAAAGCGGACAGCTCTGGTCTGGTATTCTCAGGGTGGGAAGGTCCATAGTTATTGGCCCTCCCAGCCTAAAAATAGCAGGCCGCAGCCGCCCCAGAAGTGGTGCATCCATTAGATGCACCAATCCTGGCGCTTCACCCCAGCTCATCCTGTTGCCCTGATGCAGTGGCAAACGGGGTAATAAATGGGGTTGATACCAGATGTGTAATGTCACCTGACATCTGTTAGGACCAGGATGACGGCTAGGCCCAGGAGGTGGATCCACTGGACTGAGCACCCCACCGAGGGCAAGGTGCCCGGTAGCCGGAGCACTACGGGTAGCAGGACAGTCCGTTCAGAGGAGTGGAGTGTAGAAGTCCCTGGGACCACGGAGTCTCTGAAGGTACTCCGGGTGATGGAGCTCAGGTTCGGAGGCCGGGATGATGTCAGGCAGAATCCGGAACCAGCTGAGCGGGGAGGTCGGTCACCACACGGATCCAGGGATCGGAGACGGTAGGGACTGATGAGATGGCGGACAGTCACCGTTCGGAGTTCTGGAACCGTCAGGACTGGTTGGCGAGACAGGAGCGGCTCTACAAGAGAGATAGGTGAGTACGGGACAAGGCACAGGGAGACCTGACTCCTAGCTTAGCAAACACGAAGAAGAGGCCCCGCCCACTTGGAAAGGAACCCCCTATATACCCTGTACCTGATTCTTCAATATCCTGTTGGAGAACGCTGGCCCTTTTAGAGAGGGTCAAGGACCGCGCGCGCGCCCTAATGCGCATGCACGAGGCCCAAGTGACAGAAGCCAGAGCAGGAAGCGGTGCACAGGAGGCAGGAGTGCCGGGCTGGCTCAGCGTTGCCGACAGGCGCCGGGAGCGGGGACCGGGTTGCCTGGAGGATGCAGGTGAGGGAGCATGGAGTCTGTGGAGCGGGGGACCGGGAAGCATGGCACGGGAGCGGTGGCGCGTGACATGGGAGCGGGGAAGCATGGCAGGGAAGCTGGGGAGCATGGCAGGGGAGCCGGGGAGCATGGCAGGGGAGCCGGGGAGCATAGCACGGGAGCTGGGGAGCGTGACAGTACCCCCTCCCCCACGCCCCCTCCCCGCAACCGGGACAGGAAGTCACGTATCAGGGGAGTACCCACATTCTCCCGGGGTTCCCAGGACCATACCCAGCCCTGTCCACCAGGAAGAACTGTCGGCCGCCCCGCACGGTCTTTATGGCCACGATATCCCTTACTGCATAGATGTCATCGTCAGCAATAGGAGGAGGAGCAGAACTGGCATCAGCAGAGAAGGGACCAAGGACAACCGGCTTGAGCAGGGAGACGTGGAAGGAGTTGGGTATCCTCATCGTGGCCGGGAGCTGCAGCTTGTAGGAGACCTCATTGATCTTGCCGATGACTTTAAACGGCCCGATGTAGCGAGGACCCAGCTTGTACGATGGTAGCTTCAATCGGACAATATTTGGAAGCAAGCCAGACCAGATCTCCTGGAGAGAAACACGGAGGATCCAGACGCCTCTTGTCCGCATGTCTCTTCATCCGCAGGGAAGCGCGTCCAAGGGACGTCTTGACAGAGTCCCAAATTGTTGAAAAGTCACGGACTACGGTATCAGCAGCAGGAACATCCGAGGAAGAAGATACAGGTAATGGGACAGAAGGCTGAAGTCCGTAAACGACATGGAAGGGAGAGCTGGAGGAGGACTCACTGACGTGATGGTTATGGGAGAATTCAGCCCAAGGAAGGAGCGTGGACCAATCGTCGTGATGGGTGTTAACATAGTGACGCAAGAAGGAGGTCAGGATCTGATTGACTCATTCCACTTGGCCATTCGACTGAGGATGGTAGGCCGAAGAAAAGTCCAGAGCCACTCCCAGATGTTTGCAGAGAGCCCTCCAGAAGCGCGAGGTAAACTGAGTTCCTCTGTCGGACACAATGTGTGAGGGAAAGCCATGCAACCGGAAGATGTGCTGTATGTAGGCGTCAGCGAGCTCCTGGGCAGAGGGCAGTCCAGCCATAGGGACGAAATGAGCCATTTTGGAGAAACGGTCCACCACGACCCACATGGCCATGTGTCCGGAGGACAAGGGCAAGTCTGTAATAAAGTCCATTGCAATGTGTTGCCACGGAACGGAGGGAATTGGCAGCTGCAGAAGACAACCATATGGCAGGTGTTTGGTCGTCTTGTTCCGGGCACAAGAGGAGCAGGCTGAGACAAAGACGCGACGTATGTGCGAAGGGATGGCCACCAATAGCGATGTACAATTGTACTCCATGTTCTCTTCTGACCAGCATGGCCGGCTATTTTCAAGGCATGGCCCCAGTGCAAGACTTTTTGTCTGTCAGTTTCAGAGACATAGGTCTTCCCGGGTGGTATCTGGGCCAGAGAGACAGGAGCCACCGGAATGACTTTACTTGGGCAGATGATGGGCTGGGATGTATCCTCCTCCTGTTCCATGGGCACGAATGACCTGGACAAGGCATCTGCTCGCACATTCTTATCCGCGGGCTGAAAATGGAGCTGAAAATCGAACCTGGCAAAGAACAAGGACCACCTGGCTTGTCGTGGGTTCAGTCGCTGAGCAGACCGCAGGTATTCCAGGTTCTTGTGGTCCATGTAAATGATCACGGGATACACTGCTCCCTCCAGAAGGTAGCGCCATTCCTCCAGAGTCAGTTTGACTGCTAATAGCTCTCGGTCACCGATGGTGTAGTTGCGATCAGGCGCTGAGAAGCTCTTGGAGAAGAAATCGCAAGTGACCATCTTCCCGGTGGAGGACTTCTGCATGAGCACTGCCCCGGCCCCAGAGGAGGAGGCATCCACCTCCAAGGTGAACTGTCGGTTTAACTCAGGACGGTGGAGCACAGGAGAGGAAGCAAATGCCCGCTTCAGGGAGCCAAACGCGGCGTCGGCCACAGGTGACCAGTCCTTCGGATTAGCCCCCTTCTTGGTCAAGGCAGAGAGAGGCGCAGTCAGGGCAGAGAAGTGAGGGATGAACTAACGGTAATAGTTCGCAAAGCCAAGAAAACGTTGAATTGCCTTCAGTCCGGAAGGAGGGGGCCAGTTGAGAATGGAAGAGACCTTCTCCGGGTCCATCTGCAGGTCGGTATCGGAGATTACGTAACCCAGGAAGGGAAGAGAAGACTGCTCGAAGACACACTTTTCGTACTTTGCATACAGGCGATTCTCTCTAAGCCTTTGTAGTACCAGCTGCACGTTCTCTCTGTGGGTCTGGAGGTCCGGAGAGAAGACCAGGATGTCATCCAAATATACCACCACACAGACATAGAGAAGGTCCCGGAACAAGTCATTCACTAGTTCTTGAAAGACTGCCGGTGCGTTACACAGGCCGAAGGGCATCACACAATACTCTTAATGCCCATCGCGAGTGTTAAATGCGGTCTTCCATTCGTCCCCAGAGCGGATGCGGACCAGGTTGTAGGCACCATGAAGATCCAACTTGGTAAACAAACGAGTTCCTCTAAGCCGATCAAACAATTCGGGGATGAGCGGCAGGGGGTATTTATTCTTTACGGTGATTTGATTCAATCCCCGGTAGTCAATGCAGGGGTGCAGGTCGCCCTCTTTCTTCTTAACGAAGAAGAAGCCTGCTCCAGCAGGAGAGGAGGATCTCTGGATGAATCCCCTTGCCAGGTTCTCAGTGATGTAGGCAGACATGGCCCTTGTTTCAGCAGAAGACAAAGGATATATCTGTCCTCAAGGTGGTGTGGTTCCCGGGAGTAGGTCGATGGCACAGTCGTAAGGACGATGTGGCGGCAGTACCTCTGACTCTTTTTTATCAAAGACGTCCGCGAAGGACCAATAGGCCGAAGGCAGTCCTGGTAGGGACTCCGGGACCAGAGGTTGTCGGATGGGCTGTATGGACTTCAGGCAGTTCTCGTGGCAAGAGGGACCCCATCGAGTAATTTCGCCAGCACGCCAGCTGACCGACGGTTCGTGTGTTCGTAACCAGGGGAGTCCCAGCAGGATTTGATGAGACATGTGCGAGAGGACGTAGAGAGTGATTTTCTCGGTGTGCAGGGCACCAATATGTAGTACTACAGGCTTGGTGATCCAAGAGATGGTGTCAGAGAGGGGTCTCCCGTCTACAGAGGCAATCACGAGGGGTTTGTCGAGTGGAGTAACAGGCACCTGGTACTTGTCCACCATGGCCTGCTGGATGAAATTGCCTGCTGCCCCGGAATCGAGGTACGCCTCCGCCGTGAACCGCGTCTCTCCCGCTGTCACTTGAACAGTCCACATAACCGGGTCTGAGAGAGTCCCAGTACCTAGGGTGGCCTCTCCTACCAACCCTAGGCTTTGGAGTTTCCCGGCCTCTCTACGTAGCAGGTGTGTGCCCTCTCCGCAGTAGAAGCAGAGGCCCTTGGCGAGCCGTTCTGCTCAGCGTTGTTCGGACTGCCGCAAACAGTCAATCTGCATGGGCTCGTGGACAGAGACACCAGACGACGCCGACTGAAGTACAGCGGGCTTCTGCGGAGGAGAGGAATCCCGTATCGGACGTCTCTCGCGGGACACCTCTTTGGATCGTTCCTGAAATCGGAGGTCCACGCGGGTGGCTAGTGCGATCAGAGCATCCAGGGTGGAAGGAACATCGCGGCCGGCCAGCTCGTCCTTAATATGACCGGAGAGTCCTTCCCAGAAGGCGGCGGTTAGGGCCTCATTGTTCCACCCTAATTCAGAGGCCAAGGTGCGTAAGCGGATGGCATATTGACCAACCGTCAAGGTCCCCTGACGTAGCCTGAGGAGTGATGAGGCGGACGCGGCGGCACGTCCGGGTTCATCAAAGGTGGTTCTAAACGCCTGCAGGAACTCCTGGATGTTGGTAGTTACAGGGTCCTCCTTCTCCCACAAGGGGTTCATCAAGGCCAGTGACTCACCCTTTAGATTGGACATCACAAACGCCACCTTGGCTTGATCGGAGGCAAACAGATGCGGAAGCAGCTTAAAGTGGAGGGAGCACTGGTTCAAGAATCCTCTGCAGGTCTTAGGATCTCTGGCATACTGGGGTGGAGAGGCCAAGCGGAGTTTAGAGGCTTCCGGGGAAGCTGCCATGGGAGCTGTGGACATGGACTGTGATGCCAGGGACATGGCTGTTGCTTGCAGCGTATTCAGATGGGTGTCCACTGAGGTCATGAAGGCTAGCATGCGGGATTGGGTCTCGCGTTGTCGTCCGAGTTCCTGCGGCAATCCGGCCAGCTGGGACGCTAGTGCTTTGGCGGGATCCATGGCCTGTTCTTACTGTTAGGACCAGGATGACGGGTAGGCCCAGGAGGTGGATCTACTGGACTGAGCACCCCACCGAGGGCAAGGTGCCCGGGAGCCGGAGCACTACGGGTAGCAGGACAGTCCGTTCAGAGGAGTGGAGTGTAGAAGTCCCTGGGACCACGGAGTCTCTGAAGGTAGTCCGGATGACGGAGCTAAGGTTTGGAGGCCAGGATGATGTCAGGCAGAATCCGGAACCAGCTGAGCGGGGAGGTCGGTCACCACACATATCCAGGGATCGGAGACGGTAGGGACTGATGAGATGGCGGACAGTCACCGTTCGGAGTTCTGGAACCGTCAGGACCGGTTGACGAGACAGGAGCGGCTCTACAACAGAGATAGGTGAGTACGGGCCAAGGCACAGGGGGACCTGACTCCTCGCTTAGCAAACACGAAGAACAGGCCCCGCCCACTTGGAAAGGAACCCCCTATATACCCTGTACCTGATTCTTCAATATCCTGTTGGAGGACGCTGGCCCTTTAAGAGAGGGTCAATGACCGCGCGCGCGCCCTAATGCGCATGCGCGAGGCCCGGGTGCCAGAAGCCAGAGCAGGAAGCGGTGCACAGGAGGCAGGAGTGCCGGGCTGGCTCAGCGTTGCCGACGGGCGCCGGGAGCGGGGACCGGGTTGCCTGGAGGACGCAGGTGAGGGAGCATGGAGGCTGTGGAGCGGGGGACCAGGAAGCATGGCACGGGAGCAGCGGAGCATGACATGGGAGCGGGGAAGCATGGCAGGGGAGCCGGGGAGCGTGGCAGGGGAGCCGAGGAGCATGGCAGGGGAGCCGGGGAGCATGGCACGGGAGCTGGGAAGCGTGACAACATCAAGCCCAGCAGTAGGTGATGTCATGGCATCTATCAGATACCATTGACATCACCAACTGTCAGTAATAAAAGTAGAAAAAAAAATAGAACACAAAAAAAAAATATTTGAAAAAACACTCCCCAAAACATTCCCTCTTTCACCAATTTATTGTAAAGAAAAAAAACTCTCCTGTAATCCATTTTGGAAGTCAAAATAGCATGTGACCAATCACGTGTCTATTATCTCATTGGCTACAGACTGGTCACATGGCTAGGCGTCATGCTAGGTCCTGTCAGTGCATCTCTACGGTACGCGGTGTTCGTTTGAACATCTCCGTGTACCGGCGAGATGCTCTGGCACATGGTCGACTCACCGTCCATGCATGTCGGCGCGCTTTACAATCAGCCCACATTCAAGGACTGGATGCCACAGCCGGTGAATAACGGAGATCACCATTGCTATAGTAACCTGCCTGTCAGCAGTGACGTCACCGCTTACAGCCCGCAGCCTCTGCTCACTCACTGAGTGATTAGACTGCACGGGAGCAGCAGCGTCTTCCTCCCTTGCAGTGCTGTCTGATGTAGCAGAGCTGCATGAGTTGAAAGAGAAAGAAGACAGAAGACCAGGATCGTGGAGGGTTGAGAGGGAGTAATAAACATGGAGTCTCTAATGTGTCTGTGCATTTATTTCTATTAAAGTATTTTTTCTCTGTGTGGTGTCTTTTTTTTTTTTTAAACCCTTTATTGGAGATTCTTAATGGCCGGGTCAAACTTGCCTGACATTAAGAATCTCTGGCTTAATACTAGCTAGTAAAACAAAGCTAGTATAAACCCATTATTACCCAGCGAGCCACCCGGCTTCAGGGCTGCTGGAAAAGTTAAATACAGCGCCAGATTATGCCGCTTCTATGAAAGCGCCATTTTATGGGGCGGCTGCAGACTGCAATTTGCAGCAGAGGGGCCCAGAAAGCTCGGGCCAACCTGTGCTGGTATTCCAATCTAGAGGATGGAGCATGCTGACCCTTGTAGTTCTGCTCCCCCTGTCTCTCCCTCCAGCATACAGTCCTGGATGAAGAAGGCTGAGCTTTGTAGTTCTGCAGCTGCTGTCTGCTCTCCTCCATACAGACAGACAGCAGATAGCAGCTGCAGAACTACAAGGCTCAGCATACTCCATCCAAGACTGTATGCAGGAGTTTTTTGCCCCCCCCAAAAATTACGTGGGCTTCACCATGTTTTTGTATGCTAGCCAGGTACAGCAGGCACCTACGGGCTGCCCCCAAGCCCCAGCTGCCTATTTGTACCCGGCTGGGAACCAAAAATATATGGAAGCCCTTTTTTTTTAATTTCTTCATGAATTTCATGAAATAATTAAAAAGAAAATGACGTGGGTTTCGCACAAGTTTTGTGTCCAGCCAGGTACAACTAGGCAGCTGAGGATTGTAATACGCAGCACAGGGTGCACAAGCTTTCTGGGCACCCCTGCTGCGAATTGCAGTCCGCAGCCGCCCCAAAAAATGGCGCCCTCATAGAAGCGCCATCTTCTGGAGCTGTATGCAACTCTTCCAGCTGCCCTGGTGACGGGTGACTCACTGGGTAATAATGGGGTTATGGCTAGCTGTATACAGTGCCTACAAGTAGTATTCAACCCCCTGCAGATTTAGCAGGTTTACACATTCGGAATTAACTTGACATTGTGTCATTTAGACTGTAGATCAGCCTGGAAGTGTGAAATGCACTGCAGCAAAAAAGAATGTTATTTCTTTTTTTTTTAAATTGTGAAAAGTTTATTCAGAGGGTCATTTATTATTCAACCCCTCAAACCACCAGAATTCGGTTTGGTTCCCCTAAAGTATTAAGAAGTATTTCAGGCACAAAGAACAATGCGCTTCACATGTTTGGATTAATTATCTCTTTTTCCAGCCTTTTCTGACTAATTAAGACCCTTCCCAAACTTGTGAACAGCACTCATACTTGGTCAACATGGGAAAGACAAAGGAGCATTCCAAGGCCATCAGAGACAAGATCGTGGAGGGTCACAAGGCTGGCAAGGGGTACAAAACCCTTTCCAAAGAGTTGGGCCTACCTGTCTCCACTGTTAGGAGCATCATCCGGAAGTGGAAGGCTTATGGAACTACTGTTAGCCTTCCACGGCCTGGACAGCCTTTGAAAGTTTCCACCTGTGCCGAGGCCAGGCTTGTCCGAAGAGTCAAGGCTAACCCAAGGACAACAAGGAAGGAGCTCCGGGAAGATCTGATGGTAGTGGGGACATTGGTTTCAGTCAATACCATAAGTAACGTACTCCACCACAATGGTCTCCGTTCTAGACGAGCCCGTAAGGTACCTTTACTTTCAAAGCGTCATGTCAAGGCTCGTCTACAGTTTGCTCATGATCACTTGGAGGACTCTGAGACAGACTGGTTCAAGGTTCTCTGGTCTGATGAGACCAAGATCGAGATCTTTGGTGCCAACCACATACGTGACATTTGGAGACTGGATGGCACTGCATACGACCCCAATAATACCATCCCTACAGTCAAGCATGGTGGTGGCAGCATCATGTTGTGGGGCTGTTTCTCAGCCAAGGGGCCTGGCCATCTGGTCCGCATCCATGGGAAGATGGATAGCACGGCCTACCTGGAGATTGCAAATGTTAAAGCCGGGCTTTTGTTTCCTCTCAGGTAGCAGGGACGGACCGGCCGGTTGTGAAAGCAAGCTAAAAACACCAAGACAGACACAAGTCTATAGTGAATCAAATAGCTCTGCCCCTTTATTGAATCTGAAGGTTTCTTATACCTTTCAAGCTGATTACGCAATATGAGACATGTGATATGATTATACAACTTTAGATTATACCAAATATAGTCATTTTGGGATATAAGCATGATATCATCACATAAGGAAAGGATTAATATTTCAAGGCCAAAGAGATATGTAATCAAAAGCGTTTCAAGAGATGTAATCAATCAAACCTTGTCAAACAAGCTGCATATGTCAAGATGACCGTATAAACAATTCTAGGGCCTTAATGATAATCATAGCAAATAGCAGATGTGAAATAGAACATCAATTACTCATTCCAAGATTGCATAACTGATTGCATAACTGATTGCATAACTGATCAAATGCCCATACGAGCAAGAATATAATGAACTTCGAAAAAGATACAAAATGGCTTCTCTAACACAAACAAGGGTTATTCCACAAAATATTAAACCTAGGGATTGAATAATAATTGACCCACACTTTTATGTTGAAAATTTCCTAAAATTTAACTGAGCAACATAACTTGTTGGTTTGTAAGATTTACGCATCTGTTAATAAATCCTGCTCTTGTTTGAAGTTTGCAGGCTCTAACTTATTTGCATCTTATCAAACCTGCTAAATCTGCAGGGGGTTGAATACTACTTGTAGGCACTGTATTATCAACTGACCCTAAAGCTGGTGTCACACTAAACGACAGCGACAACGACGTCGCTGTTACGTCACCATTTTCGGTGACGTAACAGCGACCTTGTAAGTCGCTGTTATGATCGCTGCTTAGCTGTCAAACACAGCAGAAGCAGCGATCATAAGGTCGCTGTGCTACATGTTCAGAGAGCAGGGAGCCGCGCTTAGCGCTGGCTCCTTGCTCTCCTGCAGCACACATCGGGTTAATTAACCCGATGTGTGCTGCAGCTACATGTCACAGTTCAGAGAGCAGGGAGCCGCGCTTAGCGCTGGCTCCTTGCTCTCCTGCAGCACACATCGGGTTAATTACCCGATGCGTACTGCAGCCACATGTCACAGTGCAGGAGCCGGCACTGGCAGCAAGAGCGAAGGCTGGTAACCAGCGTAAACATCGGGTAACCAGGGAAAGGTCTTCCCTTGGTTACCCGATGTTTACGCTGGTTACAGCTTACCGCAGCTGCCAGTGCCGGCTCCTGATCGCTTCATTTCGTCGCTCTCTCGCTGTCACACACAGCGATGTGTGTGTCACAGCGGGAGAGTGACGACCAAAAAATGAAGCTGGACATTCAGCAACGACCGGCGACCTCACAGCAGGGGCCAGGTCGTTGCTGGATGTCACACACAGCGACAGCGACGGGACGTCGCTGCAACGTCACAGAAAATGGTGACGTAGCAGCGACGTCGTTGTCGTCGTCGTTATGTGTGACACCAGCTTAAGTCCGAAATTCATGGTGTCACGCCAATATTAGACATGGCCACAATGAATTTCTAGTACAGATAAAAAAAAATGGTGTGTTGTGTTTTTTTTATTAGAAATAAAACACAACTCAATTAGTGACTCCATCTTTATTGAAATAAAGAATCCCCCTCCGCAGTAATCCTGGGTCAAGGGTCCCGTGCCATGCAATCCGGATCCAATATGATCTGATCGGTTTGCTGGAAGGCAATGCGTTCCGATGATATGTCAGGTCCAAGGGCCTGAATCATATGACACAGCAGCTGATTGTATAAACGGCTTTTATACAATCAGCTGATGCATCAGTGCAAAAAAAAACACACTTCTGTGCAGACTCCTGTCTGACAGCAGCAGTTGATAGTTTAGCCGGCTGGGCGGTAAAAAGTCGGCCTCACCTCTCGACTTATAGTGTCAGCTGATTCCGTTAGGTGACCGCATCAGCTGATCATCACCAGGTCTGAGAGAGAGAAGAGAGAGAAAAGAGAAGAGAGAGAGGAGAGAGAAGAGAGAGAGGAGAGAGAGAGAAGAGAGAGGGGAGAGAGAGAAGAGAGAGGGGGAGAGAGAGGGGGAGAGAGATAGGTGGAGAGAGAGGGGGAGAGAGAAGAGAGAGACGAGGAGAAGAGAGAGAGAAGAGAGAGAGGAGAGAGCAATGCAGCCTCATTCTGTGAACTGCTCCTGTTTTAGAGGTGTGTCCCGTGGCTCCTCCCCTCAGTGCATAATTAAATTAAATTATAATTATAAATAAATAATAATTATAATTTAAAATTTTACCAGGTCGGCCGGGACACAAACTCGTAAACTAATTCTCCTTAGGCAGTAGCTCTAACCATTGAGCCACTGCCTCTAATGAAAAGCATAGGCAGATTTGGTAATCTTGACCTCTGTTTTGCACTTGAGAATCCAGAAGTGGATTATTCATCTACAAAAAGGAGAGAGAGAGAGAGATGGAAAAAGAGAGAGAGAAAAAGAGAGAGAGAGAGAAGGAGAAAGAGAGAAAAAGAAAGTAAAAAAAAAGAGAGAGAGAGAAAAAGAGAGAGAGGGGGGAGAAAGAGAAAAAGAGAGAGAGAGAGGGAGAAAGAGAGAAAAAGAGAGAGGGAGAAAGAGAGAACAAGAGACAGAGAGAAAATGAGATAAAGAGATAAAAAGAGAGAGAAAGAGAGAGAAAAAGAGAAAGAGAGAGAAGAGAGAGAAAGAGAGGAGAGAGCAATGCAGCCTCATTCCGTGAACTGCTCCGATTTTAGAGGTGTGTCCCGCGGCTCACAGCTGATGTCCATCTCCTCCCCTTAGTGCATAATTAAGTTAAGTTAAATTATAATTATAATTTAAAAATGAATTAAATTCTTTACCGGGGCGGCCAGGACTTGATCTCGTGAACTAATGCTCCTTAGGCAGTAGCTCTATCAATTGAGCCATTGCCTCTAATTAGAAGCATAGGAAGATTTGGTAGTGTTGACCTCTGCATTGCAGAGTGAAGTCTCCGGTGACAGCGCAGCTCCCTTCAGGTGCTGCGTGGAGAGGACACAGAGCGCTTGTGTTCTACGGTGCTCCTTGTCATCTTCATATAGCAGAGCTGAAAGTGTCGTGTGGGTTACTTCGGACCTGGATTGCTGTTTGGGGATTACTAAAGAGGTTAATGAGGTTTTTTTTTTTGTCTTTTATTCCTAATAAAGGATTTTTCATTGTGTGTGTTTATTTACTTTCACTTACAGGTTAATCATGGAAGGTATCTCGGGGAGACGCCTGCCATGATTAACCCCTTATTACCCCGATTGCTACCGCACCAGGGCAATTCTGGATGAGCTGGGTAGAGTCCCGGGACTGCTGCATCTAATGGATGCGGCAATTCCGGGCAACTGCTGGCTTATATAGTTAGGGTGCTGGGCTCCCCATAACGTGGCGCTCCCCATCCTGACAATACCAGCCTCCAGCCGTGTGGCTATATCTTGGTTGGTATCAAAATTGGGAGGAACCGCAGGTTTGTTTTTTTTTATTATTATTAATTAATTTATTTTACTGTACGATATAGACCCACCCGCCGGCGGCTGTGATTGGTTGCAGTGAGACAGCTGTCACTCATCATGGGGGCATGTCTGACTGGAACCAATCATGGGTGCCGGTGGGCGGGGAAAGCAGGGAATACCTGATTGAATAATGAAGCGGCAGCCATTTTCAAAAGAATAAAAGCCTCCGGAGATTTGTAACAGCCGTGCAGCGAGGCGCCCATGATCGGTGAGTAGGAAAGAGAGAGGGATTGTGCTGGGGACACAGGACGCATGCAAATACACAACATGCGCACATAGCCTTACTGTGAAAAGCCGCGCTTTTGGTGATCGACCCGTTATCGAACGGTAACTCGAACTGCCGAACCTGAAGCAAATCGTTCGAGTTCGTCGAACGACTCGAACACCGCCCAAAATCACTCGAATTTGAAATTGGCGAACTGTTCGATTCGAACATAGCTTTTCTCTACTGATGACCCTCAAAAGATTTAATTAACAGATGAAAATAAACAGTTGAGATGGGAAAATGTACATTTTCAGTTACATGCACAACAATTATGCACAGTAATAGTTGCCAAATACTGTACACATAGGTCTTCTCTAAAGAAGGACAACAAATTCACTTTTACATTCTTAAATTCAGGTGTCAAGTTTATTAGCCTTTTGGATTGACCAACAACATGGTAGTTGTTCAAAAATAAAAAAATGAATCATCAAAATACAAATTGCCAAATAATTGTGCACTCAGTGTTCATTCGTACATGCCACATCAATGCATTGCATATTTGCAGGTGCTGATGTTTTAGTCACAAACCTAACTAGCATTTCTTAATTTATCATTTTTGAAAAAGGGGTTAAATGTTACTGAAAAAATAGAAATGAAAAATAAATATGTAGATATTCAACATTGTCGAAGTCTGTTTTTGAACCTATATGCCACAACTATTTTGAGGCCTCCTGACCCATTTTTCTGCTTGCATGAATATGCATATTTCTTATTACTTCATATTTGGCAAGGCTTGAATAACTGTGGCTGAATAGATTGTCAAAAGTTAATTATAGTGTTGGTAAAAGAAAAAATAGCAATAACATGGAAAGGAATGGTGAGAAAAAAAAAACATATTAAACATCACAGCCAGGAATATGGGAGTTGATCGCACTACCACGACTGGCACCATCTACTGTACTTCTAGTAAATGCAGGTGAGATTTGATTCCTTTACAGCATGCTGGCCGAGAATAGAAGTAACAAATTTGTTGATAATTAAAACTATCTTTTATTTAAAATTCTTTAAAATACTAAAACAGCAAATTATACTTTATAAACCAAAAATTCATGTAAGGACACAAAGTGTTTCACAAATTAATCCAAACAGGGTACACCCAATGAATAAATATGCATTGACAGTGCAAGATATGTATAAAGAGGATACTCCATTTCCAGCTATAAGGATAAAGGTAGATAATAATTAGAAAAAAAATTCTTAGCATGTAAAGAGCTCCTGACAATATGATTAAATACCCAGTGACTGCATAATATACAATGAGCAAAAATAAATCATAGACGCTTTTGAGTGCCTGCTCCAAATTACAAATTGAGTCACTGTCTATCTAATTTTTCTTGTCCAGTTTTTTTAGAATTAAATCTTGGTTTTATTAGTCTGCAGCGCCTCGTTCCAAGCTTCTATTTTTTAAGTTTTTTTCTTACATTTCTAGGTATTGTTAGTTAGTACTTCCTGCTGTAAATTTGCTAGTGAACTAACAAAATAGGTCTTAGCACTTTTCACTGCCTGCTCCAAATTACACAGTTGCCTAAATTTATAGGTATTACTACTTATTACTGCCTGCTCCAAATTAGCCAGTGCAACACATTTCTAGCTATTGTTAGTTATCCGTGCCTGCTCAAAATTTGCTAATGAGCTAGCTAAATAGATATTGGCACCTTTCAGTGTCTGCTTCAAATTATGCATTGAACCACATTTGTAGTTGTGGGTACTTTTCATTGCCTTCCCAATATTGCCATCTCTAGCAAGAAATAAATAATTTATCTTTTGTGTCGGGTGTCTTACAGGTGTGGGCGTAGGGTTGTGTTAGAAAGGGGAAATGTACATTAACCATGAGTGGTAAATCACAATGAGGTTGTACTGGAAGGGTGACTGGGCGGGGTGCTTCAGGTGTTCGTATGGGATGTTCTAATATTAGTCAATGCTATAGTGAGCAAACACCGGCTCATCCTATCCCAAGAGAAATTAGAACAATTTCTGATACTGGACAGCCTACTCCACTAGATTTGATAGCCGCATATCGTTTCAACTTCGAAATGAGACTGATAAACAGCATGTGCTAGAGTAGATAGCAAGCGCTGCATCAAGTGGCCTCTCCTCCTCTTCTGGCACCTTGACGTCACACACAGGTCATTACACAGAAGGGGCACCCTAATTGTACTTGTTTCCACCTTAGTCACGACTCTCCACTGACTGTGGTGAACCACATATGGGTGAGTTTGCAAAGGTGTTCGCACATTCTATACCATGAGCAACAGAGGATGGCACTAAAGATACACAGACTCAAAAGGAAGAAAGCATCTATGCCGATGCCCAAAATCTTTGTCAGTTGGGTTTGGCCTGGATGAAGTAGCGTCTGAGCAGGATCCCGAACCTCGTCAATTGACGTTAACCCACGAGGGTGGAGGTGATGATGAGACTCAGATACCTGAGGCACATGTGTACTGTTCTGTGATGTCAGGTCAGAAAAAGGAGGAGTCGGAAAACATAGACCGTGACAAAGTTGTGTATGCCACTTGTGAACACAGAAGGATGCAGCTGAGTAGCTCAGCAGATGAGAAGGAGAAGGAGGAAGACTAGGAGGTTACATTGGCAATTCCAATGCAAACACCTAGTGATACAACCTTGAGAAACACTGGATCCTCAGCCACAATTCTGGCTGGGGCCAGCAGCGGTCATGAGTCTGCAATTTGCAGGAAGGGTTGCTTAGCCTGGGCTTTTTAAAACAACAAAGGATGACCCACTTTCGTTATCTGCCAACGTTATAAACAATGACTCATGCACAACAAACATGCTTTACAGTGGAAATCTAAAGGCCCAGTCACACACAACGACCTACAGCGATCCAGAAAACGATGCGACCTGATAGGGATCACAGGTAAGTCGCTGGGAGGTCGCAGGTGAGATGTCACACAGTCAGATCTTACCAGCGATGCAGGAACAATACAGGTCGCAGTAATGACCTGTATAACGATCTCAGCAGTCACTGTGACCCTGTCACACAGTGTCAAGCACAGCAATGTGTCCTGCCCAGCAGGACATCGCCTTTGAAGAAAATGGCCTGGACTATTCTGCAATGACTAGAGATCTCACAACAGGGGCTTGATCGCTGGTAGGTGTCACACATGTCACACATAACAATATCACTAACGGGATCGCTACTGTGTCACAAAAACTGTGACTCAGCTATAGGTCTCCAAGTTGTGCCTTGTCTATACTGGCAAGGGTATGGGAGCAAAAGTCCTAATTCTGTCACTCATGCCCTCTTAATTTTTAAAATTGAAATGCCAAGCTACATCCAGAGTATTGTTGATGGTCCTTTTGGAACACAATATATTGCTCAAACAGAAATAGCCTTCATACATGATGCCTTTTTTTCTCCTTATAGTCAGGATTCCTTACAATTCTTTATTATTTTATATAGTATTTGAAACTGTTCTTTCCATTGCCTTACAAGATAAGATGATCTTTGTATTTCCACTCAACAACTTGCCTTTATATGTACCCTCTATTTCCTTCCTTAATTTTCTTTACCTTTCTTTTTTCATTTGTTTTTCCCTTGCTTTTTTCTCTTCTATTTTCTCCTTTGCACCCTTCCCCCTCTCCATTGCCTACTTTATTCACCCTTTCTTTCATCTCTTCCCCCTTTTCCTTGGTCTTTTCCTATGTAACTGCCCTCCCCCTTCTTCCTTTTTGTTTTTTGATTCTTATATTTAAAGGTGATCATGCATGTTTATATATTTAATTCTTTTTATCTTCCCCCTTTATTGTGGGGATGTGTACATCTTCATATAAGAAAATAGTAGAGGTAGGCCTCATACACATCCTGAAAAAATTATGAAGGAGGACATCATACACACCCTCTAAAAATAAGAGCGATGGCCGCATTATGACCCTCTAAAAAATTTAAGTGAGGCATGCCTGATGACCCTCAAAAATATGTATTGACTAGCTGTAGCACCCGGCATTGCCCGGGATAGTAACTGTCTCTCTGTTTTTCTCCCAGTCTCCATTTCTGTCTGTCTGTCTCTCTGTCTATCTATCTGTGTCTGTCTGTCTCTCTCTGTCTCTCTCTCTGTCTCTTTGTCTGTCTGTCTCCTTCCCTGTCTATCTCTCTCTACCTGTTTGTCTGTCTGTCTAAGACTGTCTGTCTCTTTATCTGTCTCTTTCTCTGTCTGTCTGTCTGTCTGTCTCTTTCCCTGTCTGTCTCTTTCCCAGTCTTCTCCTGTCTGTCTTTTTGTCTGTGTCTTTTTGTCTGTGTCTATCAGTGTCTGTCTGTTTCTTTGTCTGTCTGTCTCTGCCTGTCTCTGTCTGTCTGTATCTTTCCATGTCTGTCCCTTTCCCTGTCTGTCCACTTCTGTCTCTTTTTCTGTCTGTCTCTCATTCTTTGTCTGTCTCTTTCCTTGTCTGTCTGTCTCTTTCCCTGTCTGTCTCTGTCTATCTGTCTTTTTTCCTGTCTGTATCTCTATCTCTTTCCCTGTCTCTCTAACTCTTTCCCTGTCTGTCTCTGTCTCTTTCCCTGTCTGTCTCTGTCTCTTTCCCTGTCTATCTCTTTGCCTGTGTCTGTCTCTTTGTCTGTTTGTCTCTGTCTGTCTCTTTTCCTGTCATCTGTCTCTTTCCCTGTCTGCCTCTTTTTCTGTCTGTCTCTTTCTCTCTTTCCCTGTCTCTTTCCCTGCCTCTTTCCCTGTCTCTTTCCCTGTCTGTTTCTGTCTGTCTCTGTCTGTCTCTTTCCCTGTCTGCAATGTGACACACCAACATTCCATTTAAGGGCGTGGCTGCACATCCTTTTGAAGTTCTGGCTGCACTGTGGCTCCCAGCTCCATTGACTTTAATGGAGGCAGGTTTTTTGGCGAATAACTGTAAAGTGTGGGGTTACAATTTTCCCTCGAAACATAGTCTATGACATTCACTGAGTCAAATG
This sequence comes from Anomaloglossus baeobatrachus, assembly GCF_048569485.1. Lineage (NCBI taxonomy): Eukaryota > Metazoa > Chordata > Amphibia > Anura > Aromobatidae > Anomaloglossus > Anomaloglossus baeobatrachus. The sequence continues at coordinate 516,115,104 of NC_134353.1, forward strand.
GAGTGTCTGTGCATTTCATGATTGTACATGCGACAGTGCGAATTCCTTTAGCAGACATACACACATACATACATACACACACTCATCTTTATATATTAGATTACCACCTGATTACCCTCTTTATATTTGGTGTGAGATATGCCTGATTAGCCTCTAAAAAAGGGGAGTGAGGGCTCCCTGCTTACCCTTCAAGAAGTTAGAGAAAGAGCCACCTGATGACCCTTCAACAATTTGGAGCAAAGACCACCTGATGACCTTCTAAATATTTAGAACAAGGGCCCCCTGAAGACTCACTAAAAATTTGGAGCAAGGGCCACCTGATGACCCTCCAAAAATTTGGAGATGGAGCTGTCTGATGATCCTCAAAAGATTTGGTGAGATGTTCGCCTGATGACCCTCTAAAGATTTTGACCAAGGGCATCCTGTTTATTAAAATTTAGATTGAGTGCCTCCTGATCATTCTCTAAAAATTTGGGGCAAAGGTCAACTGTTGACTCTCTAAAACTCTGAGTGAGGGCCATCTGATGACCCTCAAATTATTTGTATTAACTGCCGCCTAATTACCCTCTTTAAATTTGGAGTGATGTACACGTGATAACCCTCTAAAATCTTGGAGCAAAGTCAACCTGATGACCCTCAAAACTTTGGAGCAAGGACTGCCAGATGACGTCCTTAAAATTTGAAGCATAGACCCGTGTGACAACCTTCTAAAAGTTTTGAGCGAGAGCTACCTGTTGACCCTCAAAAGATTTGGAGCATGGGTCGCCTGATGACCCTCTAAAGATTTTGGGAAAAGGACTGCCTGTTTACCCTCTTAAAATATGAAGAAAAGCTGCCTGTTGATCCACTAAAAATTTATCTCAAGCACCGCCTAATGATCTTCCAAAAATTTGAAGCATTAGCCACTTGATAACGCTCTATCAATTTTGAGTGAGGGCTGCCTGATGACCCTAAAGATTTTGCCAGAGGGCCACATGTGTACCCTCTAAGAATTTGGAGCAAGGGCCACCTTATGACCCTTCAACAATTTGGAGCAAAGGCCACCTGATGACCTTCTAAATATTTTGAACAAGTGTCGGCTGATGACCTACTAAAAATTAGGAGCAAGGGCCACCTGATGATCCTCTAAAATTGTGAATGAGGGCCATCTGATGACCCTCAAAAGATTTTGACTGAGGGTCACCTGTGTACCCTCATAAAATTTGCAAGTTCCTGCCTGAGCACCCTCTAAAAATTTGAAGAGAGGCCCACCTGACATTTTTCAAAACATTTAGAGCAGGGTCTGCCTGATGTTCCTCTAAAAATTTAAAGCAAGGGCCACCTGATGACCCTCTGAATATTTGGAAAAAGGACTGCCTGATAACCCAAAATAATTTGGAGCAAAAACCGCCTGATGTCCCTATAAATTTGGAGCAGTGACTGCCTGATGACCATCCAAAAATTGTGAGTGAAGGCACCCTGATGACTATCAAAATATTTGGAGCACGGGAAACCTGATGACCATCTAAAGATTTTGACCGAGGGCCACCTGTTTACCTTATTAAAATTTGAAAAAAAAGTACTGCCTGATGACTAAAATTTTGGCGCAAGTGCCGCCTGATGGATGGCTCTCTTAAAATTTGGAGCATATGCCAACTGAAGACCCTTTTAAAAATTTTGAGTGAGTGCTGTCTGATGATTAGAGATGTGCCACCCCCTAGTGCTAGAGTTCGGTTCGGTTCGTCGACCGGCGAGTGTGTTCGGCGAACGTTCGATAAACATTCGACGAACAACTTCGAACTCCATTGAAAAAAATGGCAGGTAAACACAAACTAATACAAACACATTATACAGGTACACATACAGTTAATAAACATTGCCATTATACTTACAGGTCCCCACGATGCGTCTTGCAGACTCTGTCTCCCACCACTTTTCCTTCCGATCATCGCTGCGCCCTCCCGGTAACCAGCACTGTTGATAGGACCTTCCGTGATGTCGTCATAGCATGTGTCACGTGTCTATTGTCTCATTGGCTACAGACTGGTCACATGGCTAGACGTCATGCTAGGTCCTGTCAGTGCATCTCTCCGGTATGCGGTGCTCATTTGAGCATCTCCGTGTACCGACGAGATGTTTGGGCACATGTTTGGCTCTACGTTCCTGCATGTCGGCGCTCTTTACAGAGTCAGCCCACATGCAGGGACTGGATACCACAGCCAGTGAATAGCGGCACCGGGAATCAGGTGATCGGAGATCACTGTTGCTATAGTAACCCGCCTGTCATATTACTATTGCAACGGTGGCAGCGGTGACGTCACCGCTTACAACCCGCAGCCTCTGCTCACTCACTGAGTGATTAGACTGCACGGGAGCAGCAGCGTCTTTCTCCCATGCAGTGCTGTCTGATGTAGCAGAGCTCCATGAGTTGAATGAGAAAGAATACAGAAGACCAGGATCGGGGAGGGGTGAGAGGGAGTAATAAACATGGAGTCTCTAAGTGTGTCTGTGTATTTATTTCTATTGAAGTATTTTTTCTCTGTGTGGTATCTTTTTTTTAACCCTTTATTGCAGATTCTTAATGGCCAGGTCAAACTTGCCTGACTTGGCTTAATGCTAGCTAAGAAAACAAAGCTACTAGTACTCCTTTAATACCCAGCAAGCCACCCGGCTTCAGGGCTGCTGGTAGAGTTGGATACAGCGCCAGATGATGGCGCTTCTATGAAAGCGCCATTTTCTGGGGCGGCTGTGGACTGCAATCCTGTTACGGTTGCTGCGAGCACTGGAGACTATGTCCAGATTTCTTGCTACTGCACATGTGCGAGCGCTGGAGACTAAGTCCAGATTTCTTGCTACTGCACATGTGCGAGCGCTGGAGACTAAGTCCAGATTTCTTGCTACTGCACATGTGCGAGCGCCGGAGACTAAGTCCTATCTTGGAGCCATTGCACATGTGCGGGTGACATCATCGCTGACACGAGGTCACATGTCTCTGACACCTTCTATGCCGATTGGTCGCTGGTCATGTGCTTGTGACGCCTTGCTCGGTGATAGGCCAGCATGACGTCACTCCTGTCGTTCTGACAGCGTATTGGCTCTGGTGTCCTCCATCTTGGATGAGGCACAGAGTCTATATAAGACCCTGACACACGCCGCATGGCGCTCAGTCCTCTTGGTTCATGCATAAGAGTAGACGCTCTGTGCGCGTTCCTCTAGGCATTCCTCTGTCTATGCTAAGTGAGCGCTACCGTCAGGGTAGCGTTCTTATACCTTACAGCTTCGGCTGCTGTCCGTATCCTTACCTCTTAGGGGAGCGGACATAGACAGGTGCCTGAGGCACATGGTCTGGCTGGGCCTTGTGGTTCGACTCGTAGGTGGACGTTACCGCTAGGGTAACGTTCCTTATACTGCGTCTGGCAGTTGTTCGTATCCTCGCACACTAGGGGAGCGAACAGAGGTAGGAGCTGTGTGCGGCTTACGCTGCTGTTCGTCTCTTTTGCACAACTAGAAGAGCGGACCTAGGTAGGTGCCATTTCACACACATTGCCTTTGTCTCTGTGATTATTAACAGAGATCATTCCACACACCCTCCAAGTAAGGGAGGAATTGCTTTACTTACTTATTATATCCTTCTGTGAGTTAACAGAGGTATTGCACTCTGCCATAGTCTGCAGCAGAGTCTTTGCACGGTGGACCCTGACTGTCTGATACTCCTTTAGGTTATTATCAGACAGCCCCCTGTAACATTAGGACTGAGCCAAGGGTCTGGCAGTTATGGCAGAATATCAGCAGTTACACCGTTACATACAAGTACTTGAGTCACGGCTCAAGAGTATAGAGGATAAACCTCAGACCATGGTGACATCTGCACATGATCCTCGACTTGCTCTGCCAAACAGATATTCTGGCGATGCCAGATCATGTCGTGGTTTCATTAGTCAATGTCAGATACAACTAGAGGTCAACTCTTCTCGCTTCTCTACGGAGAGGTCCAGAGTAGGCTTTAGCATCTCCTTACTTCAGGACAAAGCCTTAGAATGGGCGACTCCCCTATGGGAGCGCTCTGATGTGGTTACTCTGAGACATCAAGACTTTCTTGATGCTCTTAAGGCGGTATTCATTGGTCCGCAGGTTACCCATTATGCGGCTCTGAGACTGTTAGATCTATCTCAGGGTTCGTTATCCACTAGTTCTTATGCCATTGCTTTTCGAACTCTTTTGGCAGAACTAGATTGGCCAGAGAAGGTGTTGATTCCTATCTTCTGGAGAGGGTTGGCAGGCTATGTCAAGGATGCTCTTGCTACTCGTGAGGTCCCTGCTTCTCTGGAGGACTTGATCACAGTAGCAACGAGGATCGATGTACGCCATAAGGAACGTAGAATCGAGGTCTCTTCCTCACGCCCTAAGCATCGGGCTATTCCAGTTGTTGAGGGTCCACTACCATCTTCCTCAGCATCTGAAACATCTCCCACTCCTATGGAGTTAGGTCATACGTCTTCCAGACTACGCAAGTCTGGTCCTCCTATATGTTACGTATGTCGTCAGGCTGGGCACTATGCCAACAAGTGTCGTAGTCGTCAGGGAAACTCCCTGGCCTAGTAACCATTAGAGGGGGGTTACTAGAGACGTCTTCTGCACCCTCTAAGTGTTGTATCCCAGGTCAGCTCTCGTTATCTGAGAATACATGGCCTATTATGGCTTTTGTGGATTCCGGAGCTGACGGGACTTTTGTGTCCTCAGGATTTGTAAAGGGACACAATATTCCCTCTATCATGTTAGAGGCACCTATTCCTGTCCGTGTTGTTAATGGAACTATGTTGTCTGACTCCATTACATTGAGGACAGTTCCCTTGCGCCTTTCCCTGTCTCAGGATCACATAGAGGAGATTTCTTTTCTTGTTTTGCCTGAGGGTATAGACGACGTCCTTCTGGGTCTCCCATGGCTTCGTACTCATGCTCCTCACATTGACTGGGAGTCTGACAGCATTATTAGTTGGGGTTCGAAATGTCAGTCCCGATGTCTTCCCTTACCACCTAAGGTCATTGCGGTTGCATCTACTGATCTCTCTCCCATACCTACACCCTATCTGGATTTCGCTGACGTGTTCTCCAAACAGGGTGCTGAGGTTCTTCCACCCCATTGGCCGTATGACTGTGCCATAGACCTTATCCCGGGTTCGGTTCCACCTAAAGGCAGGGTTTACCCCCTGTCGATACCTGAGTCAGAGACCATGTCGACCTATATAAGAGAGAGTTTAGAGAAGGGGTTCATTCGTAAGTCTGTCTCTCCCACGGGAGCTGGGTTTTTCTTTGTTCGGAAGAAAGAGGGTGATTTGCGTCCCTACATAGATTACAGGGGTCTCAACGCAATCACAATAAAGAACAAATACCCATTACCTTTAATTTCGGAGCTCTTTGACAGACTGAGAGGAGCTCAAGTTTTTACGAAGTTGGATCTGCGGGGTGCGTATAACTTGGTACGAATTCGAAAGGGTGACGAATGGAAGACTGCTTTTAACACCTGAGACGGTCACTATGAATACCTCGTCATGCCTTTTGGGTTATGTAATGCACCCGCAGTATTTCAGGACTTCGTAAACGATGTGTTCAGGGATTTACTGTTATCTTCAGTAGTGGTGTATCTGGACGACATTCTGATTTTTTCTCCTGATCTGGAGACTCATCGTCAGGATGTCGTTCGTGTCCTTTCCCGTTTAAGGGAGCACTCATTGTTTGCTAAACTCGAGAAATGTGTATTCGAGCAGTCCTCATTGCCTTTTTTGGGTTACATTATCTCACAAGAGGGCCTGGCTATGGATCCTGCGAAGCTCTCTGCTGTCCTGCAATGGTCCGAACCTCATTCCTTGAAGGCGGTGCAACGCTTCTTAGGATTCATAAATTATTACAGGCAGTTCATACCCCATTTTTCTACTTTGGTGGCCCCTTTGGTGGCCTTGACTAAGAAAGGTGCTAATCCCAAAGCTTGGTCTACTGAAACATCTCAGGCTTTTGAGGCAGTAAAAAGACACTTTTCAACTGCTCCCGTTCTTCAAAGACCCGATGAGAGTAAGCCCTTCCTCTTAGAGGTTGATGCCTCTTCAGTGGGTGCTGGTGCGGTCTTGTATCAAAAGAACGGTGCAGGTAGAAAAAGGCCGTGTTTCTTCTTTGCTAAAACCTTTTCACCGGCAGAGAGAAACTATACCATTGGGGATAGGGAACTGCTCGCCTTGAGATTAGCCTTGGAGGAGTGGCGTCACTTGCTGGAAGGAGCGAAACATCCTTTCCAGGTCTATACAGACCATAAGAATCTGATGTACTTACAAACCGCTCAGCGTCTGAATCCTCGCCAAGCCCGCTGGTCCTTGTTTTTCTCCCGCTTTCACTTCTCCATCAACTATCTGTCTGGGAGTAAGAATAACAAGGCAGACGCCCTGTCTCGCTCTATGCTTTCTACCCAGGAAGAGATTGACGAACCTCGTCTTATCCTTCCCTCCAGGGTTTTTCGTACGCTCTCCCCTGTGACGTTAGACCAAATCCCACCGGGCAAGACCTTTGTTCCGCCTGATCGACAAAATGATATACTGTCATGGGCCCACACCTCAAAGGTGGGTGGGCATTTTGGTATTAGGCGGAAACGAGAGTTACTGGAGAGGTGGTATTGGTGGCCACACTTAGCCAGCCACGTCAAGAGATATGTCGGTTCCTGCTACTCGTGTGCTCGCAACCGTCCATTACGGCAGAGACCGGCTGGGCTCTTGCATCCTTTACCAGTGCCAGGTAGAACATGGGAGGTGGTAGGCATGGACTTTGTGGGTGATCTTCCATGTTCACAGGGACATAGATTTGTGTGGGTCATTACGGACCATTTCTCCCAGATGGTTCATCTCGTACCGTTATCGAGAATCCCATCTTCCAGGGTACTAGCCAAACTATTCCTCAAGCATGTCTTTAGGCTTCACGGGATGCCAGATCGTATCATTTGTGATAGAGGCCCGCAATTTTCTTCCAGTTTCTGGTAAGATCTTTGTAGCCTTCTGCAAATTGAGTTGAATCTCTCTTCGGCATACCATCCGGAGACCAATGGTTTGGTTGAGCGTACCAATCAATCTATGATTATATACCTTCGACACTTTGTTGCTGAGAACCACGATAACTGGTCCTCCCTCCTACCCTGGGCAGAATTTGCCCTTAACAATTCGCTGGCTGAGGCCACTGGGCAGACACCGTTTGTACTCAATAATGGGCAACACCCTAGGGTACCGGTACCGTTTCCCGCTGCTGCACCTCCTCCTCTTGTGGCCGACTGGGCAACTAATGCCAGAGAGGCTTGGGATCGGACTCAAGAGTCGATCCAAGCAGCTCAGGACCGTATGAAGACGGTGTCCGATCGGTTTCGTCGCCCGGCTCCTGTCTTTTCTCCAGGGGACTTTGTGTGGCTCTCTGCAAAACACGTGAGACTTAGAGTGAGCTCTGTCAAATTTGCTCCTCGCTTCCTGGGTCCTTATGAGGTTCTTCGACAGGTAAATCCTGTAGTCTACCAATTGAAGTTACCCGTCCATCTTAGGATTCATGACAAATTCCATGTCTCACTGCTAAAGCTGGCTATTTTACCTCACGCTCGTGAAGTGCACTCTCCTGCCTCTGATTCCTCTCGCTCTAGCTATGAGGTACGAGCCATAGTTGGTTCTAAGATGGTTAGAGGGTGCAGGTTCTTCTTGATAGATTGGGAGGGTTACGGCCCGGAACATCGCTCTTGGGAGCCTGAGGAGGCTGTCCATGCTCCCGACTTAGTTGCCGATTACCTGCGTTGCCGGGAGGGGGGCCCTTGAGGGGGAGGTACTGTACGGTTGCTGCGAGCACTGGAGACTATGTCCAGATTTCTTGCTACTGCACATGTGCGAGCGCTGGAGACTAAGTCCAGATTTCTTGCTACTGCACATGTGCGAGCGCCGGAGACTAAGTCCTATCTTAGAGCCATTGCACATGTGCGGGTGACATCATCGCTGACACGAGGTCACATGTCTCTGACACCTTCTATGCTGATTGGTCGCTGGTCATGTGCTTGTGACGCCTTGCTCGGTGATAGGCCAGCATGACGTCACTCCTGTCGTTCTGGCAGCGGATTGGCTCTGGTGTCCTCCATCTTGGATGAGGCACAGAGTTTATATAAGACCCTGACACACGCCGCATGGCGCTTAGTCCTCTTGTTTCATGCATAAGAGTAGACGCTCTGTGCGCGTTTCTCTAGGCATTCCTCTGTCTATGCTAGGTGAGCGCTACCGGCAGGGTAGCGTTCTTATACCTTACTGCTTCGGCTGCTGTCCGTATCCTTACCTCTTAGGGGAGCGGACATAGGCAGGTGCCTGAGGCACATGGTCTGGCTGGGCCTTGTGGTTCGACTCGTAGGTGGACGTTGCCGCTAGGGTAACGTTCCTTATACTGCGTCTGGCAGTTGTTCGTATCCTCGCACACTAGGGGAGCGAACAGAGGTAGGAGCTTTGTGCGGCTTACGCTGCTGTTCGTCTCTTTTGCACCACTAGAAGAGCGGACCTAGGCAGGTGCCATATCTAGTGGTTCGTGTCCTCGCACACTAGTGGAGCGAACGCAGGTAGGAGCTTTGTGCGGCTTACGCTGCTGTTCGTCTCTTTTGCACAACTAGAAGAGCGGACCTAGGTAGGTGCCATTTCACACACATTGCCTTTGTCTCTGTGATTATTAACAGAGATCATTTCACACACCCTCCAAGTAAGGGAGGAATTGCTTTACTTACTTATTATATCCTTCTGTGAGTTAACAGAGGTATTGCACTCTGCCATAGTCTGCAGCAGAGTCTTTGCACGGTGGACCCTGACTGTCTGATACTCCTTTAGGTTATTATCAGACAGCCCCCCGTAACAAATTCTCAGCAGAGGGGCCCAGAAAGCTCGGGCCAACCTGTGCTGCGGATTCCAATCCCCAGCTGCCTAGGTGTACCTGGCTGGACACAAAAATGGGGCGAAGCCCATGTCGTTTTTTTTTTATTATTTCATCAAATTCATGAAATAAGTAAAAAAAAGGTCTTCTCTATATTTTTAGTTCCCAGCCGGGTACAAGAAGGCAGGTGGGGGTTGGGGGCAGCCATACCTGCCTGCTGTACCTGGCTAGCATACAAAAATATGGCGAAGCCCATGTCATTTTTTTTGGTGGTCAAAAAACTCCTGCATATAGTCCTGGATGGAGTATGCTGAGCCTTGTAGTTCTGCAGCTGCTGCCTGCTCTCCTGCATACACTAGTGAATGGAGCATGCTGAGCCTTTTAAGTTCTGCTCCCCCTGTCTCTCCCTCCAGCATACAGTCCTGGATGCAGCATGCTGAACCTTGTAGTTCTGCAGCTGCTGTCTCCTCTCCTGCATACACTAAAGAATGGAGCATGCTGAGCCTTGTAGTTCTGCTCCCCCTGTCTCTCCCTACAGCCTACCGTCCTGGATGCAGCATGCTGAGCCTTGTAGTTATGCAGCTGCTGTCTGCTCTCCTGCATACACTAGTGGATGAAGTATGCTGAGCCTTGCAGTTCTGCTCCTCCTGTCTCTCCCTCCAGCATACAGTCCTGGATGGAGGATGCTGAGCCTTGTAGTTCTACAGGTGCTGTCTGTTCTCCTCCATACAGACAGACAGCAGACTGCAGTTTCAGAACTACAAGGCTCAGCATACTCCATCCAGGACTGTATGCAGGAGTTCTTTGCCCCCCAAAAAAATTACGTGGGCTTCGCCATATTTTTGTATGCTAGCCAGGTACAGCAGGCAGCTACGGGCTGCCCCAAAGCCCCAGCTGCCTATTTGTACCCGACTGGGAACCAAAAATATAGGGAAACCCTTTTTTTGAATTATTTCACGAATTTCATTAAATAATTTAAAAAAAATGTCTTGGGCTTCATCACATTTTTGTGTACAGCCAGGTACAACTAGGCAGCTGGGGATTGTAATCCACAGCGCAGGGTGCCCAAGCTTTCTGGGCACCCCTGCTGCGAATTGCAGTCCACAGCCGCCCCAAAAAATAGCACCATCATAGAAACGGCATCTTCTGGCGCTGTATCCAACTCTTCCAGCTGCCCGGGTGGCTTGCTGGGTAATAATGGGGTTAGGGCTAGCTGTATGTTATCAACTTGCCCTAAGCCCGAAATTCATGGTGTCATGCCAATATTAGACAAGGCCATCATGAATTTCTAGTACAGATAATAAAAAACACAACACACAGAAAAATATTTTTAATAGAAATAAAACACAACACAATTAGTGACTCCATCTTTATTGAAATAAATAACCCCTCTTCGCAGTAATCCTAGGTCAAGGGTCCCGTAGCCGTCCAATCCGGATCCAATATCATCTGATCGGTTTGCTGGAAGGCAAAGCGATCAGATGATGTGTCAGGTTCAAGGGCCAATCACATGACACCGCAGCTGATCGTATAAAAGCCGTTAATACAATCAGCTGATGCATCAGTGCCAAAAATTCACACCTCTGTGCAAACTCCTGTCCGACAGCATCAGCTAATAGTTTAGCTGGCCAGGCGGTAAAAAGCCGGCCTCACCGCTCGACTTATAGTGTCAGCTGATCATCGCCAGGTCTGAGAGCGAGAAGAGAGAGAGGAGAGAAGGGCGAGAGAAGAGAGAGAAGAGAGAGAAGAGAGAGGAGAGAGATGAGAGAGTTAGGAGAGAGAGAAGAGAGAGAAGAGAGAGTAGAGAGAGAAGAGAGAGGAGAGGCAGGAGAGGGGAGAGGAGAGAGAGGAGAGAGAAGAGAGAGAGGAGAGAGAGGAGAGAAAGAGGAGAGAGAGAAGAGAGAGAAGAGAGAGGAGAGAGAGGGGAGAGAGAAGAGAGAGGAGAGAGGAGAGAGAGAGAAGAGAGAGGAGAGAGAGAGGAGGGGGAGAGAGAGGGGAGATAGAGAAGAGAGAGAGAAGAGAGAGAAGAGAGAAGAGGGAGAGAAGAGAGAGAGACACGCAGGCACTACCTGAGTGAAGTCTCCGGTGACAGCGCGGCTCACTTCAGTTGCGGCGTGGAGAGGACACAGAGCGCTCGTGTTCTATGGCGCTCCCTGTCAGCATCATGTAGCAGAGCTAAAAGCGTCGTGTGGATTACTTCGGACCTGGATGACTGTTTGGGGATTAAAGTGGTAAAAAAGGGGGTTTTTTTTGTCTTTTATTCCAAATAAAGGATTTTTCGTTGTGTGTTTATTTTCTTTAACTTACAGGTTAATCATGGAAGGTATCTCGGGGAGACGCCTGTCATGATTAACCTAAGATTATTACCCCGATTGCCACCGCACCAGTGCAATTTGGGATGAGCCAGGTAGAGTCCCGGGGCTGTCGCATCTAATGGATGCGGCAATTCCGGGTGGCTGCTGGCTGATATTGTTAGGGTGTGGGTTACCAATAACGTGGAGCTCCCCATCCTGACAATTCCAGCCTCCAGCCATGTGGCTTTATCTTGGCTCATGTTAAAAGTGGGGGGGACCGCAGGTTTTTGTTTTTACTATTTATTTATTTTACTGCACGATATAGACCCGCCCACCGGCGGCTGTGATTGGTTGCAGTGATACAGTTGTCACTCAACGTGGGGGTGTGTCTGACTGCAACCAATCATGGGTGCTGGTGGGCGGGAAAAGCAGGGAATACCAGATTGAATAATAAGCGGCAGCCATTTTCAAAAGAGGAAAAGCCGCCGGAGCTTTGTGACAGCTGTGCAGCGCCGGTGATCAGTGAGTAGGAAAGAGAGAGGAATTGTGCTGGGGAAGCAGGACACATGCAAATACACAACGTGTGCACATAGCCTTACTGTGAAAATCCACGCTTTTGGTGATCGGTAACTCGAACGGTCGAACACGAAGCAAATCGTTCGAGTTCGTCGAACGACTTGAACACCACCCAAAACCACTCGAATTTGAAATTGGCGAACGGTTCGATTCGAACATTGCTCTTCTCTACTGATGACCCTCAAAAGATTTGGAGAGGGCCACCTTGTGAACCTCTAAAGATTTTGACTGAGGAATAACTGTTTACCCTCTTAAAATTTGGAGTAAGGGCCACTTGATGACCTCCTAAAATTTTGAAGCAAAGGTCACCTGATGATTCCCTTAAAAAAGATCAAAGGCCAGCTGATAACCGTTAATATGGTGAAGAAGGAGGACAAAAAAATAAGAAAATATGAACCATATACACTTTTTTGGGTGATGCTGTTCATGGGAATACACCTGAAAAAAAGAGATCATTTGAATTAATTTTAGGTTCTGCTTCTCTCATCTGGTGGTGCTGAAAATAATGGGCATTCCAGGCCTTGTTCATTTTGATAACAGTCATGCGGACAGCATTTTCAGTTAACATATGTAACACCTGCCTGGATCCACAGACTCAGACAGGCTGTAATGGACAGGCTAGAGGGAAGCCACTCACCAAGCAGGACCCCCAGAACACTGAAACCCTTTAACTCCTATACAGGGATTTGAAATTACACAGGGCCCTGGAGATCACTACCTGTGGAAGGCTGCAGTCCGAGAGAGTAGTCATCAGGCAGGGTCAAACCAGGAATTGCAGAACAAGGACAGAATCGGCAGGCAAGCACGTAATCAGAAAACAAGCAGTGGTCGAATCCGTATTCGGCAGCGAGGTACATAAACAGCAGGCAGGAGAGGTAGTCAGGAAACAATCAGAGTTCAGCACACAGGAATCACTATAAAAATAACACAGGAGCCAGGAATAGAACTATCTCTGGCAGTGGTCAGCTGACAGGAGGGGGAATAAGAAGGGTGTGGTGTCTTCCAATTGGCTGCAAGTGAATGATGGCAACTTCAGCTGGAAGACACACGCCACCTACAGTTAGCCACTGGTACTGCAGGTTCCAGGGAAACACAGCCTAGTGGATGAGCAGAGCCTGCGCCCAGCAGAGCCACGGGCACCGACTCCTCTCCCATCACCAGCACTATCCATGGCGGGAACACGGCGTCACCTGGTGATCGGAGCAGAAGTCACAGGAGCAGACTTCGGTGGGGACATGACAACAGGCGAATGCGAATATCATATATTATGCCCCCGGTGGCACCTTAATTCTGCTATGGCAAACCCCTAGAGGCAGGGCAGGTTAGCACCTTCAGGGCATAGAGTGACAATTCATGCCACATGTCCAAATTTAATACCCAATAGTTGTACCACAAAAAATAATCATGGAGGACACTATTACAGTCAGCTAGGTACTCCTTCACCATCTTCCAACACTTTGCCTTCCTTTTCAGACTACCCCGCGCATCAGGACCTGGGCGCTGGTAGGGTGTGATGAAACTGTCACAGACTTTAATAGTGTTCGTCTGGGTCTCCCTTGTGTCTTCTCCTTGGTTGCCCAAGAAGCTTTGACCTCTACAACCAGCATTGTCAGATACAAATTTTTGTAATAATTGATTGACTGGGGCCTTCTGGTCTTCCACCATTTTACTACCCTCTCTACGCATGAAGGAGAGATAGAAAGTTCTGATTGCATGGATCAAGAAGGGTGAACCAGCAATAATCAGTGTTGACCAAAATTCATATAACATGGGGTTCACGGGAAAGTTAGCAGGACATAAAGTCAGCCATCATGTGTACCAGACTCCCAACATACAAGACTTCTTTGTCCTCCCCAAGAGAACAACTCTTCATCTCCTCCTCCTCCTCCTCCTCTTTTGCCTATCCACGCTGAATACATGGAATGAAGCTTGGTTGAGTAGTACTTTCTGTAGCACAAGCAACAATCTCCTGTTCCTCCTCCACCTCCTTTTGGTATGCCATCATGTGTAATGTGGAATTTCAGCACACGGGCACACTAGTCATTGAGCAGGCACTTGCACGCGCTGCCTCAGTACTTTCACACTGGCAGCAGCTGTTACTAACTTGCAGAATTGGCAGACATACGGCAAACCGTCACAAGTAGATGAGGTAGGTTTTCAGAAACTGCTGAACCTTTAAGTTGAGCATGTTGGCCAGAAATGCTATATATGGGAGCTTGCCAAGCTTTAGAGACGCCACCAGGTTATGGCCATTATCACACATGACCATGCGTGGTTGTATTGGTTGTAGGTTCACCGGCGAGAGCCACAGAACTGCCTCGTCTATTCCAGATTTCAACAACTCTGCTTCGGTATGCTCTTTGTCACCTAAACAAATTAAGTTTTGCAGAGCCTGTTTCTGGTTCACTGAGGTAATGCTGCAGTTCTTCCAACTTGTGATTGCTATGGATGACATGCTTTGAGTTTAAAATTTGGAGATGGAGGATGAGTTGGAGGAGGTTGTGCAAAAACTAGCGTAGAAGGTAGAGGAAACCCTAATGGAACTAGGTCCTGTAATCCTCAGCGTCAGTAGCACATGTGCCGTCCCAGGTTTTGACTCAGTCTGGGACTCTGTTAGGTTCACCTAGTGTGCCATCAGAGGAATTTAGTGTCCCTTGCCACAAAGCACTTGTTGACATGTCGGTCTTTAATTGAAACATCTTACTAACTGCATTGGTCAGGGTATAGGTGCTGGTGTAAGGTGGGGATGGCACACTGGGAAAAATAGTGGTGACTAGGGAAGTAGTATTGAGGGATGGCTGTTGCCATGAGGCTGCAGAAAGCCAAAAAGTTTCACCAAGCCTTAGTAGCAACATTTCCAAGGCAAGCAGTCTGGAAATTTGCCTGTTTAATGTTTGGGACTGTGAGTGGGTGGCGGTGTATTCATGTTTTATTTCCAAGGTACAGGGTAGGGATAGCTGAACGCTGCACTGGAACAAAAAATGGTTAGTGGTTGCTGACAGTCCTTGCAAATGTGCAATGACAGGTGGTCAAGAATCTTGGCTTGTGAGACTGGATCATGTGGAAGAAAGGGTGGTACTAGTGAACTTACTGGAATCATTATCTGCCATCCAACTGACCAATTGTTTGCACTGTTCTTCCCTCAACAGTGGTGTTCCATGCCCCCTGCAAAGTTGTATAGGAAGCTAGGTCTCGTAGATGAGTGTGTTGTTTGTGCTCCTGCAGCAGGCATAATATCACTAAGCTCATGGCCTCAGCTTCTGCATGTATTGTCAGCAGCACATAAACACATTTTAATTAAGTAGATACATTTTAATAAGGTAGCTAAAACATATGTCTGCAAATATTCTGCTATTAACACTAGAAGTTCCAGAAATTTCAAGCTCTCTGGGTTCTAAAGGTAGAAATGTTAAATGACCCCTCTCTGGGACTTCTAGTGTTAATAGGGAAAAGAAAATATTTAGTTCTAAAAAGAGCTTTAGTTTTAGGTTGTAGCAGCAGTGTAAGGGGCACTTTGCACACTGCGACATCGCAGGTGCGATGTCGGTGGGGTCAAATTGAAAATGACGCACTTCCGGCATCGCAGGCGACATCGCAGTGTGTAAAGGCTGGATGATACGATTAACGAGCGCAAAAGCGTCGTAATCGTATCATCGGTACAGCGTCGGCGTAATCCATAATTACGCTGACGCAATGGTCCGATGTTGTTCCTCGCTCCTGCGGCAGCACACATCGCTGTGTGTGAAGTCGCAGGAGCGAGGAACGTCTCCTACCGGCCTCACTGCGGCTTCCGTAGGATATGTGGAAGGAAGGAGGTGGGCGGGATGTTTACATCCTGCTCATCTCCGCCCCTCCGCTCTGATTGGCCGCCTGCCGTGTGACGTCGCAGTGACGCCGCACGACCCGCCCCCTTAACAAGGAGGCGGGTCGCCGGCCATAGGGACGTCGCACGGCAGGTGAGTGTGTGTGTGAAGCTGGCGTAGCGATAACTTTCGCTACGCCAGCTATCACCACATATCGCTGCTGCGACGGGGGCGGGCACTATCGCACTCGGCATCGCAGCATCGGCCTGCGATGTCGTAGTGTGCAAAGCCCGCCTAAGTGTAGAAGGACTGTAAGGCAATAAACTCTGCCTAAGTGCCTCAAATTCTAACCTATTTCTCCTCCACAAGCTATCCCAACACTAAATACAGGTTGCAGTGGTTTTACTAAAGAAGGGATAGTATGTAGCCCTGAAAATATTTTTTATTTTTAGGTTGCAGTAGCAGTATAAGTATAGAAGGACTTTAAGGTAATAAATAGTGATGAGCGAGTACTAAAAAGCTCGGGTGCTCGAGGCTCGGGCCGAGCATCCCAAGATACTCGTGTACTCGGCCCGAGCACCGAGCCCAATGATATCCTATGGGAGACCCGAGTATTTTTATGAAATGACCCCCGGCAGCATGTAGAAACCCTAAAAATGTCACAAAAGTCTCAGAAGAGTGCTCAAATGACATGGCAACAGCATGGGGAAGACCCCTTGAAGCATTTATCACTCAAAAGTCACAGCTGTGAACAATTTTGTCCGCGTTTTACGCCATTTTTACAAACTCACCAGAAAACCTTACAAAATGACACCAAAATGAATTTTCATGGCGGAAATGTTAAGGGCACATACCCAATAGTGAGATAGGGCTGGTGTATGTTACTTTTGGAGATTACATGAAAGATTTTACGTGAAAACATTGTGTGGCACTTCGATGTCCCTGAGAAGAGATGTACATGAAGGCCTCTTGAGTTTAATGTGCCCATTTTGAGGAAGTGGGTCTATTGTAGTATAGCCCTTAGGCAGGGCAGCCAAAACTTGGGATGCTCCACATTGTCCCTGGATAGAGACGTGCATGAGGGCCTGTAAACCTGAAGTGTCCATTGTCAGGAAGTGGGTCTATTGTAGTATAGCCCTTAGGCAGGGCAGCCAAAAATTGGGAGGCTCCACATTGTCCCTGGATAGAGACGTGCATGAGGGCCTGTAAACCTGAAGTGTCCATTGTCAGGAAGTGGGTCTATTGTAGTATAGCCCTTAGGCAGGGCAGGCAAAAATTGGGAGGCTCCACATTGTCCCTGGATAGAGACGTGCATGAGGGCCTGTAAACCTGAAGTGTCCATTGTCAGGAAGTGGGTCTATTGTAGTATAGCCCTTAGGCAGGGCAGCCAAAAATTGGGAGGCTCCACATTGTCCCTGGATAGAGACGTGCATGAGGGCCTCAAAACATTGTTCCCATTGCAAAGGAGTGGGTCTCCTGTCATTGTAATGTCCATTCTGAAAGAATGGGCGAAAAAATTTACCACTGGGGGTATACCTGAAACAAAGGCCTAACTATTGTAACGGTCATCATGGTGGCGCATGAGGAGAAGGAGGAGCAGTCCAGCGATTATCCAAAGTCCAGAAGTGTGTACCCAGGGGTGAGTGAAGGTACATGGCAAATTCCCGTTACAAACTTTAAATTCCACTCTCATTTGCTGGTGGTGTGGTGAAGTCTGGCTCAATCCAACCCTTGTTCATCTTGATCAGAGTCAGCCTGTCAGCATTTTCAGTTGACAGGCAGGTGCGTTTATCTGTAATGATTCCACCTGCGGCACTAAAAACACGCTCTGACAAAACGCTAGCGGCAGGGCAGGCCAGGACTTCCAAGGCGTAGAGAGCCAATTCATGCCACGTGTCCACCTTGGATACCCAATAATTGTAAGGCACAGAGGAATGTCGGAGTACAGTTGTTCGATCTGCAAGGTACTCCTTGAGCATCTGGGCAAACTTAGGATTTCTTGTGGCACTACCCCACACCTCAGGGGCTGTGGTACGTGAGGGGCTGAGAAAACTGTCCCACATCTTAAAGATTGTTCCCCTACCTCTGGCGGATTGGACTTGTGCCCCTCTCGGCTATACGCCTTGGTTGTCCACTGATTCCTGACCTATGCCGCTAGCGTTTTGTGAGGGGAATGCTTTGCCTACTCCCGTGACTATGGCCTTCCGGAACTGCTGCATTTTGGCTGACCTCTCCACCTCGGGAATAAGAGACATAAAGTTCTCCTTGTAGCGTGGGTCTAAAAGTGTTACCAACCAGTAATGATTGTCGGCCAAGATGTTCTTAACGCGAGGGTCACGAGACAGGCAGCTTACCATAAAGTCAGCCATGTGCGCCAGACTCTTAACAGACAGTACTTCAGTATCCTGACCAACACGATGACTGAACATGCTGTCCTCCTCCTCCTCCTCCTCCTCATCTACCCTGTCCTCTGGCCAGCCACGCTGAACCGAGGATATGACTGGTGTGCATGTCATATCCTCAATTTGGCCGGAGAGTTGCTCCATGTCTTCATCCTCCTCCTCGTCATAGTCCTCCACTGCACGTTGTGATGAGACAAGGCTGGGCTGTGTGTTATCACCGACACCCACTACTGTTTCTTGCTCCAACTCATCGCGTTCCGCGTGCAATGCATCATGTTTGTTTTTGAGCAGAGACCGTTTTAGAAGGCAGAGAAGCGGTATGGTGACGCTAATAATGACATAATCACCACTCACCATCTTGGTGGAGTCCTCAAAGTTTTGGAGGATGGTACATAGGTCGGACATCCATCTCCACTCCTCAGGTGTTATGTGTAGAGTTTGACCCATTTCCCGACGGCTTAGGTGATGCAGGTACTCAACAACTGCCCTCTTCTGCTCACATATCCTAACCAACATGTGCAGAGTTGAATTCCAACGCGTGGGGACATCACACACTAGTCTGTGAGCCGGAAGATGCAAACGGCGCTGAAAGCCGGCAAGGCCGGCTGAAGCAGTAGGTGACTTTCGAAAATGTGCAGACAGGCGGCGAACTTTTACCAGCAGATCAGACAGCTCTGGGTATGACTTTAGAAACCGCTGAACCACGAGGTTGAGCACATGGGCCACGCAAGGAACATGTGTCAGCTGGCCTTGCCTCAAAGCCGCCACCAGGTTCCGGCCATTGTCACACACGACCTTTCCTGGCTTTAGGTTCAGAGGTGTGAGCCAGTGATCTGCCTGATTTTTCAGAGCTGTCCACACCTCTTCTGCATTGTGGGGTTTGTCTCCTATGCAGATTAGTTTCAGCACAGCCTGTTGCCGCTTCGCCGAGGCAGTGCTGCAGTGCTTCCAGCTTGGGACTGGTGTGGAGGGTAAAGTGGATGAGGATGCGCAGGAGGAGGAGGAGGCTGAAGAGCATGACATTCCAGAGCTGTAGAGTGTGGGTGAAACCCTGACTGAGGTAGGGCCTGCAAACCTTCGTGTGGGAAGGACGTGTTCCGTCCCTCACTTAGACTGGGTCCCAGCTTCCACAATATTAACCCAGTGTGCCGTCAACGAGATGTAGCGGCCTTGCCCACAAGCACTTGTCCACGTGTCTGTGGTTAGGTGGACTTTGGGTGAAACAGCGTTGTTCAGGGCACGTGTGATGTTTTGTGACACGTGGTTATGCAATGCGGGGACGGCAAACCGTGAGAAATAGTGGCGGCTGGGGACCGAGTAACGTGGGACAGCTGCCGCCATCAGGTCGCGGAATGCTTCTGTCTCCACCAGCCTAAAAGGCAACATTTCCAGCGCAAGCAGTCGCGAAATGTTAGCATTTAGATGTGTGGCATGTGGGGCGTTGGCAGTGTATTTGCGCCTGCGTTCAAAGGTTTGCTGAATGGATAACTGAACACTGCGCTGGGACAAGGACGTGCTTGATGATGGTGTTATTTCTGCGTAGGCAACTGCAGGTGCAGGACCGGAGGAGGCTTGTTCGCAGGCAGCATGGACAGGGGATTGGCTTGCATGCACAACAAGCGAAGACGTAGCAGTGACATCAGCAAGCACTGCTCCTCGACTCTGTTGTACTTCCCACAAAGTCGGGTGCTTGGCTGACATGTGCCTGATCATGCTGGTGGTGGTCAGGCTGCTAGTTTTGGTACCCCTGCTGATGCTGGCACGGCAGGTGTTGCAAATGGCCTTTTTAGAATCATCTGGAGCCAACTTAAAAAACTGCCAGACTCGGGAAGACCTAACATTTGTACAGGCACCTTGTGTCATGTTGTTGTTCCGGGGACCGGTTGCCTGACTTCTGCCTGGAGCCACCACCCTGCTTCTTACTGCCTGTTGGAATGCTACGCCTCCCTCCCCCTGTGCACTGCTGTCCTCGCTCTGCATATCCTCCTGCCAGGTTGGGTTAGTTCCTGGATCATCCACCACGTCGTCTTCCTCTTCCGCACCCTGCTCCTCCTCCTGACTTCCTGACAATTGTATCTCATCATCGTCCACCCCTTGTTGAGACACGTTGCCAACTTCGTGAGAATGTGGCTGCTCAAATATTTGGGCATCTGTACATACGATCTCCTCATGACCCACTTCAACATGAGCTGGCGAGAGGCCAGAATGTGCGAATGGAAACATGAACAGCTCTTCCAAGTGTCCAAGTGTGGGATCAGTAATGTCCAAGGACAAGTACTCAGCCTTGTGGTAGGAAGGAGGATCAGGCTCTGAAATGTGCGGTGCAGTATCACGGCTACTGACACTTGACCGTGTGGAAGACAGAGTGTTTGTGGTGGTGCCAATCTGACTGGAAGCATTATCCGCTATCCCACTACTAACCTGTTGACACTGGTCTTGGTTCAAGAGCGGTGTACTGCTGCGGTCCCCAAGAATTTGGGACAGGACGTGCGAGCGAGTAGATGTGGCCCTTTGTTGTGGCGAAATTAGAGCTTGCCCACGACCTCGGCCTCTGCCTGCACCACCATCACGTCCACTTCCTTGTTCGTTGCCAACGCCCTTGCGCATTTTGCAATGCTGTGCTGACGTGTATTCACTAGACTTGTGCGTTATATCCAAGTTTGTGCAAAAGCACACAAGTGCACCTGTACGCTGCCACCGACAGGCACACACGTGCGGTTTTTAAATGCAAGCACGGACGCACTAAGAACCTAACAGGTTTTTAGGAGCGACAATTACTGAGAAGTCTGACACTATCAGACACTGCTGACTGACGTGTATTATACACTAGACTTGTGCATTATATAATAGTTTGTGCAAAACGTGCACCTGTACGCTGCCACCGACAGGCACACACGTGCGGTTTTTAAATGCAAGCACGGACGCACTAAGACCCTAACAGGTTTTCAGGAGCAACAATTACTGAGAAGTCTGACACTATCTGGACTGTTTTAGACTGTGTACACCAGCCCCAGATATGATGAAGGCTGGTATACGGTCACCACTAGGAATGGCTATATACCCTGCCTGCCTGCCTGCCTGTATACTGCTACAATAGTCCTGACAAGGACTCTTCTGGTCACTAGCCTGTATTCTGACCTGGCTATACCCTGCCTGTATTCAGCAACAATAGTCCTGAGAAGGACTCTGCTACTGTACTCCGACCTGGCTATACCCTGCCTGCCTGTATACAACTATAATAGTCCTGAGAAGGACTTCTGGTCACACTGTTTGCAGCCCTGCTATGGAAATAACTATAAAGGGCCGCAAACCTTTCCCTGAAGCAGCAACACTCTCCCTGCACTGACTGTCTAGATGGCTGTGTGCAAAGCACAGCGCACCCGCCGGTATAAAGGCTCGGTCATGCTGTGCAGGCCGGCCAATCACTGCAATTCAACAACTAACAGGGCTGTGGCATTGCAGTGGTCTGCCAGCCAATCCCTGCATGAGGGCTGGCTCTCAAAAGAGCGCCAACATGCAGGGATGAAGACCACGAGTACAGCACGAGTATCGTGAGATTACTCGGTCCCCGCCGAGTAGCCCGAGTACAGTGATACTTGTGCGAGTACCGAGAAGTAACAAGCATACTCGCTCATCACTAGTAATAAACCTTGCCTATATGCCTGTAATCCTAAATTATCCCTCCTCCAAAAGCTATCCCTATACTGAATGCAGGTAGCAGTTGTTTTACTAACGACAGGAAAGTAGGAAGCCCTGAAAAGGAAACTTCGTTTTTAGGCTGCAGCAGTGTAAATATATTAAGAATGTAAGACAATTAACCTTGCCTACATGCCTCTAATCCTAAAATATTACTCCTAAACTTACTATCCTTACACTGGACCCTGTGGAATCAGGTCAAGGAGTGTTGTTGTAGGAGGATGAGCTGACATTAGAGCAGTCATAAAAGCAGTGAAATGATATTGCAGTAATTGTATATGGCTGCTGCACCATTAAAACTAAAGTCCTTTTCAGGGCTACTTATTGTCCTTTCTTTAGTAAACCTTCTGCACCTGGGGCGGGAACTCGTGCATGACACTTGAGCACCTGCGATGCTCAATCAAGTAATGATCGTACCAAACACCATGATACTAGATTCAGTATCGAGTAGTGGCAAGCATGCTCGATCATTACTAAAGAAAAATAAAAAAGAATGATATTGCTCTAAATAATATTTTGTTTTAAGAAAACCTTTACCGACACACTGTAAACATGAACATCATTATTTCTACAATACACAGAATCATTTTCTTTTAGGAAAGTATTAATCAGTACATTGAGCACAAATTAAATGAGTTAAATGTATATATAAACAGAAAATGAGATACAAAGTAACTGTTTTTGAATTCAAAATTCAAATGACAAAGCAGCTTTAATATTAACATTATTTTTTTTTCACATTGCAATAAACAAAACTAAAAGTTAAAAAAGACACCGTAAAAGTCTATCATATTGTGATAAAAAAAGTTTGTTTAAAAGAACTGAGAGTCCTCAGTGGTTGATACCTTTTAATGGCTAACTGAAAAGATGGTAATAATAGCAAGCTTTCCAGACTACTCAAGTCTCTTCATCAGCTTTAGGTCCGTTTCACACGTCAGTGAAAAACACAGACGTTCTTCACTGACCTGTAAAACACGTACATGTCCCTCCGTGTGCCGTGATTCACGGCACACGTGGGTTGTCTATGTGCAATCCGGGCTACGTTCTCCATGGTCCGTGATTGCACATAGAGATTAACTCAACTGTGCCCGCTCCCGCTCTCCATGGTGCTGAACGCTCCCGCGGTGCAGCATCCGGCCAGCACTGACCCCCGCAGCAGCGGCTTCCAGGTTGGCTGTGTCGTGCATTCATGAATATGCACGACAATAATGAGCTGGCTCAGAAGCAGCAGGCAGAACAGGCTGCAGAGAGCGCGGCTGAAGCCGGGTGAGTAAAAATGATTTTTATTTTATATGCACGTTTTTTTCTGGCACGTGTTTCACGGATCACACCACTGCGTGGTCCATGGGACATAAGTGATGCCAGAAAAAAATAGACATGTCTCCGTGCGGCAATCACGGACACGCGGGTATGCCACACAGAGACACATTCAGTGAAAAATCACTGATGTGTGCGCAGACCCATTGATTATAATGGGTCTGCGTATGTCAGTGATTCTGGTACGTAGAAAAAAAAGCACAAACGTACCAGAATCACTGACGTATGAAACAGGCCTTAGTATAACACAAAATCTGAAGAGTCACATATTTCAGATACATATACATATATGAAATTTTGTGTTATACTAAGCCTGATGAAGAGATGGGCGTAGTCTTGTAAGCTTGCTATTATTACCATCTTTTCAGTTAGCCATTAAAAGGTATCAACCACTGATTCACTTCTTTTAAACAAACTTTTTTATCTCTACTGACTAACATGGTACAAAGATATATTTTAACTGTATCATATGGTAAAAATTATAGACACTATAGAAATTCTGGATTACTCTTTGCTTTATCTTAAACCTTCACACTTTGTTTATAGTAACCTGCAAATGAAAAGTGAAGTATTTTAATATTTCGAAATTTTAAAGACTAAGACAAGTTAATTTTTCAATTAATAGATAATGTTGTAAATAGACAAAATACTTGTGAAGCTGGAATGAAATATAAATTGTTCTATTGTGCGTATAAATCATAAAATGTTGAATCAAGTGACGAGGGAAAACAGAAATCAATGATCTTTTCGACAGGATGCAAAATAAATGTATTCAGATGTAGCTAAATATTTGGTGTCTCATTGAAAGTTCTTTCTTGACAGAAAAATAATTACCGTATTTTTCGCTTTATAAGACGCACTTTTGTTCCCCCAAATTTTGGGGGAAAGTAGGGGGTGCGTCTTATAAGCCGAATATACGGGGGGGTATATATATATATATTTATATATATATATATATATATATATACACTGCAGGGTCCAGGGGAGGTGGGGGCGCTGCTGGGGGCAAGTGAACGCTGCGGGCTGCAGCCTTTGATCTCCTGCTCCCGCTCATATAATATGCACAGCCGCTGTCCATCTCCAGTGGTGCTGAAATCGCACCACAGTGACGGGCTGGGGGAGCGGTGCATATTATATGTCCCTGAACCCCCTGTGATGGCACATGCCCCCCCCCTGTGTTAAATATGGCCCCCATGCTGCTACTCATTCTAAAATAAAAAAGCTTTACTTACCCCCTCCAGCGTTTCTCCCCGGTGTCCCTGCTTCCACTGTGATCAGGCACGCAGAGATCTCAGTCTGCTGTGCCGATCACATGACCGGCACCAAGAACCAGGAAGTGGAGGAAGAGAAGCACGGAGGGAGACAGAAGGGAGATCAGCGCTGCAGGAGGTAAGGAAAGAGTGTTTTATTTTACAATGGGCAGCAGCCTGGGGGCGATATCTAACACAGGGGGACTTGTGAGATCTATAGGGGCCATGGGCAGCACCATGGGGGCGATATCTAACACAGGGGGACTTGTGTGATCTATATAGGGGCCATGGGAAGCACCATGGGGGCGATATCTAACACAGGGGGACTTGTGCGATCTATATATGGGCAATGGGCAGCACTATGGGGGCGATATCTAACACAAGGGGACTTGTGCGATCTATATAGGGGCCATGGGCAGCACTATGGGGGCGATATCTAACACAGGGGGACTTGTGCGATCTATAGGGGCCATGGGCAGCACAGGGGAACATGGGGCATCACAAGGGGGCTATATTCAATATAAGGGGGCTATATCCAGATTAGGGGGGCTAATTTTAGGATGGGGGGCTATGAGGGACATATAACCTATATGATCTGTTAGAGGGACACTGGCATTATAAGATGGACCTCATTTAACATTAAAAAAAAAAAATTCTCTTTTCCTTCACCAAATTTGGGGGTGCATCTTATAATCAGGTGCGTCTTATAAAGCGAAAAATACGGTATATCTTTGTAAGTGAATTTTTACAACCACTGGGAGTCATGTATTTTAGATAATTTTTTACCCAACTTTTTTTGTATTTTGAAACCAATTTTATAAAATCAATTTTACGGGCTTTTTTTTTTTACAGCATTTTTTTTGTCACAATTTGTTCAGATATTTTTCTTGAATTTTGTAGATAATTATATGCCGGAGAAAATCTGAACATAGAGAAGGGTATGTTTTGGGAAGAAAAAGCTAAGTGTCTTAAAAACAAATATATAAAGGCATGTTTATTAAATGTGTTTTAATGTGCCAAGATTTTGGTTTAATTTTTTGCGGAATAAAAAATCCTAGACCATCCCTGGTGTATTGGAAACTGGAGAGAAACGTGTCAAGACGCTATGGGAATGAAAAATGACTCAGATAAGTTAATTTGACTTGTTTTACTTCTGGTGATAGGTGCTACAATTTGGACAGGGTCACTGTAGGGTTGGTCTAGGGCTTCCCTACGGTGAATGGGGGCACCCAAAACAGTTACGGTGTCACCCCTTCCATTGCTAGGTAGGGGCATCTAGGACTCATCAGGGTTATTTCCCTTTAAATACCTAGTGTTTGGACGGGGTAATTAATTCCCCTCAACCTGATAGTTATGATTGAATTATATGTGTTATTTGTGTATCTCTTTGTAACTTACCTAGCGTGTTATCTTATTTATTATTAACAAAGTAAAAGTATCTTACTGTTGCTGCCCCCTGAATTATTGTGGTACCGTGGTTCAAATTTTAGAAGGCAAAAGTAGAAAGAATTTTCAGCGTCTCCAGGAGATAAAATAATGGTTCCTTTATTGAATGTTAAAATCTTCTTACCATCAAGTAAAACGACACTTATAGGCATAAGGACAGGGGAGCTCTTTCCTACGCGTTTCACCCAGCCGAATGTTAAAATCTTCTTACCATCAAGTAAAATGACACATATAGGCATAAGGAAAGGAGAGCTCTTTCCCCAGCCCAGTGGTTAAAATTTTAATCCAATTTTTTGTCTCTTTATTTATTTTTTTTTTACCTTTTAACTTAATCGTTAAAAGTTAATTTTTAACAGGGTTTCTTTTTCTCTGAGGTCTGCACTGCTTATGTACATACCCTGTGGTTATTTGTTGCTGCGGCTCTGGTTTTTGGTTTTAAAAAAAAATCACCATTCTTTATTTGCACTCCTCGGTTTTGTGCAAAAGTTTTAAGCAGTTGTGGAAAAAAATACTACAAAATGAGAATACTTTCAGATATATAGGTGTTAGGAGATTATATTTATCCATTAACCCCTTAACGACCGCGGGCCGTAAAATTACGTCCCTGCGGTCATAACGTTACTGCCCGCGGTCTGCCGGCAGAATCCTGCTGCGATCGGCACACATCTCAGCTGATGTTCACAGCTGAGATGTGTGCCTGCTAGGCACAAGCAGAATCGTTATCTGCTCGTGCCGTTTAACCCCTTATATGGCGCTGTCAATATGTGACAGCGCCATTATAAGCGCGATTGCGGTAAACTTTTACTTACCGCCCGATACAGGAAGTCACGTGATGCGATCACGTGACTTCCGATAGTTGTCATGGTAGCACAGGGTCATGTGATAACTCCTGTACTACACCTGACTTGCTTTCACTTTCGCTGAGCCAGCGGCACAGCAAAAGAGAAAGAGAGCGTATCTGCTGTTTACAGCCTTGTAGCTGTGATCAGCAGATAGTGCAGAGCGATCGGAATGCTGATCGCAATAGCCCCCTAGGGGGACTAGTAAAATAAAAAAAAAAAAGTTAAACAAAAAGTTTTAAAAAATTAAAAAAAAACAAAAAAACCTAAAAGTTCAAATCACCCCCCATTCGCCCCATTGAATATTAAAGGGTTAAAAAAATTAAAAATATACACACATTTGGTATCGCCGCGTTCAGAAACGCCCGATCTATCAAAATATAAAATCAATTAATCTGATCAGTATACGGCGTAGCGGCAAAAAATTCCAAACGCCAAAACGACGTTTTTTGTCACCACAACTTTTGCGCAAAATGCAGTAAAAGGCGATCAAAACGTAGCATCTGTGCAAATATGGTACCGTTAAAAACGTCAGCTCGAGACGCAAAAAATAAGCCATCATTGAGCCATAGATCCCAAAAATGAGAACGCTACGGGTCACGGAATATGGCGTAAAACGTGCACCACTTTTTTCGGACAAACTTCCGTTTTTTTTTAACCCCTTATATAAAAGTAAACCTATACATGTTTGGTGTCTACGAACTCGCACTAAGTATAGACACAAGGCACTCCCAAAATTCTTGATGCTGTGATTTTATTTAACAGTGGATGTGCATAAATAACTCCACGGCAGCCCCCATGCAGCGGTGGATACCGCGCTGTGACACGAGTATCATCCAGTCTCCCCATGTGCAACTGAAGAAGGTCTTCTGTGACCGAAAACGTTATTTATTCACATCCACTGTTAAATAAAATCACAGCATCAAGAATTTTGGGAGTGCCTTGTGTCTATACTTAGTTTCTTGGCTTTGGAACCTACTAAGTGCACCCCTTTCCATTTACACAATATTCACCATTTCAAGGAAGTGCCATTTGTTATATTCAATACGAACTCGCACTGACCTGAGGCATCACACCCATACATCAGTTTTACCATATAGTGAACACAGTGAATAAAGTATCTCAAAAACCATAGTGCTATTGCACTTTTTTTGCAATTTTTCTGCATTTGGATTTTTTTTGCCATTTTTGAGTACACTATATGGTAAAACTGATGGTTTCATTTAAAAGTACAACTCGTTCCGCAAAAAATGAGCCCTCACATGACCGTATTGACTGAAAAATAAAAAAGTTACGTCTCTCAGAAAAAGAATGGCGAAAAAAAAAAAACAGAAAGCGAAAAATCGTCCGGTTGTGAAGGGGTTAATTAAACGCAAAGTGAATGAACAAAACAGAAATCTAAATCATATCAATATTTGGTGTCATCTCTAGCGATGGGAGGACACGGACTGTAAACCTAAATGAGTGCCATGCCCGGCCCTGGAATTTCAGGCATTGATCCTGATCCAGCAACTCGGGAAGTTAAAAAAAGGAAAAATAAAAAGATAGCGAGCTATACTTACTGAGTCTTTGGTGTTGCTGTAACTCTCCGGTGTGGTCGCTCATTCACTTCCAGGAAACTCTAACCTTTATTTCATATGCATTGCTTTCCCCGCCCACCAGCATCTGTGATTGGTTGCAGTCAGACGCACCACCAGTATGTGTGACAGCGTCTGAGTGCAAACAATCGCAGATCCTGTCTGTGAGTCTATCATACAGTAAAAAATAAATAAATAAAAAAATTTGTAAAGTGTCCCCCATATTATGATAACCAGCACAGATAAAGCATACGGGTAAAGACCGTAGGCCCCAGCCATGCACTTATCTTGGCTGTGTAGAAAAATAGGAGGAAATTCATGAAGCTTTTTTTTTTAATTTTTTAAAGAAAATAATTAAAATAAAGAGCATGCGGTCTCCCAAAATCTTGATACCCAGCCATCATAAAGCCTGACAGTTGAGGGCTGGTATTCTCAGGCTGGGGAGACCCATGCTTATTGATGCCCACCCAGCTTAAAAATAGCAGCCTGCAGCCACCCAAGATTGTCGCATCCATTAGATCAGGTCAGGTTGCCTGCGGGTACAGGTGGAGGACCATGGGAACCTCAAGTTGTGTCCGTATTTACCTGAATGACATCACCACTGACTTAATCTCGCGCGCTGTGCCTTCTGTAATATAGCAGAGCTGGAATCATTGTGGGACCTTTTGTGGATTATATTGGAACTGGAGGGGTGTTTGGGGGTTAATAAAGTGGTGAAAGAGTGTTTTTTTCTATTTTATTTCAAAAAAAGGATTATTTTGGTGTTTATGTTTATTTAGTTTCACTTACAGACTAAAAATGGAGGGGTCTCATATACTCTCACCATCAGTAACCTAGGGCTTAGCAGCAGCTGTGAACTGCAATTAACCCCTTATTATCACGATTTCCACTGCACCAGGGCAATTGGGAAGAGCCAGGTAAAGTTCTGGGACTGTCACACTTAATGGATGTGACAATTCTGGGCATCTGCAGGCTGCTATTTTTAGGCTGAGGGACCAAAAAGCATATGTCTTCCCAGCCTGAGACTACAAGTCCCCTGCTGTTGGGCTTTATCATGGCTGAGCATAAAATTGAAGGGGACTGCATGCTGTTTTTTAAAATATTTTTTTTAAAATAATTAAAAAAAAGTTGTATCTTGTTCCTTTTATTTTGATACACAGCCAAGATTAGCGCACGGCTGGGGAACTGTAGCTTGTTGTTCTTTATCTGTGCGGAGTATTATAACATGGGGGTATCGTACGCCAAATATTTTATTTATTTTTTTACTACAATAGCCTCTTTGATGATATTGCATTATGGATAAGAATCTGCTTGCATTTCTCAGAATTGAGAACACTATTAATCTTGACCAAATTCCTAACTTCATTTCCTAAAAAGTAAAATTTGCAAGCATCATTCATTACTGATGCTTGTAGACACACATTATTATGTAGACACACATATATGTAGACACACACTCTTCAAGCTTTCGGTGATCAAACTCCTTTATGTTACAGCCAAAAAAATAACATTTTGTTTCAGTCCAGAACACCTGCTACCAGTTTTCTTAACTCCAATTGCTTTTTTATGTATAGGTGAGTCATTTAGCCTTTCTCCCATGTTGAATGTTTAGTTTTTTGATCATAGTTCTTTAAAGAGCACTGCTTCTAGCCAGATGCCAACGAGCAGTATAACATGGGCCCTATTGGTTGTTGCTAGTTCTGAAGTGATGACACTTTTTGATATCAGATATGAAAAGCTAGATGCTTCCCAGAATGTTTTAAAAAAATAAAACTCATGAAATAGGCCTGGACAGAAATGATGGTACCTTCCTTAACTTAATATTTGGTTGCACAACCTTTTGAGGCATTCACTGCAATCAAACGATTCCTGTAACTGTCAATGAGACTTCTGCACCTCTCGACAGGTATTTTGGCCCACTCCTCAAGAGCAAATTGCTCCAGTTGTCTCATGTTTGAAGGTTGCCTTTTTTAGATGGCATGTTTCAGCTCTTTCCAAACATGCTCAATAGGATTTAGTTCAGAACTCATAGAAGGCCACTTCAGAATAGTCCAATGTTTTCCTCTTAGCCATTCTTGGGTGTTTTTAGTTGTGTGTTTTGGGTCTTTATCATGTTGTTAGACCCATGACCTGTGACTGAGACCAAGCTTTCTTTGACTAAGCAGCACATTTATTTCTAGAATCCCTTGATAGTCTTGAGATTTCATTGTACCCTGCAAAGATTCAAGAAACCCTGTGCCAGATGCAGCAAAGCAGCCCCAGAAAATTACTGAGCCTCCATGTTTCACAGTAGGAACAGTGTTCATTTCTTGATATGCTTCATTTTTCCATGTGTGAACATAGAGCTGATGTGCCTTGTTAGAAATCTCCATTGTTGTCTCATAGGACATTATCCCAGAAGCGTTGTAGCTTATCAACATGTAGTTTAGCAGATTCCAGTCTGGCTTTTTTATGATTTGTTTTTCAACAATGGTGTCCTCCTTGGTTATCTCCCATGAAGTCCACTTTGGCTCAAACAACAGCTGGTGATGAGGTTGAAGTTCACCTTTAATCTCTTTAGAAGTTTTTTTGGGCTTTTTTGTTACCTTTTGTATTTTCAGCCTCTTTGATGAATTGTCATCAATTTTCCTCCTGTGGCCACGTCCAGGAAGGTTGTGTACAGTCCCATGGATCTTATATTTCTGAACAATGTATGCAACTATAGTCAGAGGAACATCAAGGTCCTTGGAGATGGTCTTATAACCTTTACCTTTAATTTGTGTCTATAATTTTCTTTTTAATCTCCTGAGATAACTCTTTCCTTTGCTGCCTCTGGTCCATGTTGAGTGTGGTACACACCTTTTCACCCAACAGCAGCACAGTGTGTATCTGTAGCCCTATATACAAATCCACTGACTGATTACAAGATTGTAGTCACCTGTGATGCTAATTAGTTTACACAAGTTGATTTAACATGTCCCTTTTGTCACATTATTTTCAGGGGTACCATCATTTCTGTCCAGGCCTGTTTCATGAGTTTTATTTTTTTTTTAAATTCTGTGGAAGCATGGTTGAAAAGCAATTTCTGACTTTTATTTAGTTATTTTAGTATATTTTTTTATTCATTATTAATTTTGTCAGATTCAAGTCATTTCTGTGACCATTGTGGGTTTTTCTTTCATTAAATGAGGAGTAACAACAATTTTGATCACGTGTATAGGCGATACAATCGAGGAGGACCAAGTTAAAATCGCAATACTACAACATAACAAACAGAAAAAAAGTGATCAGACGTGCTTAATGAAAAAAAGTGATGTTTATTGTAAAAAGGTGATGGAATGGGGGTAGTGTGAAAACACAATAGTCGAAGAAAGGAAACTCAGTTCCCACAAGAGATGTATATGCTTCAAGAATCAAAAAATGACATGGAAAATGATAAATGATATAAAATGCATATACAAAATTATCAAAACATTATAGCAAAAAAGAATAATAATGTGGCAAATACAACAAAGATATATACAAAAATATATAAACAGCCTAACAAGGTCACAGAAAAGGCTGTATGGACAGCGCAGATGGTAATGTACTGTGTGTACATAAATGTAAAACCTCTCTTTCAATAATGAAAAAATGAAATCCAAAGCTGAATGTAAAATACTATGTACTACAAGGAGTAAAAAAGGTTTTTTGCCCAGCTCACCTGTGCAATGGAAGCCAGAAATCCTGGGCTGTGCACGGAGAAAAGGTTTGGAGAGCCCATCCATATACATAGAAAGTGATTAAGGGAATTCACCAGCACAAAACTCCAGGCATCTTGTTCTTAAAATAAAAACTTCTTTATTTTCTTGTCATTAAAAAGTCCATGCTATAGTGGTTGAGCCCATGTCCTACATGAGACATGAGACATGGGCTCAATCACTATAGCATGGACTTTTTAATGACAAGAAAATAAAGAAGTTTTTATTTTAAGAACAAGATGCCTGGAGTTTTGTGCTGGTGAATTCCCTTAATCACTTTCTATGTACTACAAGGGAATGTAGATAACTGTTATGAGGGGGACCCGGTGAAGCGTGCCAAGATGGTACATGGACAGCTTCCGCCGGTCAAGGTCCACTGTGCGGTGTAGGGGACCGCTGCTATGGTGGGTAAAGAGTGAGCGGGTTGCTGCTAGCCATTGTCTGTTGAGGTCACAGATGATATGCGTACACCGGCCCGCCCTAACCCGTGAGGGTTGTATGGCACAGGGCTCACAGCTTGGTGTACCTGTTGCACGGGGGAAGCACAGAGGTGCCCACGCACGTGTGCCAGTGGAAGTCACGAGAATGTGGCACGAGTGTAGCACAGAGGTGGCCATGCATGTGTGCTTCAAGAACCAGGTGAGTCCGGTGGAGACTCGAGGAGCTCACCTGGGACAGGAATGTGGCGCCCCTGACCTGGTCAGGCACCACTGAGTACTGCACCCATGCTGGGGACAGTACAAACAGGTAATCCAGAAGGCTGACCGAGGTGTGACTACACAGGCGCATAGTGATCAGGTCTCACACATGTACCTTTGGGAGGACCCCTGGGGATCCCAGGAGGGGGCAAAGCCTTCACCTCCACTTGAGGAGTGGAGGGGGCAAAGCCTCCATCTCCACTCAAGGGGTGTGGTAGAGAGCCTGGTTGCTAGGTGGCGTAGGCAGGCACAAGGGGAAAAGAGAAGGAGGAGTGAACAGTCTGAAGCAGAGTGTGGAGGAGTGAGGAGCATGGAAGTGGAGCTCAGACAGGAGCAGCAGTGGAGGTCCCACGAGTGAGCCAGTTTAGTGCAGCAGTCCAGGAAGAGCAGAAGCAGACCCTGGAGCTGTTGCAGTCTAACAGCGTCCGCGCAGTGACTACCGACGGGGGAGAACGGTCACCTGGTAGTGCTGCCCGAACACCACACACAGCTGGAGAGAGAGCAGTGTAGTGGAAAGTAAGGAGACTGTCAGGGAGTACCAGGCCCAAACGGGCGGCAGATCCCGGTGCGGGGATAGATCCACCTTTCCTTGCTAAACCTGCCGGTGTGGGGCCCTTAAAGCCCACGCCACAACACCACAAAAGCCGCAGCCACGTAGCCACAGTTAGGGCCCATAGTTCACAGGAGGCAAGCAGCTGGAGTGATCTGGTCCAGGCGACAAGCAAACGGCAAACAAACGAGGGGAGCAGTTACTTCCCTGGGTGACCCCCATAGGGACTAAAAGTCGGGGTTACCACAAACCACAGAAGGGCTAAGGAAGGCGAGTCGGTAGCCACCCTCATCAGTCAGCCTGAAGGACACCTGGTTCCAGCCTGGTTCATCCCAGCTACGCCCGGGTTACTCACCCTGCCATCAACTGTGAGTAAAACCCCTGAAAGACATTCTGCTTGTGTGGAGTTATTCTGCGCCTTGTGGTTCTACACACCTACACAGGGCCCTGGGGCTTGCCTCACTCTCAGGAGGCTATTACAACTGGCTGCACCCACCATCAGCCCCAGGCATCCCTTGATCTGCAGTGGCGGTCCCCACTGACCGCAAATCTGAGAGTGGCGTCACGACAATCCTAAAAGAAGATCTCCTACCTGTGACAGGATCCAGCCGAGTGGAGTCCCTGAAGGTAATGCACCGACACAACACTGGAGGGGCTTCACATCTGGCGTCACGAACAGGATAAGGACTAGACCTGTTCAGACAGGTGACCATGTGCCTGGGCGGTCCGCTTGGAAAATTGGAAGCGCCGCCATATTGCCACCATGAAAAGCGCGCTGAAAAACAACAGCAGCCCGCGCTGGGAGAAGTTACCGCCCACGAAGAGGTGTGGCTACCCAGAGATCCCCTGCAGAGTCCTGACCTCGCAAGTGAAGAGAGCGGAGGCGTTCAGAGACGTCGGGACAGAAAGGGAGCCAGAAGCCTGCTGCTGGAAGAGGCAGAGCAGAAATTGAAGAGCCTGCAACTGGAGGCAGCGACGAGTCCACTGCTGGGAAATCGTGCAGAAGAAGGCGCAGAGGAAATGGCGTCTGAACGCAGAAACCCAGAACCAGGCTCCGCTGCCTGGTGGTATCGGGAGCTTGCCCAGTTCTGCGACCGACTGGAGACCCGGGTCGTGGAGCAGATCAGAGAGGAACGCATGGAGCTTCTGGAGATGGCTGCCGCGGTGCAGGCCTATGAGGAAAAAGCTGCACGACGAGTGCCAGACCGGACGGCGACGACTCAGACCCCGATGATACCACCGATGGGTGAGTCCAGTGTTGCCCCTGCCAGCGCGAGTGCCCCGACCCCTGCTGCCACGCCCGCGGTCCCTGAAGAAGCGCCCGGCGCGGCCCGCCCAGTCCAGGCCGCAGAAGCGCCAGGTGCGGCCCGCCAAGTCCAGGCCGCAGAAGCGCCCAGCCCGGCCCGCCAAGATCCCTCCGCAGCCGCGACCCTCCTCCACGCCGCAGGTGTGACGCTGACCCAGGCCGCCGCCATGCTAGGCCCGGCCCGCCAAGACCCCACCGCAGCAGCGACGCTCATCCACGCCGCAGGCGAGGTGCTGAACCAGGCCGCAGCCACGCCAGGTGCGGCCCGCCAAGCTCCGATCGCTGCAGCGACGCCCAGCCCAGCCTGCACAGATCCCATCGTAGCTGCAACGCCAATTCAGGCCGCCGCAGCGATGCCCTGCCCGGCCCGCCAAGAACCGGCCACAGTAGCGATGCCCGCTAAGACTCCAGCTGCGACCCTGAGTGAGACTGCGACAGCAACGCTGATCCAGGCCGCCGCCATGTCAGGCGCGGCCCGCCAAGACCAGGCCACCGCCATGTCAGGCGCGGCCCGCCAAGACCAGGCCGCCGCCATGTCAGGCGCGGCCCGCCAAGACCAGGCCGCCGCCATGCAGGGCGTGGCCCGCCAAGACCAGGCCACCGCCATGTCAGGCGCGGCCCGCCAAGACAAGAATGTACCTCTGTTTACCCCGGCCTGCAAGGCCAGAGCAGACACCGCTCCCCAGTCTAAGGAAGTCCCTGCTAGGAAGTCCCTGATAGGAGAGGACCCCGAATACTGGAAGCTGAAGGCTGACCTAGAGGCCCAGTTCCCACAGGAGATGGTGGATCGGTACCTGCTCCCTCCGCACACCCCCAAGGCGACTTCTGCAGTAACCACGCCAAAGAGTCCTCCGCCAGGGCCTGCTGATGAACACCCATCCCCAGCGCTGCCACAACAGGAGTGCTCAGAAGTACTAAGGGGGAGAGGAGGCCAGGAAGCTGAGGAGCTGACCCCGGAGCCATCAGCAGTGGATCCATGCCCAGAGCCAGAGATGCTGCCGTATTCCCGCTGGGATGAAGAGGAAGAGTTGCCTAGAAACCTCACCTGGGGGCCTGCAGGCAGTGAAGTAACAGCCCAGCAGAATCCAGCCCGTAGGACACGGCGCCGTAGCAGAACCAAGCTTTCCCCTGCACCGCAGTCTCCAGAGCAGAAAGACGAAGTCATGGCAAGAGACTTGGAAGAGAAACGGTTCCTGAGAAGGGCCAAATCCCAGGTTAGAGGCCCACTTTGTCATGGTGTAGTAGAGGATTTCAGTTTGAAGAGTGGATATGGCTTCATAGTAGCTCCTGGTATAAAAGAAGGCATATTTGTGAACAGAAGAGACGTTAGAGCCCATTTGCCCAGAGGACATCCGGGAAGGAACTTACAGATGGGAGATACAGTGGAATTCACAATGCATCAGGGAGAAAGAGGATGGTATGCACTTGACGTTACGCCATGTACCAGAGATTCCTATAGAAACCCAGTTGTCTCCATACCACAAGAAAAAGAAACAGATACAGAAGAAGAAAGGAAAGATAAAGGACCCACTGATGAGACTACCTCCGATGATGAGAGAAATGAAGAAAGCAACAGGTGCCGCAGCCCTACAGGCCCAAGCCCTGGTAAGGAGGAATCTGCATAAAGTAAAGAAAGAAGTACAGCAAGTTACAGTTTTGACCAGTTTGCAACGTTTATAAGTTTAAGCATGTGCCCACATGAACTAATGTGAGAAATCCATGAACCTTAAGGCTATGAACTGGCTATAGCCACAAACTCTCGCAGTGTAAATAGTTACCCCAGAGGTACCACCACCAGAGCCAGCCTGTTTAGGGGCTTGGCTCACCTGCAACCAGGGAGCACGTCCGTTTATGGGGCCTTGGCTCGCCTGCAACCAGGGAGCATGCCTGTTTATGGGGCCTGGCTCTCCACCACAAAGAGGGTACCTGGTCAGCACCAACTGTGAAGGCCGCCTCTGGATCCTGCCAGAAGTGGCTGAAGGCGCGGCTTCACCAGGCCAGGTATGCCCTGAAGACCACCAGCCCATGAAAGCCGCCTCTACATCCTGCCAGAAGTGGCTGAAGGCGCGGCCAACGTGAGAGGGTTTAGGGTGGGTTAACGGACTTGTGGGTGGAGGGTGGTGATGTATGGTACCTGGTGGTTTTAAAAGTTTTACCATGTTTTAATGTTTTATGCATTTTAAAATGTTGTCTTGCAGCCCGAGGACGTGCTGGTGATAACTAAGGGGGAATGTGGCGCCCCTGACCTGGTCAGGCACCACTGAGTACTGCACCCATGCTGGGGACAGTACAAACAGGTAATCCAGAAGGCTGACCGAGGTGTGACTACACAGGCGCATAGTGATCAGGTCTCACACATGTACCTTTGGGAGGACCCCTGGGGATCCCAGGAGGGGGCAAAGCCTTCACCTCCACTTGAGGAGTGGAGGGGGCAAAGCCTCCATCTCCACTCAAGGGGTGTGGTAGAGAGCCTGGTTGCTAGGTGGCGTAGGCAGGCACAAGGGGAAAAGAGAAGGATATGTGAACAGTCTGAAGCAGAGTGTGGAGGAGTGAGGAGCATGGAAGTGGAGCTCAGACAGGAGCAGCAGTGCAGGTCCCACGAGTGAGCCAGTTTAGTGCAGCAGTCCAGGAAGAGCAGAAGCAGACCCTGGAGCTGTTGCAGTCTAACAGCGTCCGCGCAGTGACTACCGACGGGGGAGAACGGTCACCTGGTAGTGCTGCCCGAACACCACACACAGCTGGAGAGAGAGCAGTGTAGTGGAAAGTAAGGAGACTGTCAGGGAGTACCAGGCCCAAACGGGCGGCAGATCCCGGTGCGGGGATAGATCCACCTTTCCTTGCTAAACCTGCCGGTGTGGGGCCCTTAAAGCCCACGCCACAACACCACAAAAGCCGCAGCCACGTAGCCACAGTTAGGGCCCATAGTTCACAGGAGGCAAGCAGCTGGAGTGATCTGGTCCAGGCGACAAGCAAACGGCAAACAAACGAGGGGAGCAGTTACTTCCCTGGGTGACCCCCATAGGGACTAAAAGTCGGGGTTACCACAAACCACAGAAGGGCTAAGGAAGGCGAGTCGGTAGCCACCCTCATCAGTCAGCCTGAAGGACACCTGGTTCCAGCCTGGTTCATCCCAGCTACGCCCGGGTTACTCACCCTGCCATCAACTGTGAGTAAAACCCCTGAAAGACATTCTGCTTGTGTGGAGTTATTCTGCGCCTTGTGGTTCTACACACCTACACAGGGCCCTGGGGCTTGCCTCACTCTCAGGAGGCTATTACAACTGGCTGCACCCACCATCAGCCCCAGGCATCCCTTGATCTGCAGTGGCGGTCCCCACTGACCGCAATTCTGAGAGTGGCGTCACGACAATCCTAAAAGAAGATCTCCTACCTGTGACAGGATCCAGCCGAGTGAAGTCCCTGAAGGTAATGCACCGACACAACACTGGAGGGGCTTCACAGGAACACGGCCTGTTAAATGAGATACTGCCGGAGCAGCAAGGCAGGAACATGGCCTGCCGACCAGGTACTGCCGGAGCAGCAAGGGCAAAGCCGAAAAGAAGACAACAAATGACTGTACAGTGGCGTAGCATCACGCTGCCAGTCATCCAACAGTAAAGGAAGGTCGCGCGCCGCCATGATGGCAGGGGGAGCTTTTAAGGAGGTGTAGCTCCACCCAAGGCGGGCACGAGGCGGAGATAACGGACTTTACCCAATCAGGGTCCACGACGTCCCAGCCCGGCCAGTCAGGATTCACCATGTCACCAGCCTCGTCATCAAGCCGTGTGACGTCAGTGGGTGAATCAGGACACGCCACGCATTGCACGTTCTCACCCTCCTGCCTCTGGGATATAGAGGCGGGATCCTTGGTCTCACAATGTGCAGAGATAACAGGAGTCTCACTGCTTCCCTGAGCAGCAAACTTCTGCACATTGTGCAACCTCGCAGACCTTTGGGGCTGCTAAGCAGGAGGACCCGTGGCAGGCAAGGAATGGGAGACCGCTTCACTCCTTGCAACAGGAGAGCCACTAGGTGTCACCCTACAGCTGCCTCTCTAAGCAGGAATCTCCTGCACAGTCTGCCAGACCTTTGGCGCTGCTGAGCAGGAGGGCTCGTGGCAAGAAATGGGAGACCACCTTGCAACAGGAGAGCCACAAGGTGTAACTAATAACATGCACATGTACAGGGACTGAGGTAAATAAAGGCATCAGATAGCCCATGGAGAGCCAATATATTCCTTGCTATAATAGACCACAATCAAAAACTCCTTTGTGTACTGGCTATGTTAGAATAAGAAAATAGAAGGAGGGTACAATGTCCTGAAGTAAAGATTAGCTTACCACAAGAGATATAAGAGGCAAGTCTAAACTACACTGTCCTGTGCTGCAACTTGTATTGGGAAAGGCACCCACTTGATGGCTGTTTTGTTTTCAGCCTTCGTCAGGGAGTGACATCATGTGCATGAAAGGAAGTATAAACAGGTCCGGTGTCCAATCCACACATGGCGTGCAGAGATTGATACATGTGCGTCCCTGGAAATAGGCTTCCCAACTGCTGCCACGTCATGCACCATGTGGGAATCTGTGTCACCTGGGAAACCACATGATCCCCGGAAAACCCAGTGCATAAAGATACAGTGCACAGATGAAAGAGCCCGCAGCAGAGACGCGCATGTGTACTAAGCACTAGAGATGAGCCAAGCTCTAAAGGCTCGATTTCTGTTCGGGTCATCGAACGGAGGCCGCGTTCGAGTTCAATTCGACGAACCTTTCGAACCCCATTAAAAACAATGGGAGACAAACACAAACACATAAAAACACATTATAAATGTACACATACAGTTAATAAACATTGCCAGAAACGCTTAAAGGTCCCCACAATGTGTCCTGCACTCTGTCTCCCGCCGTTTTTCCTTCTGATAAGCGCTGCATCCTCCCGGTAACCAGCACTGATGATAGAACCTTCCGTGACGTCAAAAAAAGCATGTGACCAGTCACGTATCTATTATCTCATTGGCTACAGACTGGTCACATGGCTATGACATCATGCTAGGTCCTGTCATTGCACTCTCTGGTACGCGGTGATCGTTCCAGCATCTCCGTATACTGGCGAAATGCTCTGGCACATGGTCGACTCCCCGTTCTGCTTCCTTGTTCCGTTATTCACCGGCTGCCACAGCCGGTAAATAACGGAGATCACCGTTGCTATAGCAACCCGCCTGTCAGCGGTGACGTCACTGCTTATAGCCTGCAGCCTCTGCTCACTGACTGAGTGAATAGACTGCAGTGCATGGGGAGCAGCAGCGTACTTCCTCCCATGCAGCGCTGTCTGATGTAGCAGAGCTGCATGTGTTGAAGGAGAAAAAAGACAGAAGACCATGGATCATGGAGGGATGCGAGGGAGTAATAAACATAGAGTGTCTAAGTGTGTCTGTGTACTTATTTCTATTAAAGTATTTTTTCTCTGTGTGGTGTCTTTTTTTTAACCCTTTATTGGAGATTCTTAATGGTCGGATCAAACTTGCCTGACATTAAGAATCTCTGACTTAATACTAGCTGGTAAAACAAAGCTAGTATTAACTCATTATTACCCTGCAAGCCACCCGTCACCAGGGCAGCTGGAAAAGATGCATATAGCGCCAGATGATGGCGCTTCTATGAAAGTGCCATTTTCTGGGGCGGCTGTGGACTGCAATTCGCAGCAGAGGGGCACAGAAAGCTCAGGCTAACCTGTGCTGAAAATTCCAATCCCCAGCTGCCTAGTTGTACCTGGATGGACACAAAAACGTGGCAAAGCTCATGTCAATTTTTTTTTTTATTATTTCATGAAATTTATGAAATAATTAAAAAAAGTCTTCCCTATTTTTTGTGTTCCCAGCCGGGTAGAAATAGGCAGCTGGGGATTGGGGGCAGCCGTACCTGCCTGCTGTACCTGGCTAGCATACAAAAATATGACAAAGCCCACATCCTTTTTTTAGTGGTCAAAAAACTCCTGCATACAGTCCTGGATGGAGTATGCTGAGTCTTGTAGTTCTGCGGCTGCTGTCTGCTCTCCTCCATACAGACAGACAGCGGCAGAACTACAAGGCTCAGCATACTCCATCCAGGACTGATAAGAGGGAAATTCACCAGCACTTAGGTCCAGGCAAAATATTTCTTTAAAATGAAGATTCTTTATTCACATATCATTAAAAAGTCCATACTGTGGTAATCAAGCCCATGTTAGAGAGGACGCGTCTCGAACATCCAGTTCTTATTCAGTCTCTAAACCATCTAGTCACCGGACTGTTTAAAAAGGGCTGAACCCAAACACGTGGTCAAATGGATAGAGAGAGCATAGTAACTGCAAAGAAATTAACCCCATAGGGTAAACCAATTGTATTTTTATATATAATGGTATAGCAAATATATATATATACAATAATAAACAGGTTTAATAAGCAAACATTAATTCATTCCTTTTATTCAAACCCATAGGGAATCTTGTGCCCATTAAAAAAATCCATTTTATTTCTCTTTGAAAGAGGATATTTTTTAAATTTCCACCTCTTTTAGGTAATTTGACTTTTTCAATGGCATTAACTTTCATGCCATTAAAATTACCAGCATGAGCGCCGCGAAAATGCTGAGACGCACCTGATAATTTTCTGGTGGTGGCATTGTTCACATCATAGATGTGTTCCGATATCCTCTTTCTAAGCGGTCGACAAGTGCTGCATATATATTGCAACTGACAGATTGTGCAAGAGATCAGATAAACTACATGATCTGAACTGCAGTTTATCAGGGACATTATTTCATACGTTTTTTTGTCCGTATATGAAGAAAAGTTTTTAACGTTTGACATATAGCCACAGAGTCCACAGGTTTTATGTCCACATTTATAAGAACCTGTGGTAGGTAACCAGTTACCGGTATTTTTTTCCACATTAGAAAAAACGCATCTATTGGTATGGTCACTTGGTGACAAAATAGATCCCAAAGTGGTGTTTCTCTTTGAGACAAATTTAACCCCATCTTTCAAAATTTGGTGCAAAGTATCATCTGTAGATAAAATGGGTAAATATTTTTTGATGATTCTGGTCACATCGTAATAGTTTTTACTATACATAGTGGAAAAAACAACCGGTAATTCCTTCTGGGAGCTGATTTTATTCATTTCAAGGTATTGTGATCTACTTTTAATACTGGCTTTGGTTCTGGCTTTTTGAAGATTTTTTAATTTGTACCCTCTGGCCAAAAATCTTTTTTCAATAGTGTCACATTCTGTCTCAAATTTTTTTTGGGTAGTACAACACCTCCTGGCACGGATATATTCCCCTGTAGGGATGTTTTCTATGACATGTCTTGGATGGCAACTTCCCGCATGTAATAGGGAGTTGCCTGATATGGGCTTTCTATATAAACTACAGTTGATTTCACCACTAATACTATTTCCATGAAATTGTATATCTAGAAAATTAATTTTTTGATAAATCATGGAAAAAAGTAAAAGAGAGATTGTGGGCATTATTACTGATGTAAAAAATAAAATCTTCGATTTTTTGGTTTGGATTTTGCCACACAATAAGTATATCATCTATATATCTTAGATATAGTGCTATATCCGATAGAAAAGGGTTACAATGGTTGAAAATAAACTGCTCCTCCCACCAGAACATGAATATACCCGCTAGTGAGGGGGAAAAACGTGCGCCCATTGAACATCCCTGCAGCTGGACATATCCATTACCAAGGAAGGTGAAGTAGTTGTTTTTTAATAAAAAAACAGTGACTTCTAGTAAATAATTTTGAAGTTCAAATGAATAATTGGAATATTTTTTTGAGTAGATCCCTCAAGGCTAAAATGGCAAGTGAATGCGGTTGGATGGATTTGTATACCGATTGTACATCGCATGTTAGCCAACTGTAATTATTTTGCCATTTTATTTGTGAGATGATATTCAATACATGTTTGCTGTCTAATACATATCCGGGGGACATTTTTGGAAGGAATTGCAGATGGTTGTCCAACCACTCTGAAAGATGTTCGGTGATGGAATTA
The DNA here is from genome assembly GCF_048569485.1 of Anomaloglossus baeobatrachus. NCBI lineage: Eukaryota > Metazoa > Chordata > Amphibia > Anura > Aromobatidae > Anomaloglossus > Anomaloglossus baeobatrachus. Next base: position 516,157,511 of record NC_134353.1, read on the forward strand.
ATGCCTGAAACAATTGGCCTCAGTTTTGGAGGAAAAATATGTGATTTAAGTAGGGCATGTAAAAGTGGCGTTAAAGAGGAAGAAGGATTGAGAAATTCTTTTTGTTTTTCATCTATCAACCCAAGATGCAAACCCTCCTCTATAATTCTCTCCAGAGATTTTTTGATACCCGCAGAGGGGTCGTACTCGACTCTCCTGTAGGTATCGCAATCCTGCAACATATTTAACACCTCCTTCTCATAAAGTCCTACATCCAAAACTACGACTGCTCCCCCCTTGTCAGAATTTTTAATAATGATGTTAGAATTTTTACATAAGGAAATAATTGCATCTTTCTCTGTTTTAGATAAGTTTTGAACCATAGGTTCCTGTTGGTGAGAAAGAGCAGTTAATTCTTTTTCCACTATGTTCTGAAAATCAGTCATCTGCTCACATCTCGAGGGGATAGGATAGAAAAGCGGATTGGGAACATTCATGTGAGGAACCGCACAATGTGCACTTATGTTGGTATTATTATCGCTTGAAAGATCATACATATTTTGTAACGCCATTTGTTCTTTGAATGATAGGGGGGAAAAGAAAGTATCGGCTGATGCATTTGAAACATTAGAAACATTTTCATTATGAAAGAAGTGTTTTTTTACTGTTAATTTTCGGATGAATTTATTAACATCCAATATTGTTTTAAAAAGGTCAAACAGTCCGGTGACTAGATGGTTTAGAGACTGAATAAGAACTGGATGTTCGAAACGCGTCCTCTCTAACATGGGCTTGATTACCACAGTATGGACTTTTTAATGATATGAGAATAAAGAATCTTCATTTTAAAGAAATATTTTGCCTGGACCTAAGTGCTGGTGAATTTCCCTCTTATCATTCCTACAAGGATTGGCTGACCTTTCCCTTCCTCCGTGCACTATCCATGGCATCTGGGCTTCCATCGGATTAGGTGAGCTGGGCAACTCCTATTTTCTGTCCATCCAGGACTGTATGCAGGAGTTTTTTTCCCCCAAAAAAAATTACGTGGGCTTCGCCTTGTTATTGTGTGCTGCCCAGGTACAGCAGGCACCTACGGGCCGCCCCCAACTTCCAGCTGCCTATGTGTACCCGGCTGGGAACCAAAAATATAGGGAAGCCCTTTTGTTTATTAATTATTTCATGAATTTCATGAAATAATTAAAAAACAAATGACGTGGGCTTCGCCATGTTTTTGTAAGCTAGCCAGGTACAGCAGGCACCTTCGGGCTGCCCTCAACCGCCAGCTGCCTATTTCTACCCGGCTGGGAAAAAAAATATAGGGAAGCCCGGTTTTTTTAATTATGTCACGAATTTCATGAAATAATTAAAAAACAAATGATGTGAGCTTCGCCCCATTTTTGTGTCCAGCCAGGTACAACTAGGCAGCTGGGGATTGGAGTCCGCAGCTCATGGTGACCAAGCTTTCTGGGCACCCCTGCTGCGAATTGCAGTCTGCAGCCGCCCCAGAAAATGTCGCTTTCATAGAAACGCCATAATCTGGCGCTGTATCCAACTCTTCAAGCTGTCCTGGTGACGGGTGGCTCGCTGGGTAATAATGGGGTTAGGGCTAGCTGTAGATTATCTACTGGCCCTAAGCCCGAAATTCATGGTGTCACGACAATAGTAGACATGGCCGCCACGAACTTCTAGTACAGATAAAAAAAACACAACACACAGAAAAATATTTTTATTAGAAATAAAACAACACAATTAGTGACTCCATCTTTATTGAAATAAAGAAGCCCACTCTGCAGTAATCCTGGGTCAAGGGTCCCGTGCCGTCCAATCCTGATCCAATAGCATCTGATCGGTTTGCTGGAAGGCAAAGCGATCAGATGATGTGTCAGGTTCAAGGGCCTGTATCACGTGACACAGCAGCTGATTGTATAAACGGCTTTTATACAATCAGCTGATGCATCAGTGCTAAAAAATAAAAAAATACACACTTCAGTGCAGACTCCTGTCCGATGGCATCAGCTGATAGTTTAGCTGGCTGGGCGGTAAAAAGCCGGCCTCACCACTAGACTTATAGTGTCAGCTGATTTTGTCAGGTGACCGCATCAGCTGATCATCGCCAGGTCTGAGAGAGAGAGAGAAAGAAGAAAGAGAGAAAAGAGAGAGAAAAGAGAGAGAGAAAAGAGAGAGAAAATTGAAGAGAGAGAGAGAGAAGAGAGAGAGATAGAAGAGGAGAGAAGAGAGAGAGGAGAGAGAGAGAGAGAAGAGAGAGAAAGAGAGAAGAGGAGAGAAGAGGAGAGAAGAGAGAGGAGAGAGAGAGAGAGAGAAGAGATAGAGGAGAGAGAGAGGAAATGAGGAGAGAAGAGAGAGAGGAGAGAGAGGAGAGAGAGAGGAGAGAGAGAGGAGAGAGAGAGGAGAGAGAGAGAGAGAGAGAGAGGAGAGAGAGAGGAGAGAGAGAGGAGAGAGAGAGGAGAGAGAGAGACTGACTGACTAACTGACTGAGACTGAGACTGACTGACTGAGACTGACTGATTGAGACTGAGTGACTGACTGAGACTGACTGACTGAGACTGACTGACTGACAGAGAAAGATAGAGCAATGCAGCCTCATTCCGTTAACTGCTCCGATTTTAGAGGTGTGGCTCACAGTTGATGTCCGGCTCCTCCCCTCAGTGCATAATTATAAATAAACAATTCTAATTTAAAATAAAAAAGTTTTTTTACCAAGACGGCCGGGGGGCTTGAACTTGTGAACGAATGCTTCTGAGTCGAGCACTCTAACCATTGAGCTCTTGGCTCTAATTAAAGAGATGGGCAGATTTGATAATCTTGACTTCTGCATTGCAGACTGAAGTCTCAGATTACAGTGCGATTCTCTTCATGTGCTACGTGGAGAGGACACAGAATGCTCCCTGTCATTTTCATGTAGCAGAGTTAGCAGAGCTGACAGTGTTGTGTGGATTACTTCGGACCTGGATTGTTGTTTTGGGATTAATAAAATGGTGAAAGAGGATTTTTTTTGTCTTTTATTCAAAATAAAGGATTTTTCGTTGTGTATGTTTCTTTACTTTCACTTACAGTTTAATCATGAAAGGTATCTTGGGGAGACGCCTGGCATGATTAAACGCATTATTACCCAGATTGCCACTGCACCAGGGCAATTCGGGATGAGCTGGGTGGAGTCCCGGGACTGTATCATCTAATGGATGCAGCAATTCCGGGCGGCTGCTGAGTGATATTGTTAGCGTGGAGGGCTCTCCATAATGTGGTGCTCTCTATCCTTACAATTCCAATACCAACCTCCAACCGTGTGGCTTTATCCTGGCTGGTATCAAATATGGGGGAACCGCATTTTTTTTTTTAATTATTTATTTATTTATTTTACTGAACGATATAGACCCGCCCTCTGGCGGCTGTGATTGGTTGCAGTGAGACAGCTGTCACTCATCGTGGGGGCGTGTCTGACTGCAACCAATCATGGCCGCCGGTGGGTGGGGAAAGCACGGAATACCTGATTGAATAATGAAGCGGCAAGAGGAAAAGACGCCGCATATTTCTGACAGCCGTGCAGCGAGGCCCCCATGATTGGTGAGTAGGAAAGAGAGAGGGATTGTGCTGGGGACACAGGACGCATGCAGATAGCAGCATGTGCACATAGCCTTACCGTGAAAAAGCAAAAAGCTCGAGTTCGATCTCAAGCTCGAACACCCCGAAAATCACTCGAATATGAAATTGGCAAACCTCGAACATTGCTCAACTTTACCAAGCACACCACAGCTGAATGGATGAACCTTATATCTACAACGTAGAATTATGCTAACTACTGGTAATAGTAAAAATTGCAGCCAATAGTATTAAATTCAAACTATGTCACAAAAATGTCTAAAAGTAAGCTAAATCCTCATGAAAGCAAATGCAAGCAAGAAATCAATGTATTCTAAGAATATAATCCTTGAAAAAAGATCAAGAGGAGAAATAAAATATATTTAAACTTTATTAAATTAAAAATTAAAATCAATTATAGTTGTATTTTTTATTAAATAACAAAGCGGTATTTACAAAAAGGAGGCAATGCCATTACTGCTCTATAATTAGATATTTATACATATCTAACAATAATTTTGATGACAATCTTACCTATATGGTGCTACATAAACATATATAGATATTGCACTAAATCGTAGATAACAGATGCAGTAGGTATGGTAGACTGCCAAAGATTATATAACGTTAATAGGCAGTGCGTGCATAAATTTTAAATCATAGAAATTATGACGCAGTTAGCCATTCAATTATTGCATAATGCCCCAACGACAAAGCACAAGTGCATATGATAGGGTATTGTCACGCTCCCCGTGTCCCAGCACCACTCCTTACCCACTGATCCAATCCATGTGTCCACCGGTCATGGCTGCCGCTCCCGCTCCTGCTCCCCTGAGTCATGCTCCTGGTCTCAGGAGTCTGACTTTGAGTATTGGCCTCAGGATTCTGTATAGGACCGGGCCGCGCCCACTCTCCTGGTCTTATAGGCCCAGCACACCTGCAGCAGGAAATGACATGAGGCTGTGCTGGGTATATAAGACTTGCCTTTCCATAGGGGCGTTGCCTGATCAACGTGTCCTTTAGCTTGTCTTTAGAGCTAGATGCTCAGGTCCCCTTGTGCTCTCTCCTGTGACTGTTTGTCTGTTGCTACCGGGTACCTGTGCCTGTTTCCTGCATTATCCCATAGAACTCCGTGATCCTGCTGACCCGGTTATAACCGTCCCGGCCACGTCAGTGCTCCGGCTGCCGTGTACTCTGCCACCTGGTGGCGTACTCGGTCCAGTGGATCCACCTCCTGGGCTTACCAGTCCTCTCAGCCCTGACAGATTGATCAGGCCATGGATCCCGCTGGAGCACAAACATCTGAGCTGGCCGAACTACGCCAGGAACTGGTGCAACAGCGTGACACCTTACACCGCATACTAAAGTTCCTGACGTCTGTGGACCACCGGTTGTACACATTACAGACTGCCGCCTCGTCTCGGTCCACGCAGCAAACGGTGTCCGGATCTGAACCTGCTGTCTCCGCAACCTCGCAACTTCGCCTCGCTGCTCCGCCTCGCTATGCTGGGGACACCAAGAACTGCCGGGGGTTTTTGAACCAGTGCTCCCTGCATTTCAAGTTACTTCCTCATTTGTTTGTCTCAGACCAGGCTAAAGTGGCATTCCTGATGTCACACTTGGAAGGCGAAGCTCTAGCCTGGATTAACCCCCTGTGGGAGAATGAGGATCCAATGACCACTAACATCCGGGAATTCTTGCACGCTTTCCGAAGTACATTCGATGAACCCGGACGTACCACCACAGTGACTTCTTCGCTCCTCCGGCTACGCCAAGGGACCCTGACCGTCGGCCAATACGCCATCCAGTTCCGCACGCTCGCCTCTGAGCTGGGCTGGAACAATGAGGCCTTGACGGCGGCCTTTTGGGAAGGACTCTCTGGCCGCGTCAAAGACGAGCTTGCTGGCCGTGACGTTCCACGCACCTTGGACGCCTTAATATCTTTAGCCACCCGGATTGACCTCCGTTTCCAGGAGCGAACCAAAGAGGTATTCCGGGAGAAGCTACCACCCCGTCACGCCTTGTCCCCGCAGAGGCCTACCGCTCCTTTGCCCCTGCCCTCCTGTGACATGTTCCCGGAACCCATGCAAATAGACCGGCTGAGCCAAGCCGAGCAACGCCGCGCAGAGCGACTCCCCCGGGGCCTGTGTTTCTACTGCGGAAGCGGTTCTCATCTGCTCCGCTCTTGCCCGGAGAGACCAGGTAGACCCCAAGTCCAAGGGATGGTGGGAACCGCCACCCTTGGTACCGGAATTCCTTCAGTCCCGGTTACACAGACTGCCCAGGTCACGACCGAGAAGACCCAGTTCACGGCGGAGGCTCACATTGATTCGGGAGCAGCGGCTAATTTCATCCGACAAGCTACCGTGGATCGTTATCGGATACCGGTCATCCCGCTTGCAAAACCCCTCTGGTTCGCCTCCGTGGACGGAAAACAATTATACGAACCTGTCCGGTACACCACCGAACCCGTGAGACTTTGTATTGGTACCCAGCACACTGAGACTATTGCTTTCTACGTCATCCCGAGAATGACTCCTGCGCTCCTGCTGGGTCTGCCCTGGCTGCGACTACATGACCCTGACATCAGTTGGCGCTCTGGGGCAATCTCTCGCTGGAGTCCCTCGTGCCATGATACCTGCCTACAGCCTGTTCCTCGGTCCCTGTCACCTGACCCTATCATGGCACAAGAAGAGGAGAATCTGACGCAATCCAGCGGTGTACCACAGCTCCTGGCACTTGTGCCTGTGGTGCCACCAGAACCGGAAGTGACGACGCTCTCCAGCGTCGTTCCACCGTCCCTGACGATTGAGACTCTGATGCCAACGGCTGCCGGGGATGAGTCCCTGTCCTGTGTCCGGTCCGAGACGCCCGGGCCGGTTGTCCACGCTGCCAGTCCTGTTTCTGACGGTCCTCCTCTTCCCGTTGCCCCCGTTGCCACTGCTGGGAGATCGGCTAAGCGCCGTGCAGCTAAGAAGGCGGTACGGGGTCAGCGGTCCTTCCCCGCCTTTGCGTTGGGTCCCGATCCGGTGTCTCGATCCGGGGTGCCCCTGGGGTTCTGTGCTCGGAGGGGGGGGCTTAGAGGGGGGGGTACTGTCACGCTCCCCGTGTCCCAGCACCACTCCTTACCCACTGATCCAATCCATGTGTCCACCGGTCATGGCTGCCGCTCCCGCTCCTGCTCCCCTGAGTCATGCTCCTGGTCTCAGGAGTCTGACTTTGAGTATTGGCCTCAGGATTCTGTATAGGACCGGGCCGCGCCCACTCTCCTGGTCTTATAGGCCCAGCACACCTGCAGCAGGAAATGACATGAGGCTGTGCTGGGTATATAAGACTTGCCTTTCCATAGGGGCGTTGCCTGATCAACGTGTCCTTTAGCTTGTCTTTAGAGCTAGATGCTCAGGTCCCCTTGTGCTCTCTCCTGTGACTGTTTGTCTGTTGCTACCGGGTACCTGTGCCTGTTTCCTGCATTATCCCTTAGAACTCCGTGATCCTGCTGACCCGGTTATAACCGTCCCGGCCACGTCAGTGCTCCGGCTGCCGTGTACTCTGCCACCTGGTGGCGTACTCGGTCCAGTGGATCCACCTCCTGGGCTTACCAGTCCTCTCAGCCCTGACAGGTATGTAGCAGTACATACAAATTAGCACCAATATGAAATGCAGTGGCTATAGTATGCTGCCAAAGGTTAACCATTCAAATATTGCACAATGCACAAGTACATAGGATAGAGCATGTAACAATTTTGTCAACACTGTATAGCTATAAATGTGTGTAGATTACATCCAAGGTATAAACACATTTTCTGTAATTGTTTTTATTCTTTGGTAGAAAAGGTTCCATTAGTATGGAGAGCAGCTAAATAAGTATGCAGGCTATGCATTAACTTAGTGTTCAAACATAATAGCAGAAAATAAAGAAAGTGGCACTCATCAGCTATATAAAACATCCTTTATTTCTGAAATTGGCTAGGTAGAAGATCCAAGGCGCAATGCATACAGACTATAGCCATTTCACATGACTAGCATGCTTCTACTGGTCCACACCTCAAGTGTAAAATAAATAAAGGATAACATTTTATGGATGGTGAGTGCCACTTTAAATGTTTTCTCCTATTACATTTGAAAATCTTCTACTACTTTATTCATTAGTGAAGCACCATATATTCCTAATTGACCTTAGATAATTTGTGTCTGTGTTATGTCAGTGTGAAGGTAGTGCCAAATTTGGTCTTTTGCTTCAAAGACTTTATTAATTTAAAGTTATATTAGGAAAAAATATGTCATTTAAATTATTATTGAATTATAGCACAATGCCCCAATACCAAGGTGCGCAAGCACATGTACTAGGACATATGTAAATAGTAGCGACACAACCTTGTGTTATTGTAGCCTAGAACAGATAAAAAGTAACAGCAGAGTATGTGTTCATCTGAACAGAAGAACATGAAAAATAAAACTGGTTTGAACTATACCTGAGGTGTATGTGGAGCTGTAATTCAGACGTACCTCCATCCCAAACTACCGCTTTTTAACTGATTTTTGGAGAATCTTTAAAAAGCCTCCATTCTTTAGGCCTGTACTCTTGTCTCATTGCATCCACCAGAGAGTTTGCATTGGTACAGTAAACTAGGTCCTCTTACATTGAAAATTATTGTTTAAGCTCTTTTTGCCTATGACGGAAAGAACATATTTTGATCCACTGCTCCAGCATGTGTAAGCCTTTGAGCCTCAAAGCCTAACTTTTGTATTGGTTCAGATCACAAACTAAATAATTTAGCTCAACCTGGTTTAGTTTGTGAGGCTCCCCAGGCTCTGAGTCTAAAAAAATCAGGATCTTTTCTATCAGTTTCTTCTTTAAATAAATCAGCTTCTGAATCGTCTTTCAGATCCAAGGTCCAGGATGTTGGTGAAGTGGGGACTGGCAGCTCTGAACCATGTGAACCATGTGATATTGGCTTAATTACTGAAGGAATGTTTGGAAATTTCACTGTATTTCTTGTTTTATTTATTATCCAAGCAATCTTTGTCGTACAGAAATAGCAATCTGTAGAGTGATCTCTTGGCTTCCTCCATATACCATTGGAATGGCAAATGCCATGTGCTGTGGTTTCCCATTAAGCCAACTTGTGAGAAGTGTAACACAAGTTGAGCAACGATTATGTGGTGCCCAAAGTTTGTTTTGATCTCCAATTTTGCACTGAAAATACACAAAGTAATTTTTTTTTCATCAATGGTGTTAGGCTTCTTCTCTGTGATATTAAAGTCTCTTCACCACAAATATAGCAAAAGTTGTTGGGCTGGTTTATACAACTATGTATCATGGTAACAGAATATCCTATGACACAAGAATAACAGAATTAACAGTAAATGTATTATAATAATTGAAAGTACAAGAAACTTTAGCGATATTCACAAAAGACAATTAGTTAAAGGGGTGGTTCACCCATATTTTTTATTGTCAAGCTCAATATTATACTGAGAAACAATGTTTCTCTCAAATACCTTGTGTTGGCAATAGTACCTGTGAGAGGCGCTATTGCAGACCGCTGTTCCCCGTCAGTGACGTCTCCATCAAATGCTGCACACGTGACATCTGTGCAGCCGGCTGCATTCTACCTCACACTAAGCTGTCAGCATTGTTTCACCGCTATCACCGCTATCACAGCCCATCTGCTCCCTCCGCGACGTGCTGTGCTGTGATGGGAGCAGGGAGCAGATGGGCTCAGAATGCAGCCGGCTGCACGGATGTGACGTGTGCAGCACTTGACAGTGACGTCACTGGAGTGCCTGTGAGAGGCGCTATTGCAGACCGCTGTTCCCGCTCAAGTGACGTCACTGTCAAGTGCTGCACACGTCACATCCGTGCAGCCGGCTGCATTCTGAGCCCATCTGCTCCCTTCTCCCTCCTCCCTCCTCCATCACACCACAGCACGTCGCGTCTCTTGCTTGCAGCGTTCTGCTAGGAAGGAGGAGGGAGGAGGGAGAGAAAGGTGGGAGGAGGGAGAGGGAGGGGGGAGGAGGGAGCAGATGGGCTGTGATAGCGGTGAAACAATGCTGACAGCTCAGTGTGAGGTAGAATGCAGCCGGCTGCACAGATGTGACGTGTGCAGCATTTGATGGAGACGTCACTGACGGGGAACAGCGGTCTGCAATAGCGCCTCTCACAGGCACTATTGCAAACACAAGATATTTGAGAGAAACATTGTTTCTCAATATAATATCGATCTGGACAATAAAAAATATGGGTGAACCATGAAGAAACTTTTTCATATGTAACTCATGAAACCCCAAAGATTAGTCAACCTTGGAGAAAACTCGGAGCTCTGTTTGTTACCAAAGTATGAAAACGAACCGACTTCATAAGAACAGTGCAAAGTTATAACAATCCCAGTACCTAAAAAACGGAAATAATTTATGAAGGGGCAATGTAGACTAAAGTTATTTTAAAGCCAAAATTCTGAAAAATTGTTGCAGATACAAAATTTCTGATGCAGATTCGGAATCAGAACACAAAAATGTTTTAGAATTCACCAACAGAACTCATTTGACAAAATCTTTGTTGATAATATATAATTGTATTTTGAAAAAGGTTTTAGCAAACAGCTAAAACGCCAAAACTCCTGGTTCTATCCAAATATTTCTGAATATAACTAAATATTAATTTGCACTACAATGCTATACTTTTCATTAAAAGTACTTTTTAAAAATATTTCTTTAACTTGATTTACATTTATCACAAGGTTAGCCTTGGCAACTGTATTCAGTATACTGGGTTTAAGGTAATATCAATTTACTTGAAATAATTTAAAAAATATATTTCACAGTTAATTAAATTCCCAAGTAGTAGGAAATGATCAGTCAGACTTCTATCCACCATATGATATCACTGGTCTAATAAATGAGCCATACGTACACAACATCCAGGTGATAATGAGTCAATAATAGAAACAGCTGGAACAAACAGCTGCAATAAGCATTTCCAAGGTGATTTACATGTTTAATTGAAAGAACATTTTATATAGTACATCACTGAATAAGATTAACTTTTATGAAGGTGAATCACCCTTGTAAATATAGTAAATATGATCTTTTGAATGCAAAATTGGGAACCATTAGATCATTGTTTCTGCAGTGTAAACATGCACACACAGAAACACTCCAATCAATCAATCAACAATAATAATACCATTGACTGCTGAAATAACATTGATGATCCTGGTGGTACCTTTTAATGATAGATATTGTGACGGGGTCCTTCTCCCATATCACACAATCAACAGAGCGAGAGATGGCTGTACAATCTAAAGAGCATTTATTCCAAGCAAATCAAATGGTCCATACCATAATCCACCATACACAGGGTAAAATTAGTCAAGAAATACCAATATATTCCAGTAAGCGATAAATGTCCAGGTCTCTCTGAGGAGCTGCCCCTTTAGCCCAGGGATCAACCTTCGTCCTTTCTCTTCAAGTTCTCAAAAAACTGCTAAATCCCCCAGGTAAGCAGAGAGTTTACAGTAGATAGACCCCAGGCCCCCAACCCCAGACTTACAGTGCTGGCCAAAAGTATTAGCACCCCAGCAATTCTGTCAGATAATACTCAGTTTCTTCTTGAAAATGATTACAATCACAAATTCTTTGGTATTATCTTCATTTATTTTGCTTGCAATGAAAAAACACAAAAGAGAATGAAAGAAAAATCAAATCATTGATCATTTCACACAGAACTCCAGAAATGGGCCAGACAAAAGTATTGGCACCCTTAGCCTAATACTTGGTTGCACAACCTTTAGCCAAAATAACTGCGAACAACCGCTTCTGGTAACCATCAATTAGATTCTTACAATGCTCTGTTGGAATTTTAGACGATTCTTCTTTGACAAACTGCTCCAGGTCCCTGAGATTTGAGGGGTGCCTTCTCCAAACTGCCATTTTGAGATCTCTCCACAAGTGTTCTATGGGATTCAGGTCTGGACTCATTGCTGGCCACTTTAGTAGTCTCCAGTGCTTTCTATCAAACCATTTTCTAGTGCTTTTTGAAGTGTGTTTTGGGTCATTGTCCTGCTGGAAGACCCATGACCTCTGAGGAAGACCCAGCTTTCTCACACTGGGCCCTACATTATGCTGCAAAATTTGTTGGTAGTTTTCAGACTTCATAATGCCATGTACATGGTCAAGCAGACCAGTGCCAGAGGCAGCAAAGCAACCCCAAAACATCAGGGAACCTCCGCCATGTTTGACTGTAGGGACCGTGATCCTTTCTTTGAATGCCTCTTTTTTTTCCCCTGTAAACTCTACGTTGATGGCTTTTCCCTAAAAGCTCTACTTTTGTCTCATCTGACCAGAGAACATTCTTCCAAAATGTTTTAGGCTTTCTCAGGTAAGTTTTGGCAAACTCCAGCTTGACTTTTTTATGTCTCAGGGTTAAGAAGTGGGGACTTTCTGGGTATCCTACCATACAGTCCCTTTTCATTCAGACCCCGACAGATAGTACGGGTTGACACTGTTGTACCTTCGGACTCGAAGGCAGCTTGAATTTGTTTGGATGTTAGTCGAGGTTGTTTATTCACCATCCACACAATCTTGCGTTGAAATCTCTCGTCAATTCTTCTTTCCCTTCCACATCTAGGGAGGTTAGCCACAGCGCCATGGGCTTTAAACTTCTTAATGACACTGCGCACCGTAGACACAGGAACTTTCAGGTCTTTGGAGATGGACTTGTAGCCTTGAGATTGCTCATGCTTCCTCACAATTTGGATTCTCAAGTCCTCAAAAAGTTCTTTGGTCCTCTTTCTTTTCTCCATGCTCAATGTGGTACACAGAAGGACACAGGACAGAGGTTGAGTCAACTTTAATCCATGTCAACTGGCTGCAAGTGTGATTTAGTTATTGCCAACACCTGTTAGGTGCCACAGGTAAGTTACAGGTGCTGTTAATTACACAAGCATCACATGATTTTTCAAACAGTGCCAATACTTTTATCCACCCCCTTTTTTATGTTTGGTGTGGAATTATATCCAATTTGGCTTTATGACATTTTTTTTTTCATTGAAGACAAATTAAATGAAGATAATAATATCAAAGAATTTGTGATTGCAATCATTTTCAAGAAGAAACTGAGTATTATCTGACAGAATTGCAGGGGTGCCAATACTTTTGGCCAGCACTGTATACTACTGCATCACTAGGGCACATGTTGTACTGATCACCTGTTTGGAGACCTGTTTTTTAACTATATGCTCACTTAAGGGGGCTGTTATTGAGTGTCAACATCAACACTTAAGGTTTAACTGGCACCATCTTTATAGTCTAATATCCGCATTTAGCTTCATTCATTTGTGCACTGATTTAAATTTGCATTCCATGGTGGGATAATGTAGCTGGCATTAAGAGTTAAACTGTGAACGCAATCTTTATTTTAGCCATTAATAGCACAATTTTTAATTCGGTTAATCTTATACTAGTATAATTCAGTTAATGTTGAACTATATTGTCGCTTCCCACATATAGCTGTCTGTTGATGTGCATATTATTTAAAAACTATAGCACCATGGGCTATAGGCCGCTTTACACACAACGACATCGCTAACGAGATGTCGATGGGGTGACGGAATTCGTGACGCACATCCGTTCTCGTTAGAATCGTCATTGCATGTGACACATACGAGCGACCGGTAATGATCAAAAATACTCACCTTATCGTTGATCGTTGACACGCTGTCCATTTCCCAAATATCGTTGCTGGTGAAGGACGCAGGTTGTTCGTCGTTCCCGAGGCACCACACATCACTATGAGTGACACCGCAGGAACGAGGAACCTCACTTTACCTGCGGCCGCCCGCAATGAGGAAGGAAGGAGGTGGGCGGGATGTTCGTCCTGCTCATCTCCGCCCCTCCGCTTCTATTGGGTGGCCGCTTAGTGACGTTGCTGTGACACCGACCCCTTAGAAAAGAGGCGGTTTGCCGGTCACAACGACATCACTAGGCAGGTAAGTAGTGTGACGGGTCCAAGCGATGTTGTGCGCCACGAGCAGCGATTTGCCCATGACACACAACCGACGGGGGCGGGTACGCTCGCTAGCGATCTTGCTAGCGAGATCTCAGCGTGTAAAGCACCCTTAAGATAGGTGGCCAATAAGAGGCTTAAATACTCTTGTCTTGGTGTTTGAATCATGCCACCTTTTTTATGCTGGTAACAGCCAACTGTGTATACTATTGCATTGCTATTTGTGCAGCTGATTTTCTACACTATCAGCATTTTTACAACCAACATAGATCAACTCATATTGGTGGTAAATTATCTACCTATTATTAGCCTCGGAGGACAAAAATGCTTATACTTTTCTAAATTCAATAATGTCAAAGATTGAACAATGTTATTTGGGGCTCCAGAAGTCTATTGTATCAAGGGATAAGTGCATTAGCATTTGCACATTGGCTATATCATTGGTGTGATACATTTCTAACAGGGGTGTTTTTGGCTTTCGTTGCTGCGATCCCTCTCACTGTAAGGTGTGACTTTTCAAAAGGGACGCTAGTGTGTTTTTTCTAATACCGTATTTGTGTACCTTTTTTCACTCAGGTTTCTCCCCTGCAGTATATGACATGGATGGGTACTAATCATCTCCCTAATATCTGGATCAGCTCTCATAACAGACCAGTATTTACATAGAATGTTATATGTACCTGTAGCATGTTCATCAAAAGTTTTAATAAATCTAATTATTTTATCCTATACAATCATTTTCACTGCGTTCATCAATGAATCACAATTAGTCAATTTTTCCCCATGGCAAACCCTATGTAACACTTTTTGGGATATCATCTGGATATGAAGAGTTTAAATAGATTTTGACTCTTATCCAAATACAGGGTTTTAAGGCCCAACATAATTGCTCTATTATTAATAATGAATTTAGAGAAGAGAGTTAAAATCTATTTAAACTTTTCACATCCAGGGATATTAGAAAAAAATGATTCATTCAAAGTTTCACTGTACCCTCTGTGTACTCGTATGTTCATGGCTTAATTGTTGATGCATACATATTCTAGTGGCAGAATACTAATACAGCCAAGACCCCATGCATCTTGTCCGTCAAGCATCAATCTCTGGTCATCCGTCCATAAAACTTTTGAAAAACCTGCCTTCAGATATTTGTTGGCGCAGTTTTGTCATATATAACTTAGATGTCTTGTTCATTGGTGGTCGAACTTCAGCCTGCTCTACTTTGAGAGCCATGTCTTTGAGTACTGAACACTTTGGCTCTCTTTCTTTAAAGCAGTTTTGCTAGAATTCTGCCATAAATTTCTATGAAAAGTTGAAAAATGTTGGCGCAACTCAGTGTTGTCCTGTGCTATGCAAAAATTTTGCATCTTTGGGTGTGTGACGGCATGGCTCATCTAATTCCTGATAAGCTGTGGAATTATCAGAGAATGACCAGACTCTATTCTCCCAGTACTTCACAAGCTTGTCTAAATGTTGTTGAACAAGATTTAAACGAGCTTGAACATGCTTTTTGTTCAGCAATAGAGTCTTGTCTTGTGTGGTGAGCGTGCATACAGGCCAAGGATGCTGAGTACATAACTTATTGTTTTCTTTGAAACATTTGTATCTGTTTTTTCCACGTCTTCCTGTAGTTATATAAAGGTGCCGTGGGCCGTATGTTGTGCAAATTAAAATGAGTGCTCTCTGGTAATTTGCCCCCACAGTATCTTGGGCCCCAGACTGTAGCTCAGATTGTCCTCATTATAATCCAACTGGATAGATATATATAGAGATAGATAGATAGATAGATAGATAGATAGATAAATAGATAATTTTTGTTCTCAGTATTTGAAAGTGAGATATCCATTACTGCCTCCTGTACCTCTTCTGCTTTTCTCAGTCATGAAACAGCTGATGGTCTGGGATATTTTCTTTAACTTTTGTTTGAAGCTCATCCAAAAAGAACCTAATGAGGTTGAGGTCAGGTGACTATGTAAGGTAGCCCATCAAAGCAGTATTATGGTTCTCTGCTTCTGCAACCATTTTATAAAATTTTAAATTGTAGCCATGCTACAAAATGGCATTTGTACCAAACAATAGAAAACCAGAGGTGACAGGGTGATAGTATGACATTGTTCAATGAACCTTTCGGATTCATTATTCCTTTCACATTACATACATTTAGCATAAAGCTTCCTCATCTCATTACCTGGTCAAAGCTTGGAGATTTCACATGGCTGTTGAGATAAAAAAAAAGGATAATGAAAGTAAGAGATTTAAATAGCATTTATGCTCAATTTAGTTTCATACACATGAAGTAAAGCTTATAATACATTCAGATCTTTTTAAAATATTTGTTCAACTGATCTGCTGGAAACTGCAAACTGTTCTTTAATAATATATAATTATGTTCAAAGTGGGCTGCATAGGAAGAATATGTTATTAAAAAATAATTATTTTAAATTGAAATTGATACGCAACTCATTAAGAAAACCTTGTGAAAATATACTTAGAAATGTAAGGGTATGCATATACCACAGCTGTACAGTAAGTGTGTTTGTTTAGTAATATGATTTCAATTGGAGAGCCTCAATTAAAGGTTTATGTCTATAATCCCATTATTTTTTAGAAAGCACGCCATACATTTCTTCAGTGCTGTAGATGCTTTCCTCTCTCTTCTGTGCTCATAACTAGCCTCACCTTTCTGAATTGGTAACTCAGAACTGTACTGACTGATGATTGTGTAAAATAGCATAGGTTTCCAAAAAGGCTCTGCTACATTGTGTGCTGCTCAGCTACATCCACTACGATATTTAGCACATCATCAAGCCAATGTGTAATTACAAAGCACTATATTCTTCTATGCACTCTGTCATTATGTACAGGACTTTTTCTGCCCAATTTATCTTTTAGTTACAAACAAGTCCAAGGAGAAACATTAGGTGCATGACACTTCACCAATTGATACACAACCATTCCATTAGAGCCAAATAAGGCAATAGACTAAGAGATTCATGAAGTAAGAGATATTTTATTATTCATCTCGAAAAGAATATTTTTAAATAGAAAACAAGAACATTCCAATGAGGGACAAGCACATTTCAAAAATTAGTGTGTCAAGGGATATATATTCCTCCAATTATAAATACAGGGATGTAAACAGAATCGTGATTCAATTAACACGCTATCAATCAAAAAGGTGTGCAATAAATATCAATAATTTATCAAACATGCATATACATCCATATATTGCACTGCTACAATAGCTCAAATCTATATCAAAATCAATTGCCTGTTGAAAATTATACGTAATTCATGGCAGTTAATATTATTGCTATAAAAATAAATAGATATTATTTACAGGGATATACATAAATATATTGCACTGTTTTTAAAATATATTGAACTGATATTATGGGCCAATAAATATATTGCAATAATGATGTAAAAATACTCTAAATTTAATAACTACGGTATAAGCCCAACATAATAATATATATAACATATATAGCACAATAATGCGGGCCAATAAATATATAGCACTATTGATGTGACAGTACTTTAAATTCAATAGTTATAAATCTAATAAATATATTGAATTATTAATATGGCAGTATTTAAAGTTTATTTAAAGTTTAGTAGTTATAAGCCCAATATAACAGCTGAGGTATGGTTAGAAAGATAGCTCTACATAAATAAATTATACATCAACCTGATTTATTGAATATACCATGATAGATTATAATCACAGGAGGAGTACAGTCAGGGCCAGAAATATTTGGACAGTGACACAAGTTTTGTTATTTTAGCTGTTTACAAAAACATGTTCAGAAATACAATTATATATATATATAATATGGGCTGAAAGTGCACACTCCCAGCTGCAATATGAGAGTTTTCACATCCAAATCGGAGAAAGGGTTTAGGAATCATAGCTCTGTAATGCATAGCCTCCTCTTTTTCAAGGGACCAAAAGTAATTGGACAAGGGACTCTAAGGGCTGCAATTAACTCTGAAGGCGTCTCCCTCGTTAACCTGTAATCAATGAAGTAGTTAAAAGGTCTGGTGTTGATAACAGGTGTGTGGTTTTGCATTTGGAAGCTGTTGCTGTGACCTGACAACATGCGGTCTAAGGAACTCTCAATTGAGGTGAAGCAGAACATCCTGAGGCTGAAAAAAAAGAAAAAATCCATCAGAGAGATAGCAGACATGCTTGGAGTAGCAAAATCAACAGTCGGGTACATTCTGAGAAAAAAGGAATTGACTGGTGAGCTTGGGAACTCAAAAAGGCTTGGGCATCCACAGATGACAACAGTGGTGGATGATCGCCGCATAGCCGCATACTTTCTTTGGTGAAGAAGAACCCGTTCACAACATCAACTGAAGTCCAGAACACTCTCAGTGAAGTAGGTGTATCTGTCTCTAAGTCACCAGTAAAGAGAAGACTCCATGAAAGTAAATACAAAGGGTTCACATCTAGATGCAAACCATTCATCAATTCCAAAAATAGACAGGCCAGAGTTAAATTTGCTGAAAAACACCTCATGAAGCCAGCTCAGTTCTGGAAAAGTATTCTATGGACAGATGAGACAAAGATCAACCTGTACCAGAATGATGGGAAGAAAAAAGTTTGGAGAAGAAAGGGAACGGCACATGATCCAAGGCACACCACATCCTCTGTAAAACATGGTGGAGGCAACGTGATGGCATGGGCATGCATGGCTTTCAATGGCACTGGGTCACTTGTGTTTATTAATGACATAACAGCAGACAAGAGTAGCCGGATGAATTCTGAAGTGTACCGAGATATACTTTCAGCCCAGATTCAGCAAAATGCCGCAAAGTTGATCGGACGGCGCTTCATAGTACAGATGGACAATGACCCCAAGCATACAGCCAAAGCTACCCAGGAGTTCATGAGTGCAAAATAGTGGAACATTCTGCAATGGCCAAGTCAATCACCAGATCTTAACCCAATTGAGCATCCATTTCACTTGCTCAAATCCAGACTTAAGACGTAAAGACCCACAAACAAGCAAGACCTGAAGGCTGCGGCTGTAAAGGCCTGGCAAAGCATTAAGAAGGAGGAAACCCAGCGTTTGGTGATGTCCATGGGTTCCAGACTTAAGGCAGTGATTGCCTCCAAAGGATTCGCAACAAAATATTGAAAATAAAAATATTTTGTTTGGGTTTGGTTTATTTGTCCAATTACTTTTGACCTCCTAAAATGTGGAGTTTGTAAAGAAATGTGTACAATTCCTACAATTTCTATCAGATATTTTTGTTCAAACCTTCAAATTAAACGTTACAATCTGCACTTGAATTCTGTTGTAGAGGTTTCATTTCAAATCCAATGTGGTGGCATGCAGAGCCCAACTCGCGAAAATTGTGTCACTGTCCAAATATTTCTGGACCTAACTGTATATGCCCCAAATATCAGATTTAGAACCTACAAACATATAAGAGTAGTATTTACCTTAATATCAAAGATATAAGTAGGAGCTGCAGACATGTGCTTCCCTCCACTCCAACGATTGTTACACACCTGCTTCTCCTTCTTCACACCCCCTGGACGTCACTTGGATCAGGACAAGCGCTTTCAGAGCTAGTGGCTATTGGCCGCAGAATGGCTCTAAACATGTGAGACCATGTGCATCTGAAGACTGCATTCCTCCATGTGGTCTCCAGGCCCTTTTAACACCTAGGGTCTGCCCCAAACTCAGGGTGAGCCACAATGACACCTCCAGGGGCCAATAGCAGAGTGCCTCATCATTAGTGACGTCACCAGCGGCCTAACTGGATCTTCCACGTCACTGACGACACATGGGAAGCACCGCCCCAAGCACTCTACCAGTCATCCTCTGATGACCAGTAACGGGGTGCCAGGTCATAGGGGTGGGTCTCTGCAAGCCAATCCAGAGTGGCCACATCATCAAGAGACCTGACACTATCCAGCCTAATAGGGCCTGCCACCTCATGGACAAGCTCAATAAAGTCCTTACTGGACTTAACCTCCAATGCACTAATTGCCTGAGCATGCTCAGTAGGCACAACACAGGATATAGGCTCTGGCTGGGGGAAAACAGCATGCGCATGTGCCCTAGCTGCTTCTCCACACTTAGATGTGGGGGAAGAAGCAGCCAGCTGGATGACCAAAGGCACGGCCAAAAATGGTGGCCTGCGCCTGGGCGTAGCAGGAGCCACAGCAGGCTGCTTGAGGCTACGGCAGCGCCATTTAGTAACAATTCAAGTACAATGCAAGTTAATAGGAAATGCAAGTCCTTTTTTTGCTGGACCCAACAAAGAAGTCAGGGGGCCTGATGAAAAGGCTCAAATGGATGAAAATGAATGGGGAGAGCCTGGAGAATATGCCTACATGCATTTCTGACTCACATATGGTTTCTGTGACTAATGATGTCACAGTATTATATCACTTTTACAGACGCACTAGAAGACCTACCAAGCCTAACCTAAATTCCATTTTATAGGACAAAAAGGTTAAGAAACTGTTTTTCCTGCATAATCACTTGTTTATAAGGCTAAATAAACCAGATAAACAAAAAATATCCCTTATAGCGTTTGTTCACACATAGTATTTTGGCTTATTTTTTACTTTTACAATTGGGAAGGTCCCGACTTATACATTTTGTAGGTCCACATGTCTGTTGTTAGTTGGACTTTCCCAGTTACGGCATTGGTCAGAGCATGGTTGAGATTGTTTAACACATGCTTGTGTAACACAAAAAAGTGGCGGCTGGGTACACTGTACCATGGAACAGCCACAGCCAAGAGATCACAGAAACACTGTGTTTCCACAAGTCTAAACAGCAAAATTTCCACGGCTATCAATTTGGCAATATGTGAGTTTAAGTTTTGTGCCTGTGGGTGCCTGGCTAGGTATTTGAGCTTCCTTTCCAACCTCTCAGGCATGGACAACTAGATGCTTTACTGGGAAAAGGTAGTAGGTGTGGTTGATGTTTGGTGTGTTTGTGCATTCACAGCAGATTGTGAAAGATGTAGCACTGGTGACATGGCAGTGGTTTGACCCACAGACACAAATTTGGTACCCTAGTGTTCTGTCCACCTACTGGGGTGCTTGGCTGCCATGTGGTTCTGCAAACTGATGGTGCTCAGGTTGCCTTTGCCCTGGCCTCTGCTCCTCTTGGAATGGCAGAAACTACAGATTACAATATTTTTCTCTGAAGGACTTTCAGAAAAAACCTCCAAACAGTGGCTGAATTGCCCCTTGCCCTGACTTGGGCCACAATGGGAGTGCTCTTCAGAACAGTTGACCCAGTTCTCACTCTGGGCAAATCACTACCGCTTGGTGCCTGTGTTGGTGCTACATATCGATCTTCGTGTTTGTTGCTGTGCTGGCTATGCATGTCAACGGTCCAGGTTGTATTTGGCAAGCCCACTTGCACCATATTAAATGTGGCTGATGTGGATGTCACAAGATGTGTGACCTCCAAAATATTGGGGAAACAGGACCAGTGCATTTAGTGTATCAGGCAGCACAATGCTGGTAGTACTGCTTTGTATTTGTCAATCCCACTAGCAATGCATTAATGTGGCTGATGTGGAGAGCACAAGCCATTCTGTGACCCCCTAAATATTGGGGAAACAGGAATGATGCATTTAGTGTATCAGGCAGCACGAAATGCTGGTAGTACTGCTTTGTATTTGGCAAGCCCACTGCCAACGTCTTAATGTGGCTGATGTGGACGGCACAAGCCAAGCAGTGACCCTAAAAATAGCGAGGCAACAGGAACCGTTCATTTAGTGTATCGGCAATCACAAAATGCTAGTAATACTGCTTTTTATTTGGCAAGACTACTAGCAATGTATAAATGTGGCTGATGTGGATGGCACAAGCCAAGCTGTGACCCTAAAAATAGCGAGGAAAAAATGACCAGTGCTTTTAAACAAGAGGCAGCACAAAATGACACTACTCTGTGTGCTGGAAAAAAAAGAGCTCTGCCTCTAACAAGAGCTGTTCTTATATGGATACTGCAAGAACAGTTTAACCTTTCCCTACCTAATCCACAATTTCTTCCTCCCTGTATTTTGAGCTTGTTCAGTGGTTTCAGCTCTTAAAAAAGCTATTGTATTCTGGAACCATGGAGGTAGTGACAAGCTCCTTTAAACTCTGTCCCTGCTTGAAAATGTCTCCCTCCCTACACTACACTAACCTAATATACACAGCAGGTTGTACTGAGAAGGGCTTTTGCTGATACAATGCTGGCTCCAGATGCAATGTGCGCAAAATGGTGGCGAAAGGGCTTTTATAGAATCTATGATGCAACGTGGCCAGCCAATCACAGTAATGCCACAACCAAGATGGCTGCGGCATTACTGTGATTAATTAAGAAGTCCAGAATGTTTAGTGGCAGCAAATCAGACACCAAACCTGCTGGGCAGGACATAAAAAATTCGCGAGTCGAGTACACAAAAACTCGCAATGTAACGAGTAACCCGAATACCGTACTATCCGAGCGAGTAACGAATAGTAACGATTACACTCACTCATCACTAGTAGAAATCAATAGTCCAGGATTCTACCCTGTTCTGCTTGCAAAATGGGGTTCATAAGTAAGAGGCACAGCTGAGCTGATGTTTGTTTGTGTTTGATCCCTGCATTTTTTTATTTCTGCTGTGTTTGATGTCTCCTCTTAACAGATCATTGATACAAAACTGCAAATGCCCCTTTGTTAATTTACAGATATTGCAAATTTTAACTTTACAAAAAGCATTTCATCTTGATAACTTGTCAAAGAAAGTGCATACTTGATTTAAATAAGTGATGTTACATTGAAAAATGTTATTGACCAATCTTAGTTGTCAAATTACACTTTTCTATGCAGTGATATTCCAGTGCTGTGTTGTATGTGTTCTTTTAGCAAGGTCTTCATCGGTATATGGCAAAGTTCTGCCATATACAGGGATCTTTTTAGTTTTACATCACTGATCTGTCAGTATTAAGCATGAAACACAGCTCAGACCTACTTGTGTCAGCTGTCTCATCTTTCAAGCAAAGTAGTGTGTAGAGCTGTTGATCTCTGCTGGAAAGCAGCTAATAGAGCTATAATATATATGGCTGAAGATAAAATCGGTCAGACAGGACCACAAAGTGCAAAGAAGAAAAAAGTATATTTTAAATGTGGAATACACTCAATGTCTGTGGTGGAAGCATAGAAAATCTATGTTGGATGCCAGCTGAGAGAGATTGCACTGCACTTCCTTGACATTTTCATTAAAACTGCAGCACAACAGATCCAATGTCAACTGGAGGCTAGATCTTGGGGGGAGGGCCAACCTTAAAAATGGGATTTGTGCATGATGGGTAAGATTTAAGAGTTTTCGTATATTGGCACAAATAATTGTATAGTACTGTAAGAACGCATTGTGGTTTTGCGAATAACCCTTTAAGATAGACATGATTTTAGCAAGTCAATATAAATCCAACCTTGGACACATAAAGAAAGGTCAAATACACAACTTGACGAGAAGCTTTTGTAATCCAGGAAACGTAGATGTTATGACAATTATTGACTTTGATGAGCACTGCCCATATCTTGGTTATTAATATCCGGGGAGAACATCATTATCCTATTATTTGCACCTGTAAGCGGTATAATACTTTACCAAAAATATTACCCTCTTTTAGTGTAATGACTTATGTAACCAATCTCAAACCATTATGTTGTCAATATTATCTACTTTATTGTAAATTAAAGCCTAACTTGAGTGTAGATTGGGGCCACAAGTAACTTAAAGAATATCGTTCATCAAATGCTTCACGTTGAATTAGACAGAAGATGTAAAAGGTGCTTTTTTTATTTTCCCTTTTCATTGCAGAGATATCATTGATCAATTCATTTGACAACTAATCACAGTCCAAATGACACTTCTACTAGCTGTCCTCCCATAGCGCTGCCAGCTCCGCTAAATATAAACAGGTATTCACATGCAAGAGGAAAAACAATATGCCCCCAGCACAACTTAGATCGAGCTACGTGTAAGGCCTCCTTCTCACCTCCATATCTTCTGTCCAATGGGTACGTTCACACACATACTAAATAAAGTCAATAGAGATCTTCAACCTCAGTATTTTCACCTGTGCTGAGTGTCCATGTGAAACACCTGTATGTACAGGTGAGTCACACGGAGACATGTTTTTCTGGCAGCATCGGTCAGATATGGACAGCACATGGATGACATCCATTTAACATCCGTGTTATCAGTACCAAAAAAAAAAAATCTTTCTGTAATAAATGTTTTTTTTTTATTTGTAAGAGATATGCAAAACTAGAGAAATGAAAGGTAAATACTAGTTGAAAACCACAAGTTTACATATACTATCTGAAAAGACACATATTCATGTTTTTCTCAATTTCTGGCATGAATTCAGAATACGCTTTCCTGTCAGTTAGGATTACCAAAATTATCTATATTTGCCAAATACCAGAATAATGGGAGCGAGAGAAAGTTTTAAGGCATTTTTATTACTTTCTGCAAAGTCAAAAGTTTACATACACTAAGAGTACTATGCCTTTAAACAAAATGGGACACCCCATATGATAATGTAATATCTTTTGAAGCTTCTGATTTAGGTTTATTGGTAACATCTGAATTAATTAGAAACACATCTGTGAAAGTATTTTAATGAAAAACAATGCTGAAAAACATGGGAAAGTCAAAAGAACTCAGCCAAGAAAAGTCTGGTACATTCTTGGGTGCAATTTCCAGACACCTGAAGGTGCCTCATTCATCTGTGCAAACAATTATATGCAAGTACAAACAAACTGGGAATGTCCATCTATCATACTACTCAGGAAGGAGACAAGTTCTGTGTACTGGAGATGAATGTGCTTTGGTCATACATGTGCATATCAACCCAAGAACAAAATCAAAAGAACTTGTAAAGATGCTGGCGGAAGCTGGTAAGATTGTATCATTATCCACAGTAAACTGAGTACTGTATCAAAATGAGCTGAATGGTCTCTCTTTTAGGAAGAAGCCATTACTCTAAAAGAAACATAAAAAAAGCCAGACTAATGTTTGCAAATGTATACAGGAACAAAGACTTTAATTTTCGGAGACATGTCCTGTGGTATGACAGAGCTAAAATTGAACTGTTTGGCCATAATGACCATTGTTACGTTTGTAGTAAAAAGAGAGAATCTTTGAAACCTAAGAACATCATCCCAACTGTGAAACACGGGGGTGACAGCATCATGTTGTGGGGTTGTTTTTCTGAAACATGGACTAGTGCACTCAACAAAATAGATAGCATCATGAGGAAAGAAGATTATGTGGCAATACTGAAGAAATATCTCAAGAGATCAACCAGGTACTTAAAACTTGGGTGGAAATGGGTATTCCAAATGCACAGTGACCCGAAGCATACTGCGAAACTGGTTGCAAAGTGGCGTAAGGATAATAAAGTGTGTTGGAGTGGCCATCACAAACCGCTGATCTCAATTCTAGTGAAAATGTATGGGCAAAGCTGAAAAGGTGCAAGCAAGCTGATCTACAAACATGGTTCAGTTAGATAAGTTCTGTTAAGAGGAATAGGCCCAAATTCCTACCAACTAGTGTGACAACCTTGTGGAAGGATATCCAAAATGTTTTACCCAAGTCATACAGTTTAAGGGCAATGGCACCAAATACTAATGAAATGTATGTAAACTTTTGACTTCACAGAAAGCAATACAATGCCTTCAAACACTCTCTCTCTCATTTTTCTGGCATTTGGTAAATATAAATAACTAGCTGTAGTAGCCGAGCGTTGCCCGAGATAGTAACTGTCTCTCTGTCTCTCTCCCAGTCTCTGTCTGTGTGTCGCCATCTGTCTGTCTCTCTGTCTGTCTCTTTCCTTATCTGTCTGTGTCTATGTCTTGGCCTGTTTCTATTTCTCTGTCTGTCTTTGTATCAGTCTATCTGTCTCTATCTCTGTGATTTTGTCTGGCTGTTTCTCTATCTCTCTTTATCTTTGTGTCTGTCTCTATGTCTGTGTCTGACTGTCTCTCTCTTTCCCCATCTGTCTTTTGCCTCGTCTGTCTCTTTCCAGGTCTCTCTCTTTCCAGGTCTGTCTCTTTCCCCGTCTGTCTCTTTTCCCATCTGTCTCATTCCCGTCTGTCTCTTTCAAGGTCTCTCTCTTTCAAGGTCTGCCTGTCTCTGTTTGTCTCTTTCTTTGTCTGTCTCTATCTCTGATTCTTTCCCAGGTCTGTCTCTTTCCAGGTCTGTCTCTTTCCCAGGTCTGTCTCTTTCCCCGTCTGTCTTCCCATCTATTTTCCTGTCTCTTTCCCTGCCTTTCTTTGTCCATCTCTTTGTCTGTGTCTTTTCCTGTCTGTCTCTTTCCCTGTCTGCCTGTCTCTGTCTGTCTCTTTCCCCATCTGTCTCTTTCCCCGCCTGTCTCTGTCTGTCTCTTTCACTGTCTGTCTCTGTCTGTCTCTTTCTGTCTCTATCTATCCATCTCCCCACTGACACTTATTACCTCACACATAAGCTTCTTATACTAACACTGTCCTTTGTTTCTATAGCAATCAATCACAGCTGTTATTAATAACCTGTAGTTCCAGGCTCCATTTTCTTTAATGGAGGCATGTTGTTTTGAGAGTAAATGTAAAGCACGGGGTTAAATTTACCTGTCAAAACATAGTCTACGACGTTCCCTAGGTTACATGATGCATCTGTGCAAAATTTCATGATTGTAAATGCGACGATGCGGATTCTTTTAGCAGACATACATACACACATACATACACACATACACCTAGCTTTATATATTAGATTTTGGTAACCCTAATTAACTTAAAACAGGAAAAGGTTTTGTTTTAATTCACGTTAGATGCGTAAGTTTAGATAGTGTATGTAAACTTCTGGTTTCATCTGTAACTGCTAATTATTATTTTTTTTTCTATCTGATGAGGATTCATGTAAAAATCCCTAGATGCTGGGAGACTCAAATGAAGTGCCATCAAGGGGCAGAGTCTGGATGTGAAAGCATCCTCTGTCTCATCCCTGAAATGGAACCTAATTATGACGCTTGTTTAAGTGGCTGGGTCCTTCTGTGTCTCTCCCTTCTCTCTCCTTGCTGTACCTGTTCCTACCTGCTCTGAACCTTCTAGGTATGTCCATCTTTCTGCTGTGCACTGTGCGATCTTTACTTGATCTGTTATCAGCTGAAAACAGTAATAATCAGCAGGTGACAGAATGCTGTATATACCTAGCATCTAGGAATCCAGTGATGTCAACAGGGGAGCATACAGTCATGATCAGCCTACATTGTACTATCAGGGAGGCTATTCTTAACAACCAATGCTTTATGACACACAAGAGGACCATTTTTTTTTACCATAAGTATGTTTAACCTTACATTTGAAAAATTTATTAGGCATGAATCAATGCTTGGTTTCACCTATGGCTTTTAGTTATCTACCACTGATGCCAATGATCACAGGTTATCTACCCCCAGTCCAATATGTCATTTATACTGTAAGGGCGGCTTTGCACACTACGACATCGCAGGTGCGATGTCGGTAAGGTCAAATCGAAAGGGACGCACATCCGGCGTCACTTGCGATGTCGTAGTGTGTAAATCCTAGATGATACGATTAACGAGCGCAAAAGCGTCGTTATCGTATCCTCAGTGTATTCTCTGACATTTCTATAATGCCGGTGCAGCGACAGGTACAATGCAGTTCCTCGTTCCCGCGGCAGCACACATCGCTGTGTATGAAGCCGCAGGAGCAAGAAACATCTCCTACCTTGCTTCCCGGTTGCAATGAGAAGGAAGGAGGTGGGCGGGATGTTTACGTCCTGCTCATCTCCGCCCCTCCACCGCTATTGGCCGCCTGCCGTGTGACGTCGCTATGACGCCGCACGACCCGCCCCCTTAGGAAGGAGTCGGGTCACCGGCCAGAGCGACGGTCGCAGGGCAGGTGAGTGCATGTGAAGCTGGGGTAGCGATAATGTGCGCTACACCAGCTATCACAAGATATCGTACCTGAGACAGGGGCGGGTACTATCGCGTGCGACATCGCAGCATCGGCTTGCGATGTCGCAACGTGCAAAGCCCGCCTAAGACTGTTATCCAAGCTTCCATTGCTGGTCTTACACTCCAAACATCTTCTTGCCTGCCCAGTCATATTTTAAACCTTGTGACATCTGACTATTAATCTGAAATCTGTGACATGCTTTTGTGTTCAGTCTGCTATTTTTAAATAGGATCCTGAGTGAGCAACTGCCTCCAGAAGTCACCTCATTAGTATACTGAGTTGACCAGTGTGTAATTTTTTCTCAAAATATATAAAGCTTTCTGTAAAATCCTGAAACATTAAGAACATTAGGGATCAAACAGCATCATGAAAATCAAGAAACACACCAGACAGGACAGGGATACTGTCACGGCCAGGTGTACGGGCAGGCCCAGGAGGTGGATCCACTGGACCGAACTCCTAGATGGTAGGAAAGAGTCCGGCAGCTGGAACACTAGAAACAGCAGAACAGTCCTTGCACACGGGAATAGCGGAGAAGTCCCTGGGACCACGGAGTTATGGGTGGTAGTCCGGGTGACGCAGCTCAGGTTCGGAAGCCGAGATGATGTCAGGCGGGGTCCGGAACCTTGGGAGCAAGATGACGGGTCACCGCAGGGATCCGAGATGGTGCGGACTGTCAGGATGGCAGAAGGACAGCGTTCGGGGTTCAGGATACGGCAGACTGGATGGCGAGGCAAGCACGGCTCTACAAAGAGAGATAGGTGAGTACATGCACTGAAACACCAGGAGACCTGACTCCTAGCTTAGGGAACACGAAGATCAGGCCCCGCCCCCTTGGACAATACACCCCTATATACCCTGTACCTGATTAGCCTCATTACCTGTTAATGGACGCTGGCCCTTTAAGAAAGGGTCAGTGACCGCGCGCGCGCCCTAATGCGCATGCGCGCAGCCCGGGTGCCAGAAGCCAGGGAAGGAGGCTGAGAAGAGGACGCAGGGGAGCCGGCCAGGGCCTGGGAAGCCGTCGGGCGCCGCGATCGGGGACCAGGGGGCCTGGGAAGGACGGGGACCGGAGGCTGGAGAGCGGGGAGCGTGGCAGGTGAGCCGGGGAGCGGGGCTGAGGACCCGGGGAGCGGAGCAGAGGACCCGGGGAGGGAAGCCAAGGACCCGGGGAGCGTGACAGTACCCCCCCCCCACGCCCCCCTCCCCGCAACCGGGACATGAAGGCACGGATCAGAGGAGTGCCCACGTTCTCCCTGGGCTCCCAGGACCTATCCTCAGGACCATACCCCTCCCAGTCCACCAGGAAGAACTGACGACCTCGAACGGTCTTCATGGCCACGATATCCCTTACCGCATAGATGTCGTCATCGGCAATAGGTGGAGGAGCCGGACAGGCAGCAGCGGAGAAGGGACCAAGGACGACCGGCTTGAGCAGGGAGACGTGGAAAGAGTTGGGAATCCTCATCGTGGCCGGGAGCTGTAGCTTGTAGGAGACCTCATTGATCTTGCTGAGGACCTTAAACGGCCCGATGTAGCGAGGACCCAGCTTGTAGGAAGGTATCTTCAATCGGATGTACTGGGAAGCAAGCCAGACCAGGTCACCAGGAGAGAAACACGGAGGGTCCAGACGCCTCTTGTCAGCGTGTTTCTTCATCCGCTGGGAAGCGCGTCCAAGGGACGCCTTGACAGAGTCCCAAATGGTAGCGAAGTCACGGGCTACAGTATCAGCCGCAGGGACATCCGAAGAAGGGGATATAGGCAATGGAACGGAGGGCTGAAGTCCGTAAACGACATGGAAGGGAGATTTGGAGGACGACTCACTGATATGGTGGTTATGTGAGAATTCAGCCCAAGGCAGAAGCGTGGACCAGTCGTCGTGATGGGCGTTGACATAGTGACGTAAGAAGGATGTCAAGATTTGATTGACCCTCTCCACTTGGCCATTAGACTGAGGATGGTAAGCAGAAGAAAAGTCCAGAGTCACTCCCAGATGCTTGCAGAGCGCCCTCCAGAAACGGGAGGTGAACTGAGTTCCTCTGTCGGACACGATGTGGGATGGAAAGCCATGCAAGCGGAAGATGTGATGTATATAGGCTTCCGCGAGTTCCTGAGCAGAGGGCAGTCCGGCCATAGGGACGAAGTGAGCCATTTTGGAGAACCGGTCCACCACGACCCATATGACTGTGTGTCCGGAGGATAATGGCAAGTCCGTAATAAAATCCATCGCTATGTGTTGCCACGGAACTGAGGGTATAGGCAGAGGCAGAAGACGGCCATAGGGCAGGTGTTTGGGCGTCTTGTTCCTGGCACAAGAGGAGCAGGCAGAGACATAAGCAGCGACGTCCGTGCGAAGGGATGGCCACCAGTAATGGCGTACAATCGCACCCCATGTTCTCTTCTGGCCTGCATGACCGGCTGTTTTGGAGGCATGACCCCAGTGTAACACTTTTTGCCTGTCAGTCTCAGAGACATAGGTCTTCCCGGGCGGTATCTGGGCCAGAGTGACAGGGGCCACCGGAATAATCTTGCTAGGAGGGATGATAGGTTGGGTAGTCTCTTCCTCCTGCTCCATGGGCACGAAAGACCTAGACAAGGCATCAGCGCGTACATTCTTGTCCGCGGGTCTGAAATGGAGCTGGAAGTCAAACCTGGCAAAGAATAAGGACCACCTGGCTTGCCGTGGGTTCAGTCGCTGAGCGGACCGCAGGTATTCCAGGTTCTTGTGGTCCGTGTAGATAATCACGGGGTACACTGCTCCTTCCAGGAGGTAGCGCCACTCCTCCAGAGCCAGTTTGACCGCCAATAGTTCTCGGTCACCGATGGTGTAATTACGTTCCGGCGCTGAGAAGCTCTTGGAGAAGAAACCGCAAGTCACCATCTTGCCGGAGGAGGATTTCTGCATGAGCACTGCTCCAGCCCCCGAGGAGGAGGCATCCACTTCCAAGGTGAACTGGCGGTTTAACTCCGGACGGTGGAGTACAGGAGCGGAGGCAAATGCTCGCTTCAGGGAGCAAAACGCGGCGTCGGCCGCAGGTGACCAGTCCTTTGGATTAGCCTCCTTTTTGGTCAAAGCGGAGAGAGGAGCAGTCAGGGCAGAGAAGTGAGGGATAAACTGGCGGTAGTAGTTGGCGAATCCCAGGAACCGTTGGATTGCCTTCAGTCCAGAAGGAGGAGGCCAGTTGAGTATGGAGGAGACCTTCTTTGGATCCATCTGCAGTCCAGTGCCCGAGATGATGTATCCCAGGAAAGGGAGAGAAGACTGCTCAAAGACGCACTTCTCATATTTGGCGTAAAGACGATTCTCCCTCAGTCTTTGCAGAACCAGCTGTACGTTCTCTCTATGGGTCTGGAGGTCCGGAGAGAAGATAAGGATGTCATCCAGATAAACTACGACACAGACGTAGAGGAGGTCCCGGAATATGTCGTTCACCAATTCTTGGAAGACTGCTGGTGCGTTACACAGGCCGAAGGGCATCACGCAGTATTCATAGTGCCCATCGCGAGTATTAAACGCGGTCTTCCATTCGTCCCCAGAGCGGATACGAACTAGGTTGTAGGCACCCCGAAGATCCAGCTTGGTGAACACACGGGCTCCTCTGAGCCGGTCGAACAATTCGGGGATGAGCGGCAGAGGGTACTTGTTTTTGACGGTGATCTGATTTAGACCCCGGTAGTCGATGCATGGGCGTAGGTCACCCTCTTTCTTCTTCACGAAGAAGAAGCCTGCTCCCGCAGGAGAGGAGGATCTCCGGATGAATCCTTTTGCCAGGCTCTCTGTGATGTAGGTAGACATGGCCCTGGTTTCGGCCGGAGACAACGGATATATCCGTCCTCGAGGTGGTGTTGTTCCTGGGAGCAGGTCGATGGCACAATCGTAGGGACGGTGTGGCGGAAGTACCTCAGACTCCTTCTTGTCAAAAACGTCTGCGAAGGACCAATAGGCCGAGGGCAGTTCTGGTAGGTTCTCTGGAACCGGAGGTCGTCGGATAGGTTGTATGGACTTCAGACACTTCTCATGACAAGCAGGACCCCATCGGGTGATTTCGCCAGTACCCCAGCTGACTGATGGTTCGTGTGTCCGCAACCAGGGAAGTCCCAGCAGGATCTGGTGGGACATGTGTGGAAGGACGTAGAGAGTGATGTTCTCGGTGTGCAGGGCACCGATACGCAGTTCGACCGGTCTGGTGACCCAGGAGATGGTATCAGAGAGGGGTCTCCCATCCACAGAGGCAATCACTAGGGGCTTCTCGAGTAGAGTAACAGGCAGCTGGTACTTGTCCACCGTGGCCTGCTGGATGAAATTGCCTGCTGCTCCAGAGTCGAGGTATGCCTCAGCCGTGAAGCGCGTCTCTCCCGTTGACACTTGCACAGTCCACATAACCGGGTCTGAGAGAGTCCCAGCACCTAGGGTGGCCTCTCCTACCAACCCTAGGCTTTGGAGTTTCCCGGCCTTTCCGGACAGGAGCGTAGGAGGTGAGTGTCCTCTCCGCAGTAAAAGCAGAGGCCCTTGGCGAGCCGCTCTGCTCGACGTTGTTCAGATTGCCGTACTCGGTCGATCTGCATGGGCTCGTGGACGGGAATCCCAGCTGTTGATGACTGCGATACGGAGGGCTTCTGTGGAGGAGGGGAATGTCGTACCGGACGTCTCTCCCGAGACAGCTCTTTGGAGCGCTCCTGAAAACGAATGTCCACTCGAGTTGCTAGGGCAATCAGGGCATCTAGGGTGGAGGGCACGTCACGACCCGCCAACTCATCTTTGATGCGACTCGAGAGTCCTTCCCAGAAGGCGGCTGTTAGGGCCTCATTATTCCACCCGAGTTCAGAAGCCAACGTGCGGAAACGGATGGCGTATTGGCCCACCGTCAGTGTTCCTTGACGTAAGCGGAGGAGGGATGAAGCAGACGCAGAGGCGCGTCCCGGCTCGTCAAAGGTGCTGCGGAAGGCCTGCAGGAACTCTTGAAGATCCTTGGTCATAGGGTCCTCCTTCTCCCACAACGGGTTCATCCACGCCAGTGCCTCGCCCTCCAGGTGAGACATGATGAAGGCGACCTTGGCTTGGTCGGAGGCAAACAGATGTGGCAGCTGCGTGAAGTGGAGGGAGCATTGGTTTATAAACCCCCTGCAAGTCTTGGGATCTCCGGTGTACCGGGGTGGTGAGGCCAAACGCAGTCTGGAAGCATCCGAAGAAGCGGCCACGGGAGCGGGGGACGTGGCTTGACTAGTGGCGGCTTGGGATGTTGTAGACGTGACTGCCGCTTGTAGCATGGTCAGGCGGGTGTCCACGGAAGTCATGAAGTTCAGCATGCGGGTCTGGACTTCACGCTGGCGTTGGAGTTCCTCTTGCAAGGCCGCTAGTGCTGCAGCGGGATCCATGGCCTGATCTTACTGTCACGGCCAGGTGTACGGGCAGGCCCAGGAGGTGGATCCACTGGACCGAACTCCTAGATGGTAGGAAAGAGTCCGGCAGCTGGAACACTAGAAACAGCAGAACAGTCCTTGCACACGGGAATAGCGGAGAAGTCCCTGGGACCACGGAGTTATGGGTGGTAGTCCGGGTGACGCAGCTCAGGTTCGGAAGCCGAGATGATGTCAGGCGGGGTCCGGAACCTTGGGAGCAAGATGACGGGTCACCGCAGGGATCCGAGATGGTGCGGACTGTCAGGATGGCAGAAGGACAGCGTTCGGGGTTCAGGATACGGCAGACTGGATGGCGAGGCAAGCACGGCTCTACAAAGAGAGATAGGTGAGTACATGCACTGAAACACCAGGAGACCTGACTCCTAGCTTAGGGAACACGAAGATCAGGCCCCGCCCCCTTGGACAATACACCCCTATATACCCTGTACCTGATTAGCCTCATTACCTGTTAATGGACGCTGGCCCTTTAAGAAAGGGTCAGTGACCGCGCGCGCGCCCTAATGCGCATGCGCGCAGCCCGGGTGCCAGAAGCCAGGGAAGGAGGCTGAGAAGAGGACGCAGGGGAGCCGGCCAGGGCCTGGGAAGCCGTCGGGCGCCGCGATCGGGGACCAGGGGGCCTGGGAAGGACGGGGACCGGAGGCTGGAGAGCGGGGAGCGTGGCAGGTGAGCCGGGGAGCGGGGCTGAGGACCCGGGGAGCGGAGCAGAGGACCCGGGGAGGGAAGCCAAAGACCCGGGGAGCGTGACAGATACAGTTCTGGAGAAGAGTAAAGCAGGGTTGGGTTATAAAAAAAAAATATCCCAAGCATTTGGCACAACAGAAAACCTACTAAGACATGGCTGTCCACCTAAACTGACATCTCAAGCAAGGGGAGAGCTTATTAGAGAAGCAAAATAGAGGTTGCTTGGTAACTCTGAAGGAGCTGAAGAGATCAACAGCACAGGTGGGAAACTTTGTCAACAGAACAATAATTAGCTGTATACTACACTAATCTGTCCTTTATGGAAAAGTGGTAAGAGGAAAGCCATTTTTTAAATAATCAAGCCATAAGACATTTATTGTTTCAAAAAGCCTTTTAGTTGACATAACTAGCATGTGGAAGGAGCTTTAGTAAGATAAGACCAAAGTAGAATTTGTTGGGCTAAATGCAAAATGCTGTGTGGCACAAAACTATTACTGCAAATCACTTTCACATCACCATCTGCATGGACAAACATGGTGGTGGCTGCATCATGCTGTGGGAATTCTGTTCTTTAGCTGGGATAGGGAAACTGATTAGAGTTAATGTAAGGAGAGATGGAGATTAGTGATGAGCGAGTATGCTTGTTACTACTCGGTACTCGCATGAGTATCACTGTACTCGGGCTACTCGGCGGGGACCGAGTAATTTCGCGATACTCGTGCTGTACTCGTGGTCTTCATCCCTGCATCTTGGCGCTCTTTTGAGAGCCAGCCCTCATGCAGGGATTGGCTGGCAGACCACTGCAATGCCACAGCCCTGTTAGTTGTGGAATTACAGTGATAGGCCGGCCTGCACAGCGTGACCGAGCCTTTATACCGGCGGGCGCGCTGTGCTCTGCACACAGCCATCCAGACAGTCAGTGCAGGGAGAGTGTTGCTACTTCAGGGAAAGGTTTGCGGCCCTTTATAGCTATTTCCGTAGCAGGGCTGCAAACAGTGTGACCAGAAGTCCTTCTCAGGACTATTATAGTTGTATACAGGCAGGCAGGGTATAGCCAGGTCGGAGTACAGTAGCAGAGTCCTTCTCAGGACTATTGTTGCTGTATACAGGCAGGGTATAGCCAGGTCGGAATACAGGCTAGTGACCAGAAGAGTCCTTGCCAGGACTATTGTAGCAGTATACAGGCAGGCAGGCAGGCAGGCAGGGTATATAGCCATTCCTAGTGGTGACCGTATACCAGCCTTCATCATATCTGTGGCTGGTGTACACAGTCTAAAACAGTCCAGATAGTGTCAGACGTCTCAGTAATTGTCGCTCCTAAAAACCTGTTAGGTTCTTAGTGCGTCCGTGCTTGCATTTAAAAACCGCACGTGTGTGCCTGTCGGTGGCAGCGTACAGGTGCACGTTTTGCACAAACTATTATATAACGCACAAGTCTAGTGTATAATACACGTCAGTCAGCAGTGTCTGATAGTGTCAGACTTCTCAGTAATTGTCGCTCCTAAAAACCTGTTAGGTTCTTAGTGCGTCCGTGCTTGCATTTAAAAAACCGCATGTGTGTGCCTGTCGATGGCAGCGTACAGGTGCACTTGTGTGCGTTTTGCACAAACTATTATATAACGCACAAGTCTAGTGAATAATACACGTCAGTCAGCAGTGTCTGATAGTGTCAGACTTCTCAGTAATTGTCGCTCCTAAAAACCTGTTAGGTTCTTAGTGCGTCCGTGCTTGCATTTAAAAACCGCACGTGTGTGCCTGTCGGTGGCAGCGTACAGGTGCAGGTTTTGCACAAATTATTATATAACGCACAAGTCTAGTGAATAATACACGTCAGTCAGCAGTGTCTGATAGTGTCAGACTTCTCAGTAATTGTCGCTCCTAAAAACCTGTTAGGTTCTTAGTGCGTCCGTGCTTGCATTTAAAAACCGCACGTGTGTGCCTGTCGGTGGCAGCGTACAGGTGCACGTTTTGCACAAACTATTATATAACGCACAAGTCTAGTGTATAATACACGTCAGTCAGCAGTGTCTGATAGTGTCAGACTTCTCAGTAATTGTCGCTCCTAAAAACCTGTTAGGTTCTTAGTGCGTCCGTGCTTGCATTTAAAAAACCGCATGTGTGTGCCTGTCGATGGCAGCGTACAGGTGCACTTGTGTGCGTTTTGCACAAACTATTATATAACGCACAAGTCTAGTGAATAATACACGTCAGTCAGCAGTGTCTGATAGTGTCAGACTTCTCAGTAATTGTCGCTCCTAAAAACCTGTTAGGTTCTTAGTGCGTCCGTGCTTGCATTTAAAAACCGCACGTGTGTGCCTGTCGGTGGCAGCGTACAGGTGCAGGTTTTGCACAAATTATTATATAACGCACAAGTCTAGTGAATAATACACGTCAGTCAGCAGTGTCTGATAGTGTCAGACTTCTCAGTAATTGTCGCTCCTAAAAACCTGTTAGGTTCTTAGTGCGTCCGTGCTTGCATTTAAAAACCGCACGTGTGTGCCTGTCGGTGGCAGCGTACAGGTGCACGTTTTGCACAAACTATTATATAACGCACAAGTCTAGTGAATAATACACGTCAGTCAGCAGTGTCTGATAGTGTCAGACTTCTCAGTAATTGTCGCTCCTAAAAACCTGTTAGGTTCTTAGTGCGTCCGTGCTTGCATTTAAAAACCGCATGTGTGTGCCTGTCGATGGCAGCGTACAGGTGCACGTTTTGCACAAACTATTATATAACGCACAAGTCTAGTGTATAATACACGTCAGTCAGCAGTGTCTGATAGTGTCAGACTTCTCAGTAATTGTCGCTCCTAAAAATCTGTTAGGTTCTTAGTGCGTCCGTGCTTGCATTTAAAAACCGCACGTGTGTGCCTGTCGGTGGCAGCGTACAGGTGCACGTTTTGCACAAACTATTATATAACGCACAAGTCTAGTGAATAATACACGTCAGTCAGCAGTGTCTGATAGTGTCAGACTTCTCAGTAATTGTCGCTCCTAAAAACCTGTTAGGTTCTTAGTGCGTCCGTGCTTGCATTTAAAAACCGCATGTGTGTGCCTGTCGATGGCAGCGTACAGGTGCACGTTTTGCACAAACTATTATATAACGCACAAGTCTAGTGTATAATACACGTCAGTCAGCAGTGTCTGATAGTGTCAGACTTCTCAGTAATTGTCGCTCCTAAAAATCTGTTAGGTTCTTAGTGCGTCCGTGCTTGCATTTAAAAACCGCACGTGTGTGCCTGTCGGTGGCAGCGTACAGGTGCAGGTTTTGCACAAACTATTATATAACGCACAAGTCTAGTGAATAATACACGTCAGCAGTGTCTGATAGTGTCAGACTTCTCAGTAATTGTCGCTCCTAAAAACCTGTTAGGTTCTTATTGTGTCCGTGCTTGCATTTAAAAACCGCACGTGTGTGCCTGTCGGTGGCAGCGTACAGGTGCACTTGTGTGCGTTTTGCACAAACTATTATATAACGCACAAGTCTAGTGAATAATACACGTCAGTCAGCAGTGTCTGATAGTGTCAGACTTCTCAGTAATTGTCGCTCCTAAAAATCTGTTAGGTTCTTAGTGCGTCCGTGCTTGCATTTAAAAACCGCACGTGTGTGCCTGTCGGTGGCAGCGTACAGGTGCAGGTTTTGCACAAACTATTATATAACGCACAAGTCTAGTGAATAATACACGTCAGCAGTGTCTGATAGTGTCAGACTTCTCAGTAATTGTCGCTCCTAAAAACCTGTTAGGTTCTTATTGTGTCCGTGCTTGCATTTAAAAACCGCACGTGTGTGCCTGTCGGTGGCAGCGTACAGGTGCACTTGTGTGCGTTTTGCACAAACTATTATATAACGCACAAGTCTAGTGAATAATACACGTCAGTCAGCAGTGTCTGATAGTGTCAGACTTCTCAGTAATTGTCGCTCCTAAAAATCTGTTAGGTTCTTAGTGCGTCCGTGCTTGCATTTAAAAACCGCACGTGTGTGCCTGTCGGTGGCAGCGTACAGGTGCAGGTTTTGCACAAACTATTATATAACGCACAAGTCTAGTGAATAATACACGTCAGCAGTGTCTGATAGTGTCAGACTTCTCAGTAATTGTCGCTCCTAAAAACCTGTTAGGTTCTTATTGTGTCCGTGCTTGCATTTAAAAACCGCACGTGTGTGCCTGTCGGTGGCAGCGTACAGGTACATGTTTTGCACAAACTATTATATAACGCACAAGTCTAGTGTATAATACACGTCAGTCAGCAGTGTCTGATAGTGTCAGACTTCTCAGTAATTGTCGCTCCTAAAAACCTGTTAGGTTCTTAGTGCGTCCGTGCTTGCAATTAAAAACCGCACGTGTGTGCCTGTCGGTGGCAGCGTACAGGTGCAGGTTTTGCACAAACTATTATATAACGCACAAGTCTAGTGAATAATACACGTCAGTCAGCAGTGTCTGATAGTGTCAGACTTCTCAGTAATTGTCGCTCCTAAAAACCTGTTAGGTTCTTAGTGCGTCCGTGCTTGCATTTAAAAACCGCATGTGTGTGCCTGTCGATGGCAGCGTACAGGTGCACGTTTTGCACAAACTATTATATAACGCACAAGTCTAGTGAAT
Source organism: Anomaloglossus baeobatrachus (assembly GCF_048569485.1). NCBI lineage: Eukaryota > Metazoa > Chordata > Amphibia > Anura > Aromobatidae > Anomaloglossus > Anomaloglossus baeobatrachus. Next base: position 516,195,772 of record NC_134353.1, read on the forward strand.
AATACACGTCAGTCAGCAGTGTCTGATAGTGTCAGACTTCTCAGTAATTGTCGCTCCTAAAAATCTGTTAGGTTCTTAGTGCGTCCGTGCTTGCATTTAAAAACCGCACGTGTGTGCCTGTCGGTGGCAGCGTACAGGTGCAGGTTTTGCACAAACTATTATATAACGCACAAGTCTAGTGAATAATACACGTCAGCAGTGTCTGATAGTGTCAGACTTCTCAGTAATTGTCGCTCCTAAAAACCTGTTAGGTTCTTAGTGCGTCCGTGCTTGCATTTAAAAACCGCATGTGTGTGCCTGTCGATGGCAGCGTACAGGTGCACGTTTTGCACAAACTATTATATAACGCACAAGTCTAGTGTATAATACACGTCAGTCAGCAGTGTCTGATAGTGTCAGACTTCTCAGTAATTGTCGCTCCTAAAAATCTGTTAGGTTCTTAGTGCGTCCGTGCTTGCATTTAAAAACCGCACGTGTGTGCCTGTCGGTGGCAGCGTACAGGTGCACTTGTGTGCGTTTTGCACAAACTATTATATAACGCACAAGTCTAGTGTATAATACACGTCAGTCAGCAGTGTCTGATAGTGTCAGACTTCTCAGTAATTGTCGCTCCTAAAAACCTGTTAGGTTCTTAGTGCGTCCGTGCTTGCATTTAAAAAACCGCACGTGTGTGCCTGTCGGTGGCAGCATACAGGTGCACGTTTTGCACAAACTATTATATAACGCACAAGTCTAGTGTATAATACACGTCAGTCAGCAGTGTCTGATAGTGTCAGACTTCTCAGTAATTGTCGCTCCTAAAAACCTGTTAGGTTCTTAGTGCGTCCGTGCTTGCATTTAAAAACCGCACGTGTGTGCCTGTCGGTGGCAGCGTACAGGTACACGTTTTGCACAAACTATTATATAACGCACAAGTCTAGTGTATAATACACGTCAGTCAGCAGTAGAGATGAGCGAACCGGTCCCGGTTCGGCTCGAGGCCGGTTCGCCGAACGGGGGTCCCGTTCGAGTTCGGTTCGTCGAACGTTCGACGAACCGAACTCGAACGTATAGGCTATAATGGGAGGCAATCACAAACACATAAAAATGCATTATAAATGTACACAAACAGTTAATAAACATTGCCATAACACTTACCGGTCCTCGCGATCCCTTCTGCACTCTGTCTCCTGCCGCTATTCCATCCGATGATCGCTGAATCCTCCCGGTGACCTGCACTGCCAGCAGAGAAGCAGGACCTATCGTGACGTCAAAATAGCCATGTGACCAGTCACGTGGCTATTATCTCATTGGCTACAGACTGGTCACATGACTATGACACGTCATGTAGGACCTGCGAGTGCATCTCTCCGGTACACGGTGCACATATGTGTATCGCCGTGTACCGGCGACATGCTCTAGCACACGGTCGACTCCCCGTTCCGTTAGGGACCGGCTGACACAGCCGGTCATTAACGGAGATCACCGTTGCCATAACAACGCAGTTAGCGGTGACGTCACCGCTAACCGCGGCTCCGGGAGCACCGTTGCTATGGTAACGCGTCTGTCAGCGTTACCGCTAGCAGCCAGCAGTGATCACTCACGGAGTGAAGGCTGCACGCTGCTTCCCGATTGTAGTGAGCATTGTAGTTAGGATGGAGGTTCCCCAGCCCCAAGTGATGCCCCTCACTACAATCGTCACTACTACTACACTAGAAAGAAAGAAGACAGAAGAGCAGGATCGTGGAGGGCTGACAGGGGTAATAAAGATGGAGTCTCTAATGTGTCTGTGTATTTATTTCTATTAAAGTATTTTTTCTCTGTGTGGTGTCTTTTTTTAACCCTTTATTGGAGATTCTTAATGGCCGGGTCAAACGTGCCTGACATTAAGAATCTTTGGCTTAATACTGGCTGGTAAAACAAAGCCAGTATTAACTCATGATTACCCAACAAGCCACCCGGCTCCAGGGCTGTTGGAAGAGTTGGATACAGCGCCAGATGATGGCGCTTCTATGAGAGCGCCATTTTCTGGGACGGCTGCGGACTGAAATCCGCAGCAGAGGCGCCCACAAACCTCGGGCTAACCTGTGCTGCGGATTCCAATCCCCAGCTGCCTAGTTGTACCCGGCTGGACACAAAAATAGGGCGAAGCCCACGTCATTTGTTTTTTAATTATTTCATGAAATAAGTGAAATAATTAAAAAAAACGGGCTTCCCTATATTTTTGGTTCCCAGCCGGGTACAAATAGGCAACTGGGGGTTGGAGGCAGCCCGTGGCTGCCAGCTGTACCTGGCTAGCATACAAAAATATGGCGAAGCCCACGTCATTTTTTGGTGGGCAAAAAACTTCTGCATACAGTCCTGGATGGAGTATGCTGAGCCTTGTAGTTCTGCAGCTGCTGTCTGCTCTTCTCCATACAGACAGACAGCAGCTGCAGAACTACAAGGCTCAGCATACTCCATCCAGGACTGTATGCAGAAGTTTTTTGCCCCCTGAAAAAATTATGTGGCTTCGCCATATTTTTGTATGCTAGCCAGGTACAGCAGGCAGGTACGGCTGCCCCCAACCCCCAGTTGCCTATTTGTACCCGGCTGGGAACCAAAAATAAAGGGAAGCCCTTTTTTTATTATTTCATGAAATTTATGAAATATTTAGAAAACAAATGACGTAGGCTTTGCCCCATTTTTGTGTCCAGCCAGGTACAACTAGGCAGCTGGGATTGGAATCCGCACCACCGGTTGGCCTGAGCTTTCTGGGCCCCACTGCTGCGAATTGCAGTCTGCAGCCACCTCAGAAAATGGCATAGAAGCGCCATCTTCTGGCGCTGTATCCAACTCTTCCAGCACCTGCCTGCTATACCTGGCTAGCATACAAAAATATGGCGAAGCTCACGTCCTTTTTTTGTAGCTTTTTGGCAAAAAAAAAAAAAAAATGCTTCCCTGGATTTTCCATTGCCAGTGAAGGTAACACCAAGCAGTGGGGGTTAGCAGCCAGTAGCTGCTTGGATTACCCTTAGCTAGCAATACAAAAAATGCAGTGGGAGCTAACATATATTTTTTTTAATTATTTATTTAAATAACTAAAAATAAAATGGGCTTCCCTGTATTTTGATTGCTGGACATCACAGTGCTGTAAAAATAAATCTTTAAAAAAATGACGTAGCGCTCCGCGGTATTTTTGATTCTCAGCGCAGATAAAGCAGACAGCTATGGGTTGCCACCCCCATCTGCCTGCCGTTACCTTGGTTGGCAATCAAAATACAGGGAAGCCCATTAATTTTTTCTATTTAAAAAATAGTTAAAAAAAAAAAATTACGTTGGGTCCCCCCATTTTTGATAGCCAGCTAGGGTAAAGCAGACGGCTGTAGCCTGAAAACCACAGCTGGCAGCTTTACCGTGGTTGGGGATCCAATGTGGAGGTCCCCTCAGGCTCTTTTTTATAATTATTTTATAAATATTAATAATTACACAATAAAAGTAGGGGACCCCCCAAATTGGATCACCAGCCAAGGTAAAGCGGACAGCTGTGGTCTGGTATTCTCAGGGTGGGAAGGTCCATAGTTATTGGGCCTTCACAGCCTAAAAATAGCAGGCCGCAGGCACCCCAGACGTGGCGCATCCACTAGATGCGCCAATCCTGGCGCTTCACCCCAGCTCATCCCGTGCCCTGGTGCAGTGGCAAACGGGGTAATAAATCGGGTTGATACTAGCTGTAAAGTCACCTGAGATCAAGCCCAACAGTTTGTGATGTCATGGCGTCTATTAGATACCCAACATCATAAACTGTCAGTACTAACAAAAACAAAAAATCGACAAAAGAAATTTATTTGAAAAAATAGTCCCCAAAACATTTCCTCTTTCACCAATTTATTGTAAGAAAAAAAATAAAGGGGTCCCACGACGACTCTGGACCGTCTAGAATATGGGGGGGAGACACTCAGGGAACGTATCCCCCATTTTCTAGGAGTGCGGACCCTTCATGTGAGGAGTGTGGGTGCAATGAATCTGCACTCACTCTCCCCGGGTCCACAGCAGCAGAGTCCATGTCGTAATGGTTGCTACCAAAGCTGCAATGCCCTGCTCATGAGGTAAGGGCATGCCTAATCAGGAGAACTACTGTAGAGGAAGCTCTGCTCACTGGTATATAGGTGCTCAGAGGTAATAATAGATAAAATTAGTGAGTAACCTCGGCACTCTATATCTCCCAGACTAAGTCAGTAAGTCACAACGGATAGTAATGCAAAATCACTCTTTATTGGTCCGTATTAAGAAAATTTTTTTTTCATAAGCATATATGTTTTTGTCCAAAACAAGTTACAAATGACGTTTCGGCCTGAGCCTTCGTCAGATTGGACTTATCTGCATGTAATCATGAAAAATGACAATAATCAGTATCACATAAGAGTGAGAGAACAATAACATAAACTCGAACAATGTAGAGGTACAATTGGGATGCAGCAAAAAAATTGCAACACAGCAAGAAATGAAACACATGATACAAATGTCATAATACAGTACAAGGACAATATAGTAATGACAAATATGGGGTCAGAGTAGACTTAGACAGCTCTGGTACGAAAGAGATGTCAATCATAAAGTAACATGTGCAGTAGGTGTAGAGCTACACTATGCATGGCAGAGCTAATGGGTAGACCGACCATAGAAAAAGTAGAGAAAAAGTGGAGAAAAAGTGGAGAATAAGTGGAACATAAGAGGAGAAAAAGTGGAGAAAAAGTGGAGAAAAAAGTGGAGAAAAAGTGGAGAAAAAGTGGAGAAAAAGTGGAGAAAAAGTGGAGAAAAAGTGGAGATTAAGAGGAGAAAAAGTGGAGTAAAAAGTGGAGAAAAAGTGGAGAAAAAGTGGAGCATAAGTGGAGAAAAAGTGGAGAAAAAGTGGAGCATAAGAGGAGAAAAAGTGGAGAAAAAGTGGAGAAAAAGTGGAGCATAAGAGGAGAAAAAGTGGAGAAAAAGTGGAGAAAAAGTGGAGCATAAGAGGAGAAAAAGTGGAGATTAAGAGGAGAAAAAGTGGAGAAAAAGTGGAGCATAAGAGGAGAAAAAGTGGAGAAAAAGTGGAGAAAAAGTGGAGCATAAGAGGAGAAAAAGTGGAGATTAAGAGGAGAAAAAGTGGAGAAAAAGTGGAGAAAAAGTGGAGAAAAAGTGGAGAAAAAGTGGAGCATAAGAGGAGAAAAAGTGGAGAAAAAAGTGGAGAAAAAGTGGAGAAAAAGTGGAGAAAAAGTGGAGATTAAGAGGAGAAAAAGTGGAGCATAAGAGGAGAAAAAGTGGAGAAAAAAGTGGAGAAAAAGTGGAGAAAGTGGAGAAAAAAATGGAGAAAAAGTGGAGAAAAAGTGGAGAAAAAGTGGAGAATAAGAGGAGAAAAAGTGGAGAAAAAGTGGAGAAAAAGTGGAGAATAAGAGGAGAAAAAGTGGAGAATAAGTGGAGAAAAAAATGGGGAAAAAGTGGAGAAAAAGTGGAGAAAAAGTGGAGCATAAGAGGAGAAAAAGTGGAGAAAAAGTGGAGAAAAAGTGGAGCATAAGAGGAGAAAAAGTGGAGAAAAAGTGGAGAAAAAGTGGAGAAAAAGTGGAGCATAAGAGGAGAAAAAGTGGAGAAAAAGTGGAGAAAAAAGTGGAGAAAAAGTGGAGAAAAAGTGGAGAAAAAGTGGAGAAAAAGTGGAGAAAAAGTGGAGATTAAGAGGAGAAAAAGTGGAGAAAAAGTGGAGAAAAAGTGGAGCATAAGAGGAGAAAAAGTGGAGAAAAAAGTGGAGAAAACGTGGAGAAAACGTGGAGAAAAAGTGGAGAAAAAGTGGAGAAAAAGTGGAGAAAAAGTGGAGCATAAGAGGAGAAAAAGTGGAGAAAAAAGTGGAGAAAACGTGGTGAAAAAGTGGAGAAAAAGTGGAGAAAAAGTGGAGCATAAGAGGAGAAAAAGTGGAGATTAAGAGGAGAAAAAGTGGAGAAAAAGTGGAGAAAAAGTGGAGAAAAAGTGGAGAAAAAGTGGAGAAAAAGTGGAGCATAAGAGGAGAAAAAGTGGAGAAAAAAGTGGAGAAAAAGTGGAGAAAAAGTGGAGAAAAAGTGGAGATTAAGAGGAGAAAAAGTGGAGCATAAGAGGAGAAAAAGTGGAGAAAAAAGTGGAGAAAAAGTGGAGAAAGTGGAGAAAAAAATGGAGAAAAAGTGGAGAAAAAGTGGAGAAAAAGTGGAGAATAAGAGGAGAAAAAGTGGAGAAAAAGTGGAGAAAAAGTGGAGAATAAGAGGAGAAAAAGTGGAGAATAAGTGGAGAAAAAAATGGAGAAAAAGTGGAGAAAAAGTGGAGAGAAAGTGGAGAAAAAAATGGAGAAAAAGTGGAACACCCTTTGGTACCTTTCATGTGGCACTAAGGGGTGCTTAGCTTTGTATTTAGCCAAAAAAATGAAAAAAAAATGACATAGGGTTCCCCCTAGTTTTGTAGCCAGCTAGGGTAAAGCAGACGGCTGCAGCCTGCAGACCACAGCTGGCAACCTCACCTTGGCTGGTAATCCAAAACTGAGGGCACCCCACGCTGTTATTTTAAATTAAATAAATAATGAAAAAAAAAAACACGTAGGGGTCCCCCAAAATTGGATCACCAGCCAAGGTAAAGCAGACAGCTGGGGCCTGATATTCTCAGACTAGGGAGGTCCATGGTTATTGGAATCTCCCCAGCCTAAAAATAGCAGGCCGCAGCCGCCCCAGAAGTGGCGCATCCATTAGATGCCCCAATCCTGGTGCTTCGCCCCAGCTCATCCCGCGCCCTGGTGCGGTGGCAAACGGGGTAATATTTGGGGTTAATACCAGATGTGTAATGTCACCTGGCATCAAGCCCTGGGGTTGGTGAGGTCAGGCGTCTATCAGATACCCGACATCACCAACCCAGTCAGTAATAAAAAAAAAATACACGACAAACACATTTTTATTTGAAAAAACACTCCCCAAAACATTCCCTCTTTAACCAATTTATTAGATTGAAAAACAAATCCAGGTCTGGTGTAATCCAAGGGGTTGCCATGACGATGCACACTGTCCCAGTCAATGAAGAGCAGGATGTTCCCCATTGGCTGGGAGAGCAGTGCAGTGACCTGAGCTAACATCAATGGGTCAGCCCAGGTCACTGCAGGGGGGTGACAAGTGCTGCTGTCAGCGAGGTACATTACCTGCGCTGATCTCCAGCACACTGACAGCCCCTGTCACTGAGGTCAATGACCGGCGCCTTCACATCAAGTATCGCGAGAGGTCCGTGACGTCACCGCCAGTGTCAGTCTCGGGTCGGAAGCGATAGGTGATGTGACAAGCGGCGGCCATGGAGGACAGTGACAGCGCTGAGGTCGGGATGGCGGGACTTCATCACCGCAGGTAAGCCGAGCGAGCGAGCGAGCGAGCGGGCGGGCGGGCGGGGGGGGGGGGGGGGGGTGGATGTGTGTGTGTGTTTGTGTATGTGTATGTATGTGTACATGCCGCGGGCAGGAGGGGGTGGAGCGAGCTGAGCGGGAAAGTGTGGGCTTCCTGCACGTAACTAAGATAAACATCGGGTTACTAACCAAAGCGCTTTGCTTGGATACCCGATGTTTATCTTGGTTACCAGCTTGTGGCAGGCTGCCAGCGATGGCTCCTGCACACTGTAGCTGTAAAAAGCCCTGCTTTTTGCTGCTAGAACCGTTCTCGAACGTATCTAGAACTATCGAGCTTTTAGCAAAAAGCTCGAGTTCTAGTTCGATCTCGAACAGCCCAAAAATCACTCGAGCCTAGAACTGGAGAACCACGAACCACGAACCGCGCTCAACTCTAGTCAGCAGTGTCTGATAGTGTCAGACTTCTCAGTAATTGTCGCTCCTAAAAACCTGTTAGGTTCTTAGTGCGTCCGTGCTTGCATTTAAAAACCGCACGTGTGTGCCTGTCGGTGGCAGCGTACAGGTGCAGGTTTTGCACAAACTATTATATAATGCACAAGTCTAGTGAATAATACACGTCAGTCAGCAGTGTCTGATAGTGTCAGACTTCTTAGTAATTGTCGCTCCTAAAAACCTGTTAGGTTCTTAGTGCGTCCGTGCTTGCATTTAAAAACCGCACGTGTGTTCCTGTCGGTAGCAGCGTACAGGTGCACGTTTTGCACAAACTATTATAGAACACACAAGTCTAGTGTATAATGCACGTCAGTCAGCAGTGTCTGATAGTGGCAGACTTCTCAGTAATTGTCGCTCGTAAAAACCTGTTAGGTTCTTAGTGCGTCTGTGCTTGCATTTAAAAACCGCACGTGTGTGCCTGTCGGTGGCAGCGTCAGGCTCCATATTGTCCCTGGATAGAGACGTGCATGATGGCCTGTAAACTTGAAGTGCCCACTGTAACGAAGTGGGTCTATTGTAGTATAGCCCTTAGGCAGGGCAGCCAAAAATTTGGAGGCTCCACATTGACCCTGGATAGAGATGTGCAAGAGGGCCTCAAAACATTGTTCCCATTGCAAAGGAGCGGGTCTCCTGTCGTTGTAATGCCCATTCTGAAAGAATGGGTGAAAAAATTTACCACTGGGGGTATACCTGAAACAACGGCCTAACTATTGTAACGGTCATCATGATGGCGCATGAGGAGAAGGAGGAGCAGTCCAGCGATTAGCCAAAGTCCAGAAGTGTGTTACCATGGGTGAGTGAAAGTACATGGCAAATTCCCGTTACAAACTTTAAATTCCGCTGTCATTTGCTGGTGGTGTGGTGAAGTCTGGCCCAATCCAACCCTTGTTCATCTTGATCAGAGTCAGCCTGTCAGCATTTTCAGTTGACAGGCGGGTGCGTTTATCTGTAATGATTCCACCTGCGGCACTAAAAACACGCTCTGACAAAACGCTAGCGGCAGGGCAGGCCAGGACGTCCAAGGCGTAGAGAGCCAATTCATGCCACGTGTCCAGCTTGGATACCCATTAATTGTAAGGCACAAATGAATGTCGGAGTACAGTTGTTTGATCTGCAAGGTACTCCTTGAGCATCTGGGCAAACTTAGGATTTCGTGTGGCACTACCCCGCAGCTCAGGTTCTGTGGTATGTGAGGGGCTGAGAAAACTGTCCCACATCTTAAAGACTGTTCCCCTACCTCTGGCGGATTGGACTTATGCCCCTCTCGGCTGTACGGCTTGGTTGTCCACTGATTCCTGACCTATGCCGCTAGCGTTTTGTGAGGGGAATGCTTTGCCTACTTCCGTGACTATGGCCTTCTGGAACTGCTGCATTTTGCCTGACCTCTCCGCCTCGGGAATAAGAGACATAAAGTTCTCCTTTTAGCGTGGGTCTAACAGTGTTACCAACCAGTAATGATTGTCGGCCAAGATGTTCTTAACGCGAGAGTCACGAGACAGGCAGCTTACCATAAAGTCAGCCATGTGTGCCAGACTCTTAACAGCCATCACTTCAGTATCCTGACAAACACGATGACTAAACATGCTGTCCTCCTCCTCCTCCTCCTCATCATCATCTACCCTGTCCTCTGGCCAGCCACGCTGAACCGAGGATATGACTGCATGTCATATCCTCAATTTGGCCGGAGAGTTGCTCCATGTCTTCATCCTCCTCCTCGTCATAGTCCTCCACTGCACGTTGTGATGAGACGAGGCTGGGCTGTGTGTTATCACCCACACCCACTACTGTTTCTTGCTCCAACTCATCGCACTCTGGCTGCAATGCATCATGTTTGTTTTTGAGCAGAGACCATTTTAGAAGGCAGAGAAGCGGTATGGTGACGCTAATAATGTCGTCATCGCCGCTCACCATCTTGGTGGAGTCCTCAAAGTTTTGGCGGATGGTACATAGGTCGGACATCCATCTCCACTCCTCAGGTGTTATGTGTGGAGTTTGACCCATTTCCCGACGGCTTACGTGATGCAGGTACTCAACAACTGCCCTCTTCTGCTCACATATCCTGACCAACATGTGCAGAGTTGAATTCCAACGCGTGGGGACATCACACACCAGTCTGTGAGCCGGAAGATGCAAATGGCGCTGAAAGCCAGCAAGGCCGGCTGAAGCAGTAGATGACTTTCGAAAATGTGCAGACAGGCGGCGAACTTTTACCAGCAGATCAGACAGCTCTGGGTATGACTTTAGAAACCGCTGAACCACGAGGTTGAGCACATGGGCCACGCATGGACCATGTGTCAGCTGGCCTCGCCTCAAAGCCGCCACCAGGTTCCGGCCATTGTCACACACAACCTTTCCTGGCTTTAGGTTCAGAGGTTTGAGCCAGTGATCTGCATGCTGTTTCAGAGCTGTCCACACCTCTTCTGCATTGTGGGGTTTGTCACCTATGCAGATTAGCTTCAGCACAGCCTGTTGCCGCTTCGCCGAGGCAGTGCTGCAGTGCTTCTATGTCGCCCTGAACAAGCCAGGGGCCACAGAGCACAACACTTACACACCCCACACTCCCTGCAGGCACATCATAGTCAAAACACAAAATCCTTGTTGCCTTCCCCAGGGGCTGTTGTCCACACCAGGGGGTGGAGCCAGGCGGTTGGTCTCCACCCACCAAGGAGTTCACAGTCCTGGAGGAGGGAAAACACAGGCAGTGAGAGTTAAGCTAAGGAAGTGGAAGGAGGAAAGTAGTAGAGAGGAGAAAAGTGACAGCAAAGAGCCTGAAGTTGGTCCGGGTGTGTGGCCCGGACAGGACAGCAAGGTTGGCAGGATGTGGTGATCGTCTGCAGTGAAGGCCGATTGGAGTCTGCCGTAAGGACCGTGGACGGGTGGTGACCCGGCGGTACCGGACCGGTATACAAAGAGAAGCCAGCACCATTGGCAGGGGCCTTTTGGATCTCGGCAAGGCTTGGTGTCGCCATGAATTTGCCAAATCTGTTAGTGAAGGGGACCTCCGGGTTTCCAAACAGCCAAGTCCCGATAGAAGGCAACCGTCCAACCGTGAAGGGGAGACACCGCCACCGCCAAGGGCAATTGTCTCCCAGGGCCAGCGCCTGTGGGCAAAAGGGGCTCCCCCGGCCCATATCCAGGTCGGGGAGCGGGTTACCGGTGGGAAACCATCACTACCAACACTGAACTTAGGTGCAGGGAGAGACAGTCATCACTAACCTGCAGGGAGGAACAACCGCAGCCGTCCGAGGGACCCGTCCATCCAGCCGCTTGTTTTACCGTGAACTGTGTCATCATCATTGGGCTGAGTGAGTACCTCCGTGCCGTGCGGCACAGCGCTGCCCCTGCGACCCTGCACCTCATCAGGCCCCGCAACCCGCCTGTCATCCATCTCTACCCCATCACCAGGCCCCGGGACAACCAACCCCCCTACCCACGGAGGGGAGAAATAACAACAAAACTGCTCCCTGTCACAGGCTCACAGGATCCCCGTCCAGAGCAGCGGTGGTGTCCACACAATCACCACAAACGTGGGTGGCGTCACGGACAATATCCCCAAAACCCAAACCACCCTTTTCACTCACGGGCGAGGAGCGCCGCTCGAGTCCCCGGGATCCGGCCATCGCTCGAGCCACCGAGCAGCAGCAGCCGTAGAGCAGCGGCAGCCGGACCCGAGCAGTGGGAGAGCGCAGCGTCCCCTCCTCCGCCCGCGACACTTCCAGCTTGGGACTGGTGTGGAGGGTAAAGTGGATGAGGATGCGCAGGAGGAGGAGGAGGCTGAGGAGCATGACATTCCGGAGCTGTAGAGTGTGGTTGAAACCCTGACTGAGGTAGGGCCTGCAAAACTTGTTGTGGGAAGGACGTGTTCCGTCTCTTGCTCTGACTGGGTCCCAGCTTTCACAATATTAACCCAGTGTGCCGTCAACGAGATGTAGCGGCCTTGCCCACAAGCACTTGTCCACGTGTCTGTGGTTAGGTGGACTTTGGCTGAAACAGCGTTGTTCCGGGCACGTGTGATGTTTTGTGACACGTGGTTATGCAATGCGGGGACGGCACACCGGGAGAAATAGTGGCGGCTGGGGACCGAGTAACGTGGGACAGCTGCCACCATCAGGTCGCGGAATGCTTCTGTCTCCACCAGCCTAAAAGGCAACATTTCCAGCGCAAGCAGTCGCGAAATGTTAGCATTTAGAAGTGTGGCATGTGGGGCGTTGGCAGTGTATTTGCGCCTGCGTTCAAAGGTTTTCTGAATGGATAACTGAATGCTGCACTGGGACAAGAACGTGCTTGATGATGGTGTTATTTCTGCGTGGGCAACTGCAGGTGCAGTTCCGGAGGAGGCTTGTTCGCGGGCAGCATGGACAGGGGATTGGCTCGCATGCACAACAAGTGAAGACGTAGCAGTGACATCAGCAAGCACTGCTCCTCGACTCTGTTGTACATCCCACAAAGTCGGGTGCTTGGCTGACATGTGCCTGATCATGCTGGTGGTGGTCAGGCTGCTAGTTTTGGTACCCCTGCTGATGCTGGCATGGCAGGTGTTGCAAATGACCTTTTTAGAATCATCTGGAGCCAACTTAAAAAACTGCCAGACTCGGGAAGATCTAACATTTGTACAGGCACCTTGTGTCGTGTTGTTGTTCCGGGGAACGGTTGCCTGACGTCTGCCTGGGGCCACCACGCTGCTTCTTACTTCAGGTTTACAGGCCCTCATGCACGTCTCTATCCAGGGACAATGTGGAGCCTCCCAATTTTTGGCTGCCCTGCCAAAGGGCTATACTACAATAGACCCACTTCCTGACAATGGACACTTCAGGTTTACAGGCCCTCATGCACGTCTGTATGCAGGGGCATTGGTGAAACTCACAATTTTGGACTGCCCTGGCAAAGGAAAATACTACAAAGACTCACTTCTGCAAAATGGGCACATTATACTCAAGAGGCCTTCATGTACGTCTCTTCTCAGGGACATCGGAGTGCCACACAATGTTTTACGTAAAATCTTTCATGTATTATTCTCAAAAAGTAACATACACCAGCTCTATCTCACTATTGGGTATGTGCCCTTAACATTTCCGCCATGAAAATTCATTTTGGTGTAATTTTGAAGGTTTTCTGGTGAGTCCGTAAAAATGGCGTAAAACGCGGACAAAATTGTTCACAGCTGTGACTTTTGAGTGATAAATGCTTCAAGGGGTCTTCCCCATGCTGTTGCCATGTCATTTGAGCACTCTTCTGAGACTTTTGTGACATTTTTAGGGTTTCTACATGCTGCCAGGGGTCATTTCATAAAAATTCTCGGGTCTCCCATAGTATAACATTGGGCTCCGTGCTCGGGCCGAGTACACGAGTATCTTGGGATGCTCGGCCCGTGCCTCGAGCACCCGAGCTTTTTAGTACTCGCTCATCACTAATGGAGATTAATACCAAGCACTCCTGGAGGAAAAGCTGTTAGAGGGTGGAAAAAAACTTTTTTTGAGTGTAGGTTTACCTTCCAGCAGGACAAAACCCTAAACAAACTGCCAGAGCAATTATGAAATGGTTTATATCACAGTATCTTCATGTGTTTGAATAGTTCAATCAATGTACAGACCTAAATGACATTTAGAATCTATATACTTGAAAATGCTGTTCACAGATTGTCTGCATCCAATCTCACTGAGCGAGATCTATTTTGCAAAGGAGAATGCGCAAAAATTTCAGCCTCTAGATGTGCAAAGATGGTTAAGACATACATTGTCAGCAGTAATTGCAATAAAGGTGATCTTGAAAAGTATTGATTCCTGCTGGCTGAATACAAACGCACATCAAAATGTTGAGATTTGTAATTTTAAAGTATTTAGAAAACATGTGTAATTTCTTTTACACTACACCATTGCTATTTAGTGTTGGTATATCATGTAAACTTCAAATATATTAAAGTTAAGCTTGTGGGTGTTGTGACCACTCAGGATCAATGAGGAAAATCTGGCCATTTGTGTGGGGGTGTACTAATCTTAATTATGCAGACAGACTTTTCCTCTTTTTAGTAATGCAAGGGACATGAGTAGAGATGAGCCAAGCAGAGCCAATATTGCGTAACAGCTTCTGCTGATACTCCTGCATATGTGCATCCATTTCTATGACAGGAATTATTTTGCCAAATTTTGACTTGTACCGGGGATCTAAGAGTGTGGCAACCAAGTAGTCAGCATTACTTCTAATTCTGACAATCCGAGGGTCATGTTGTAGGTAGTGCAGCAAGAAGGCGCTCATGTGACTTTCGCATCCAGGAGGACCAAGTCCTTGCTGTGTTGGTGGCGGTGAGGTGAGAATCATGCTTCTTTCCTCTGCCCTCTGCCACCAACCTTGCACAACAGTAATGTGATCGAGGTCTCCCTCATCTGCTGAGTCTTCCACGTCCATCGCCAGTTTGTCCTACATTTCGTCGTGTACTCCGGCATCTTCCTCAACAGCTTGGCTGCTACCATACGCCCTAGTTAATCTCTTTCCCTCTCCGTTCCATGCATGCCGGCTTGGTGCTGCTGACTGTCTGGACCTTGGAGATCTTGGTATCCCTTCCGCATATTACTGCTCCTTTACTTCCTCCCCTTCCTCTTGTCCCACCACCTGACTCCGAATACTTTTTGGAGTGTGCTCCAGCATGTAAATGACTGGAATTGTCATTCTGATAATGGCATCGTCAGCGCTAAACATATTCGTCGCCATGTCGAAACTATGTAGAAGGGTGCATAGGTCCTTGATCTGAGACCACTCCAGCAGTGTGATCTGCCCCACCTCGGGATCTCATTGGCCCAGACTAAAAGTCATATTGTATTGCACCAGGGCTCAGTGGTGCTGCCACAGTCACTGAAACATGTGTAGAGTCGAATTCCAGCATGTCGACACATCGCATTTCAGGTGGTGAACCGGCAGTCCAAAAGACTTCTGGAGCGATGCAAGTCGTTAAGCTGCGGGGTATGAACGCCGGAAGTGAGCACATAATGACCATTCCCTCTGCAGATGCCCATCTAGGCCGGGATACTGGATTAAAAATTGCTGGACAACAAGGTTCAACACGTGTGTCATATTGCCCCAGCCAAGGGCCGCACCTAGGTTTGCAGCATTGTTGCACACGGCCTTGCCTGGCTGCAGGTTGAGTGGAGACAACCATTGCTGAAACTCAGTCTCCAGAGCTGACCACAACTCCTCAGCTGTGTGACTCACATTTCCCAGACATTTCAACGTAAAGACCGCCTGATGCCATTGAGCTCTGTTGCCAGCATAGTAAGGAGGTGTGCGGGATTCCTTGTGCGTAGTTACAATGCGGGTGGCCTGACCAGATAGGCTTTGGGTGGAGGTGGAGGATCCAGATGAGGTGGAAGAGGCAGAAGCAGTGGAGGAACTTCTACATACAGAGGATTGACGCACAACTCGTGGGGATGCCAAAACTTGTATAGCAGACCCTTCTCCATCTCTCACCATAGTTACCCAGTGTCCAGTCAGCGACATGTAACACCCCTGTCCATGCTTACTGGTCCAAGTATCTGTGATGAAATGCACCCTGTCACACACAGAGTTTCTTAAAGAAACATTGATGTTGTGTGCAACATGCTGTTGTAGCGCAGGCACACCTTTCTTATAGAAGTAGTGGCGACTGGGCATCGGGTACTGGGGCACTGCGATGGACATAAGGTCTCGAAAATCCTCTGTGTCCACCAGGTGGAAAGGCAGCATTTCTGTCACCAACAGCCTGCAGATGCAGAAAGTCAACCTCTTAGCTTTGTCATGGCTAGAAGGGAATGGTCTTTTACTTGTCCACATCTGAGGGACCGAGGGCTGGCTGCTGTGCTGAGACACCATTGAGTAGGGTGTCCCTGGCAAACTGCTGGTCTGTGAGGAAGGTGCAGGCGGAGATAGAATGTTGGTTTCATCCAAAAGTGGTGCTCTCAATGTCTGAGAGAGCTCAACACCAGCAGCTCTTTCCACTTCCAAAACAACTGACGACCTGCCAATCACACTGCCTGTTGCGGGTAAAGAGGTGAAAGGTCTGCATCAAAAAGCATGTGTGACTGCTGTTCTCCCAGTCACAGAGCATGATGAGTGCGCGGATGCACTTGATGGGGCAGACTGTGGTTGGCCCGCCCCGAAAGGCCACATTGTAGCACAGTGAGCTTCCCAGTCCGACTTATGCTTCATATCCATGTGACGGTTCATGGACTCAAACTGGTGAGTTATTAGTCTCTACTTAGAGATTGGTGACAAATCTTAAAGATGACATGAGTTGGCTGATGCTTTGCAATGTCAAAAGAGGACCAGGCTAGGCAAGGCTTAGAGACCATGTGACCTGCAGAGCCACCATCACTTCTGCTCAGAGGCAGAGTTGTGGATGAGGATGCAGTTGTTTATGTGCTTACAGTACTCCGTCTCTGTTTAGGAAGGCGCAACCTAACCGTCGTCAGTAGCATCCTCCTCCACCTCCTCTGCTGACCTCATCGACTGCCTGACTGTAGTTGACAGTAAGTGGGATCAAAAACCTCATCATCACCATGTGTGTTTGCACTCCTCTCGTCCTCATAGTCAACCTCTTCCTGCCCTGACCGAATACATAAGTTGAGTTGTCATTCTAATCAGGTATCTAAGGGGTACTTTGCACACTACGACTTCGCAGGTGCGATGTCGGTGAGGTCATGTCGAAAGTGACGCACTTCCTGCGTCGCTCTCGACATCGTAGCGTGTAAAGCCTAGATGATACGATTAACGAGTGCAAAAGCGTCGTAATCGTATCATTGGTGTAGCGTCGGCAAAAACCATAATAACCTTGCTGCGACAGTCCGATGTTGTTCCTCGTTCCTGCGGCAGCACACATTGCTGTGTGTGAAGTCGCAGGAGCGAGGAACATCTCCTACCTGCTTCACCGCAGCTCCTGTTGGCTATGCGGAAGGAAGGAGGTGGGCGGGATGTTTACGTCCCGCTCATCTCCGTCCCTCGGCTTCTATTGGCCGCCTGCCGTGTGACATCACTATGATTCCGCACGGCCCGCCCCCTTAACCCTAAAACGCATACCTGGGGCCTCGCAGGCCTGCTAGGTCATTTGTTTTCTATGGTAGATTGAATTGCTTGCGCATTCTAGGGTTAATAAGGAGGCAGGTCGCCGGCCAGAGCGACGTCTCAGGGCAAAGTGAGTGCATGTGAAGCTGGCGTAGCGATAATTTTCGCTACGCCAGCTATCACCACATATCGCTGCTGCGACAGGGGCGGGGACTATCGCACTCGGCATCGCAGCATCGGCTAGCGATGTCGTAGTGTGCAAAGTACCCCTAAGTCTCATCAGCTTGTAAGAGTTTGGGAATGGGGGTCTACATTATGCTCAGAACCTTCTTCATCTGGGCCTGTATCCAACTCACAAAGCTTCTGGGCATCAGTGCAGATCACTTACTTGTCTGGACTCACTGCAGCTTTGGAGCAGACTTCTGATTCTCAGGCTATAGTGTGACTGAACAGCTCTGCAGACTCAACCATCTCTGTTACCCCATACTCTGCAGGGTGGGTGGAGAATTGAGAGCTGGTAGAAAGCAAGTGCGATTGGGGTGACAACTCATAGGACTGGAGTCTTTGGTATGTTGAAGTTGAGGTGGAAGAGAGGCCACTTGATGGAGCAATTGAGATCCATTCAAGCATCTGCTGTTGTTGTGCCTCATCTACCTTTGGTAGCAATGCTCTTTTCCGTAACAAAGGGATCGTATCAGATTGCCCACGGAAAGTAGTAGACATCTTACTTTGGCTGGATGATGGTCTTTCTTCACCAGATGTTACTGTTGCTTTACCACCTACCCCACAGACACAAACTTTTTTTCTCTTTCCAACACGCCTGTTCCCCTTTCCACCAGCATCTGGCCTTTTGCCACTCATTTTGTTTGTGAACAAATTGGATACTGTTTGTTGCAGTTAAAAATTGTCTAGCAGAAATGGAGAAGTGGGCTATGTTTGTGGAAAGCAGTGGTACGTCACTGAGTATCACACACGCTGATACTATGCCCCATAAAAATTGCCTGCACTTTTTGCAGTTACAAATTGTCTAGCAGAAATAGAGAAGTGGGCTATGTTTGTGGAAAGCAGTGGAACGTCACTGAGTATCACACATGCTGATACTATGCCTAAAACAATTGACTGCACTTTTTGCAGTTAAAAATTGGCTAGTTGAAATGGAGAGGTGGGGTAGCTTTCTTGACAGCAGTGGTACATCACTGAGTATCACACACACTTATACTATGCCCCAAAGAATTGTCTGCACTTTTTGCAGTTAAAAATTGGCTAGTAGAAATGGAGAGGTGGTGTAGCTTTCTTGATAGCAGTTGTACGTCACTGACTATCACACACACTGATACTGTGCCCCAATGAATTGCCTGGACTACCTGCAGTTAAAAATTGGCTAGTAGAAATGGAGAGGTGGGGTAGCTTTCTTGACAGCAGTGGTACATCACTGAGTATCACACACGCTGATACAAAACCAATACCAAACAATTGCCTTCACTTTTTGCAGTTACAAATTGTCTAGCAGAAATGGAGAAGTGGGCTATGTTTGTGGAAAGCAGTGGTACGGCACAGATTATCACACACGCTGATACTATGCCCCAAGGAATTGCCTGAACTTTTTGCAGTTACAAATTGGCTAGTAGAAATGGAGAGGTGGGGTAGCTTTCTTGACAGCAGTGGTACGTCACTGACTATCACACACACTGATACTATGCCCCAAAGAATTGCCTGGACTACCTGCAGTTAAAAATTGTCTAGCAGAAATGGAGAACTGGGCTATCTTTGTGGAAAGTAGTGGTACGTCACTGACTATCACACACACTGATACTATGCCCCAAAGAATTGCCTGCACTTTTTTCAGTTAAAAATTGGCTAGTAGAAACGGAGAGGTGGGGTAGCTTTCTTGACAGCAGTGGTACGTCCCTGAGTATCACACACGCTGATACTATGCCCAAAAGAATTGCCTGGACTACCTGCAGTTAAAAATTGGCTAGTAGAAATGGAGAGGTGGGGTAGCTTTCTTGACAGCAGTGGTAGGTCACTGACTATCACACACGCTGATACTATGCCCCAAACTATTGCCTGCAGTTTTGCAGTTGTTAGAGAAGCCATTTTGTCTCCTTGATAGTTACTCCTCAAATAGTTAGACAAAAGTTCATTATATTCTAATATAGTTATGTAAACAGTTACACAATCCGTTATGCAAGCTTGGAATGAGTAAAGCTTGGAATGAGTAATTGATGTTCTATTCCACATCTGCTATTCTTTTATTGTTTATACGGTCATCTTGACCTGGAGCTTGTTTGACAAGGTTAAATTGATCACATCTCTTGATCACAAATTGATCACATATTTCAATAAAGGAGCAGAGCTAATTTGAATCACTATAGACTCCTGTCTTTATGGTGTTTTAAGCTTGCTCTCACAACCGGCCGGTCCGTCCCTGCTACCTGAGAGGAAACAAGACCCCGGCTTTAACAGTTGGAGGCCCCCAGCGAGCCCCATGACTGGGACCAAGACTTTCCCCTTTCCATCCGTCTAGGACTGAACACAGCGATCTTCCTCGCTTCTTGAACAGAAAATACTAAACCTAGGTAAGTTGATCTTTTCGATCTCAAAGTATTTTCTCTTCAAGAGGGGGTAGAGAGCACGAGTCAGTCTCCGGGGGATATAAACAGGAAACTCGCGATTCCTCAGGTAGCCTTTATGTTTATTGTTTGTTTGTCTTGTCCTATATGCTGAAAACAAAGTTGTACATTTTGTAAATTATGCTGCTAAAGGTCTTTCCTTTTCTTCTTCTGTCTTCTTTCTTTATCTATTTCACAATACTAACCCACTAACTAATAATATAATACTTGGCTACTGCTTCTTACCTTTTCAATCTGATATATTATATTGAAGTTGTTTTTTTGTTTTTAGGTGAATAATATTCTGTCACTTTCCCCTGTATAGTCAGAGACTTACAGTGAAAAGTGAAGGGGGGAGAAAAGAGACTGCAGCGTTGTGACCTTATAACCCGCACTCGCTGAACAGAGCTCATAGAATTGGAATGCCGTGTATTAACTGAGTTAGAAGTATGTCATTTGTTTCTAGATGGGCAAAAACAGAAGATCTAGTCTAGTATATATTGTTAACAGTTGTTTTACATCTCTGATGTTTAGAGGTATGGTTTGAGCTGCATATGATTTGCATATGATTTGTGAACATTGTCTTTGCTTAGTAACATTGTGTGATGTGAAGGTAAAGTTGCAATAGAAGATATATAGAGAGTTGTTGGACTAGGAATGAGAGAGGATCCACTGGATTACATTCTCTGGGAGTCAGCCCTAGTAACGGGACCAGGAGGATGGACTTGTGTGTGCGGAGAACAAAATCCTGATTGGCGTGAATATTGTGCTGCCTGTGGCAGACCAAGACCACGAAAACGAGCAGGATCTTGTGTCCCCAGCATAAGATCAGGGAATAAGATCAGAATAGACGCACACCCTGTACCATGGGTGGATTCAGGAATAGAAGTGTCAGCATCAGATGATTCTGATGAATGAGGAATATATAGCTATTGCAATTGGAGTTGTGTTGTATTTGTTTATGTGTCTTTACTAGCTTAGACAATGGTATATTAGAAAAGAAAGAAAACTGGTTTGATTACCTTGAAAGATAGGGGTTCACCGTTGACTGCTAGTGGATAAATACTAGATTCTAGAGGGGAATTTGTAGCTAGCGGAAAGGAATTAGTAGCTAGCGGACATAAGTCAACCGCTTGAACTGCTAGCCAAGGGATCGCTACCCTTTGGGCAGATCAGCAGATAGTGTGAGGTGGAGGGCCGCTACCTTTTAACTACCACACTATGGGAACCAGTCTTACCAGACATTCTACTAAGTCAAACAGTATGGATCAAAGATTCAGGGTGATTGACTTGGTCAGAATGGAGAATGGAGAGAAAGCAGTTAAGAACAGTGCTAAAATACTGAAGAAGGCGGGGATGCCTAAGACAGGTTGTTTAGATTTTTGCCGGTGGCAGCAGTTCGGCCGAGAGAATTACCAATGGATTCAGAGGCACGGATACCATGCTCAAGTGGCAGCATGGCTCCAGACTTCCGAACGCCATCATCCTCTTATAAATGACCATGACGATAAGGATAGACTTAAGGTATCAGAGGAAAATATGATTGATAGATTGTGTTCAGAAATGTTTCAAAGGCAAGATGAAAATGTAGACGAATATCGTGCTCGATGTGTTTCCCTTTTTAAAGAACATGGTTATGACTTAAAGGACTTTAGGGAAATAGCGCTCTTTAAGGGTATGTTTAAGGAAGGGTTAAGGAGAGATCTTAGGAAAGAAGTAGTAAGAACATGTATAGACTATAAATGTGTACCACTTGAACAATCATTGCACATGATAAGAGCTATAGAAGATCAGATGATGAAAAAGAAAGCTCAGGAACAAACCCCTGTAATGGTGAACATACACTCAAGAGCATTTGATAATGCGGTAAAAAGATCAGTGGAAGGATTACAGACTGAGCGTAGAATGGATAATATGCCAGACTTTGAGTATAAAGAAAAGGGATTGTGTTTTGGATGTGGAAAAAGGGGGCACTATAAACGAGACTGTCGCAGGATAAGAGGAAAAGGGCAACAACGGGAGGTACAGAGAAAGGGAGCATTTGTTAGAACAGATATAGGTTACAATCATAAAAACAACAGACTGGGACTGGGAAATAGGCAGCCCCCAAAGAAAGCAAATAATTAGGGTCAAGCCTGTAGATGGCCCCATAGCCGCTGCACAGGTAACCCTTCCCACTAGCAAAAATATAGATAGTATAATAGATATGAGAATAAGCCTTATACTAATTAATAAACAAAAATGCTGGAATAGTTCATTATAAAAAATTGGAACCACTGTTACAGGACCAATGCAGGATATATGCTTGTTGTAATGATGTCTTTGATTTAAATAGATAAATCCCTCCAAACTCAAGTAATGATGACCATAACAACCACAAAGAGATGCAGATGTATGATATGTGACAAAGATACCCTGGCAGACTTAACCAACTGTGCCTACTGTGGAAGTCCTATGGAATCGTTTGACCACAAGATGCAAGAACATCAGCATGAAAAGAACTTTAATATTGTGTAAAACACCATAAAGTGTGTGATATATAAACACACTACACGGACTATACATATTGTGTAAAACACCATAAAGTGTGTGATATATAAACACACTACAAGGACTATATAAACATATATCACATTTATATAATGAATAAACTGGTAGAACATACATATATGATATTATACTACACATATAGCCTTATATAGCCTCATATAGCCTTAAGTATATATTCCCCTCTAGGAACAGTAGATAGGATGGGTATAGGGACATGTAGGCCGATCCCACAGAGCACGTTTGAATGGCAGGGCCCCATGATGCGCGTAGGGAAAGCCTAGTGTATTGTGAAAGTAGGACAAGTCTCTGCGGTCTACCCTATAGGAAGGGACAGATGAGATAGAACATAATTAATCAAAAGAGGGGAATTGTTAGAGAAGCCATTTTGTCTCCTTGATAGTTACTCCTCAAATAGTTAGACAAAAGTTCATTATATTCTAATATAGTTATGTAAACAGTTACACAATCCGTTATGCAAGCTTGGAATGAGTAAAGCTTGGAATGAGTAATTGATGTTCTATTCCACATCTGCTATTCTTTTATTGTTTATACGGTCATCTTGACCTGGAGCTTGTTTGACAAGGTTAAATTGATCACATCTCTTGAAACACTTTTTATTACATATTTCTTTGGCTTGAAATATTAATCCTTTCCTTATGTGATGATATCTGCCAAATATGGTCATTTGGGATAATGACTATATTTGCTTTCCTTATGTGATGATATCTGCCAAATATGGTCATTTGGGATAGTGACTATATTTGGCATCTATCTAAAGTTATGTAACTATATCACATGTCTCATATTGTGTAATATTGTGTAATCAGCTTGAAAGGTATAAAGAAACCTTCAGATTCAATAAAGGAGCAGAGCTAATTTGAATCACTATAGACTCCTGTCTTTATGGTGTTTTAAGCTTGCTCTCACAACCGGCCGGTCCGTCCCTGCTACCTGAGAGGAAACAAGACCCCGGCTTTAACACAGTTACAAATTGTCTAGCCAAAATGGAGATCTGGGCTATGTTTGTGGAAAGCAGTGGTATGTCACTTACTATCCCACACACTGATACTATGCCCCAAGAAATTGTTTGAGCTGAATTAGACAGATGCTGTGAAAAACCCTTGCACAGCGCTGACACAGACCTACTTAGCAAAAATGGCTATAAACTGCTCTAATCTAGCCCTGAAAAGGGCTGAAATTACAGTAGTCCCTAATCCCTAATCGATGTGTAGATTGCACTGTATAAGTGTATAGCACCCACAGCAGCAGCAGCGGCAGCGGTGACTGGCACACACCCACAGCACTGAGATAATGGCGGTGATGGGGAAAATGGCCTGGTCTTATAGGGCAAGGACATGTGACATGCACTGCCAATGAAACATGCCCTCTCTTGTCCCCTTTGCTGTGTGTGTGTCTGATTGGCTGACAGCCTGGCCCGCCCCACTGTACGCGTGGTTAGAAAAAAAAAATGGCGATCGCCATTCTTTCAGCACTCAGCAGCACTGATCTAAACCCCGTCGCCCCCGCACACTATACGCTGAATTTTGATAATATCATTAACAGTGACTGACAGTATTAGAGTGAAAAGCCAGCTAGTAACTAGCTACGCTTTTGGTCATCGAACCGTTATCGAACAGTAACTCGAATGGTCGAACGTTAAGCAAATTGTTCGAGTTCGTCGAACAACTCGAACATCACCCAGAACAACTCGAATTTGAAATTGACGAACGGTTCGATTCGAACACCGCTCATCTCTAGACAAGAGCCATTTTTCCATGTGAATAAGAAAGCCGCGGAGACACCATCACGTGTTTCTCAACGCTGGCAGGAAACTAGCCAGGTCTTTCACCGGGAAGGAACAACCACGGGAAGGGCAGTCTCCAGTCAAGGAGACCACCTATACCAAACATGGTATCCATCCACAGACAGCTGTTTCGGGGTATTTGCCCCTCATCAGTGTGGAGTAGGAATCTGGCTAGTGGGGGCAATGCCTAGTATAAGACTACTTAAGCAAGCATTGTTGACCTTAGGGAGATCAACATATCCACTGCGGAGACACCATCACGTGTTTCTCAACGCAGTGATTCTAGAGCATTGCCCCCTGGGAAGTATGCAAAAAAAATCCTACTCCACACTGATGAGGGGCAAATACCCCGAAACGGCTGTCTGTGGATGGATACCATGTTTGGTATAGGTGGTCTCCTTGACTGGAGACTGCCCTTCCCGTGGTTGTTCCTTCCCGGTGAAAGACCTGGCTAGTTTCCTGCCAGCGTTGAGAAACACGTGATGGTGTCTCCGCGGCTTTCTTATTTGCATACTTCCCAGGGGGCAATGCTCTAGAATCACTGCGTTGAGAAACACGTGATGGTGTCTCCGCAGTGGATATGTTGATCTCCCTAAGGTCAACAATGCTTGCTTAAGTAGTCTTATACTAGGCATTGCCCCCACTAGCCAGATTCCTACTCCACACTGATGAGGGGCAAATACCCCGAAACGGCTGTCTGTGGATGGATACCATGTTTGGTATAGGTGGTCTCCTTGACTGGAGACTGCCCTTCCCGTGGTTGTTCCTTCCCGGTGAAAGACCTGGCTAGTTTCCTGCCAGCGTTGAGAAACACGTGACGGTGTCTCCGCGGCTTTCTTATTTGCATACTTCCCAGGGGGCAATGCTCTAGAATCACTGCGTTGAGAAACACGTGATGGTGTCTCCGCAGTGGATATGTTGATCTCCCTAAGGTCAACAATGCTTGCTTAAGTAGTCTTATACTAGGCATTGCCCCCACTAGCCAGATTCCTACTCCACACTGATGAGGGGCAAATACCCCGAAACGGCTGTCTGTGGATGGATACCATGTTTGGTATAGGTGGTCTCCTTGACTGGAGACTGCCCTTCCCGTGGTTGTTCCTTCCCGGTGAAAGACCTGGCTAGTTTCCTGCCAGCGTTGAGAAACACGTGATGGTGTCTCCGCGGCTTTCTTATTTACATACTTCCCAGGGGGCAATGCTCTAGAATCACTGCGTTGAGAAACACGTGATGGTGTCTCCGCAGTGGATATGTTGATCTCCCTAAGGTCAACAATGCTTGCTTAATTTTTCCATGTGAGACTGTCCAGTGCTTATTTATGTATTCTAATTTGTGGAATGCCTGCTAATTACGGATTGCATCCGCCTCTACAGTGTACTAGTATGCATCATATGGAGGACAATTTTGCAGTCTAATTTAACTAGCAAACAATGATGGAACAGCCAGGTTTATCTTCCCCCAATCTTGTGGGGCACTATGCCTTAAAATGGGGGTTAAGGGTTATAGAAAAGGGCATGTTCTTCTCACTGGTGTGATTCTACGGGACTTCAGCCTAGGGACCATGCTGAAAAATACAGAACTACTCCATGGCCCAAAACGGACCCCACAAAGGTTGAATAATCTGGTCACCTCTCCACATACCTTGCTGTGCTTGGTCAGCCTACTAGCTTGTTGCTACAGTGGGTACGGAAAGTATTCAGACCCCTTTAAATATTTCACTCTATGTTTCATTGCAGCCATCTCATAAATTAAAAAAGCTCATTTTTTCTCATTAATATACACTCTTGCACCCCATCTTGACAGAAAAAAACAGAAATATAGACTTTTGCAAATTTATTAAACAAGAAAAACTGAAATATCACATGGTCATAAGTATTCAGACCCTTTGCTCAGACACTCATATTTCAGTCACATGCTGTCCATTTCCATGTGATCCTTCTTGAGTTCGTTCTACTCCTTCATTGTAGTTTAGCTGTGTTAAATTAAACTGATAAGACTTGATTTGGAAAGGCACACACCTGTCTATATAAGACCTCATAGCTCACAGTGCATGTCAGACCAAATAAGAACCATGAGGTCAAAGGAACTGTACATGGAGCGCAGAGACAGAATTGAGACAAGGCACAGATCTGGCCAAGCTTACAAAATAATTTTTGCATTACTCAAGGTTCCTAAGAGCAAAGTGGCTTCCATAATCCTTAAATGGAAGACGTTTGGGACCACCAGAACTCTTCCTAGACCTGGCCTTCCAGCCAATCTGAGCAATCGTGGGAGAAGAGCCTTGGTGTGAGAGGTATAGAAGAACCCCAAGATCACTGTGGCTGAGCTCTAGAGATGCAGCAGTGAGGTGGGAGAAAGTTTGACAAAGTCAACTATCACTGTAGTCCTTCACAAGTCGGGCCTTTATGGCAGACTGACCCAACAGAAGCCTCTCCTCAGTGCAAGACATATGAAAGCCTGCATAGAGTCTGCAAAAAAACACATAAAGGGCTCCCAGCAGACTTTCAGAAATAATATTCTGTGGTCTGATGAGACTAAGATAGAACTTTTTGGTGATAATTCTAAGTGGTATGTGAAAACCAGGCACTGCTTATCACCTGCTAAATACAATCCCAACAGTGAAACATGATGGTGGCAGCATCATGCTATGGGGGTGTTTTTCAGCTGCAGGGACAGTATGACTGGTTGTAATTGAAGGAAAGATGAATGCAGCCTTTTCCAGACTGCTCTGGACCTCAGATTTGGCCAAAGGTTCACTTTCCAACAATACAATGACCCTAAGCACAAAGCTAAAATAACAAAGGAGTGGCTTCAGAACCACTCTTTGACCATTCTTGACTGGTCGAGCCAGAACCCTGACCTAAACCCAAGTGAGCATCTCTGGAAAGACCTGAATATGGATGTCCACCAATGTTCACCATCCAACCTGACGGAACTGGAGAGGATCTGCAAGGAAGAATGGCAGAAGATCCCCAAATCCAGTTGTGAAAAACTTGTAGCATCATTCCCAGGAAGACTCATGGCTGTACTTGCTTAAAAGGGTGCTTTTACTCAATACTGAGCAAAGAGTTTTAATACGTATAACCATGTGATATTTCAATTTTTCTTGTTTAATAAATTTGAAAAAATGTCTACATTTTTGTATTTTTCTGTCAAGATGGGGTACACAGTGTACATTAATGAGAAAAAAAAGAACTTTTTTGAATTTACCAAATGGCTGCAATGCAAGCAAAGAGTAAACAATTTAAAGGGGACTGAATGTTTTCCATACCCACTGTATCTCCTCTAAGTGGGTGCTTGCCAAAAATTGGTTGCTGCTAGCTGGGGTAATAGCCCTAAATGCCCCTAAGTCACAGAGCTTCTAGTCCCTGGCGTGCCAGCAGTAGGGTAAGATTCTGTGACTAAGGGGTACTTTGCACGTTGCGACATCACTACTGCGATATCGTCGGGGTCAAATCGAAAGTGACGCACATCCGGCTTTGCAACGTGTAAAGCCTAGATGCGCCGATAAACGATCGCAAAAGCAACGTAAATCGGTGATCTGTGTAGTGTCGGACATTTTCATAATGTCGCACCAATAGGAGACATGATGTTGTTCCTCGTTCCCGCGGCAGCACACATCGCTGTGTGTGAAGCCGCAGGAGCAAGGAACATCTCCTTACCTGCCTCCACCGGCTATGCGGAAGGAAGGAGGTGGGCAGGATGTTTACATCCTGCTCATCTCTGCCCCTCCGCTTCTATTGGACGGCTGCCGTGTGACGTCGCTGTGACGCCGCACGACACGCCCCTTAGGAAGGAGGCGCGTCGCCGGCCAGAGCGACATCGTAAGGCAGGTAACTGCATGCGTGTGAAGCTGCCGTAGCGATAAAGTTCGCTACGGCAGCTATCATAAGATATCGCATGTGCGACGGGGCGGGTACTATCGCGCTTGGCATCGCTAGCCGATGCTAACGATGTCTCAACGTGCAAAGTACCCCTTACACTATCTTATGTCATTTCTGTGAATGTGCTATATATTGTCTGTTGGTGATCCAATAAAGTCTTACTGGAGTGTGGTACACTCCCCCTGTGTTGTCTGAGTAGTGTTCTGCCCATGAGAAATGATTATGGGCAATCGGTGGGATGATCCCCAGCCCAAGCAGTCTGTATAAAGACAGCCAGGCTAGCAAACAATGTATTTCCAGAGGTGTAACATGAAAAAATTATGAAAAGTTTTACGGGCTTGAATACTTTTTAAAGGCACTTTAGGCTACGTTTAATTTGGCATTAACAAGCCTGTGGTTTCAATAAAGTACTAAGTGTTATTCACAACTTTGCAAAGCCATTAGTTGTTTTTTAGTATCGAGATTTGCTGCAAATTTATTTCACAGAAACAGAGTTTTGGAGCAAAATTTGCTGAGCTGCCATATTCACATTTTAAAAGATTTACTCTCTAAACACAACATATACCGTATTTACAAAATACTAAGCAAAACATGAAAATAATTGTACACTTAAAGCTAAAGATAGTCTTCTACCGTATTTTTAATATTAAACAACATATTAACTAGAGAAATTAATATGTATGATATTATTTTATCAATATTTTTGGAGATAATATCTTGTAGAATGTATTCCTCATATAAATCTTATACAAGTGCAATATCTTCTGATGATATTTCCAAGTAAACAACCAGGCTGGAACAAGGTGACATTGCTGCTTAATCAATCTCACAGTTCAACGCTGAATGTACCTTGGATGTTCTCTAACTATTTCAATCTTTGTTTTTGAAGGAACTCGCATCATGCTTACTGTTTTTACATTATTCCCTACCCGAATGCAAAAAACTATCTTTTTGTCATTTTAGATAAATTAGTAAATGTTGGAGAAGTTGTATTTTGAATGTTCTATTTTATTCACAATATATGGTAACTATATCATAATCTCATTTTCCAGCACAGACAATATTACTGTAGGTCCTAGCCATTATTTATATAGTATCAGCAGAGAATGTATACTTTCACATTGGTCACTATAAAAGTGAAGCATATAATCTAATTTCCCAGTAGACCCACATACATAGATAATATAGACAAGATGATTTTCTGGTTTGTATTTGGGTTCACTTTATATATAGAATGACCAATAAATTGCAAGGGTAACATAAACTTTAAACAAATAGTATGAATAAAGGCATATTTTCCTAAAAGTTAAATACATATATTAAAAATATTTATAAGAAATATTTTTTTATGTTTTAGACACTATTTCTATGGAACACAGTGTGTTACCAATTCCTTAAAAGACTTAAGCCTGATTTACACGCTGCAATTAATCGTGCGATCGCATTTACAATTGCACCCACCCCCATCGTTTGTGCGGCACGGGCAATTTGTTGCCCGTGTCGCACAATGCAGTAAGCCCCATCACACGTACTTACCTTCCAAACAACCTCGCTGTGGGCGGCGAACATTCACTTCCTGAAGGGGTTGGGACGATCGGCGTCACAGCGACGCCACACAGTGTAAGTGGAGGTGCGGAGATGAGTGGGACGTAAACATCCCGCCCACCTCCTTCCTTCAGCATTGCCGGCGGGACGCAGGTAAGCTGCAGTTCATCGTTCCCGGGGTGTCACACGGAACGATGTGTGCTGCCTCGGGAACAATGAACAACCGGACATTCGATTTTTTGAAAATGAGCGACGTGTCAACGATGAACGAGAAGGTATTTCTGCTCATTCACCGTCGCACGTAGCTGTCACACGCTACGATATCACTAATGATGCTGGATATGCGTCACTTACGACGTGACCCCACCGACATCTCGTTAGATATGTCGTAGCGTGTAAAGCCCGCTTTACAGCTAGACTGAAGAAGGTAGAAAATGAATGTACTGTAAATTACTGTCTCTTTCATTTCCATTTATAATAAAAGGATCAGCAACTCACAAGTTATGATCAGAGTCCCTTGTTGTTATGATCAGTTTGATTCCCAGATGAATGTCTTCCAGCGATCAACAAGGTATTATCTCACTTGTGGATAATTGGTCATTTGGTATGTCTGAACAGCTACCCTACTTTCCTTTGATCTGACATCCCTTCCCTCTCCTACATGAGCTAAACTGGTATATCTGACCTGCTACCCTATTTTCCTTTGATCTGGCAATACCTTCCCTCTCCTACATGTGCCAAACTAGTATAACAGCTACCCTATTTTCCTATGATATGGCATCCCTTTCTTCCCCTGCATGTGCCAGTCTGGTATGTTTGAATGGCTACCTTACTTTCCTATGATCTGACATCCTTTCCCTCTCCTTCATGTGCCAGTTTGGTATGTTAGTAACTGACCACTTCATAACCCCTTAACCACTTTCTTTTTGACTCCCTTGTTTAGTCTGGGAGTCAGAAAGAAAGAAAGCCATCTGGGCTCAGATTTGATTTGAGTGATCTAGATACGTTCTGACTCCTTACCTTCACAGCTGATTGCACTTGTATGTGTATATATTGTGGCCCTAAAGTCTGCTTAAAACTTTAGCCTACATCATGCAAGTATATATCATATAAGTATTTGGCAATGAATTAG
The DNA here is from genome assembly GCF_048569485.1 of Anomaloglossus baeobatrachus. Classification (NCBI taxonomy): domain Eukaryota; kingdom Metazoa; phylum Chordata; class Amphibia; order Anura; family Aromobatidae; genus Anomaloglossus; species Anomaloglossus baeobatrachus. The sequence continues at coordinate 516,226,148 of NC_134353.1, forward strand.
ACCAGAATTGGACTGAAAGGGACTCTGTAAACAGTGTTAGTTTCTTTTCACTTTCACCCTTATAATACTTCATTTCATACTAACCTCTCTGATCCCTAAATCCAGTAGTGAACTATTCATCTCTTCCTCTGTCCTACCCACCTAAGGGCTTAGCCACATTGATGCCTATTTTAGACCCATGGTAAGGTTTTAATATTAGAGAGTGTAGGTACTATCCCAACTGGGTACACCTTGACGTTTGGTTGGATAGCTTTATGCTTTTTTTGATCAAAAACAGTGTTTACTAAGTACCCTATGTTTATATGCACTATGCTTTTATTTAGTTACAGCAGGGTATGTTTTCACAATTTTTTCCTTGGTTTCTCTTTGTCTCATGGCCAATGTGAACATGGTCTCACAAGTTCCATGTATACCATCTCATACTCCGGCTCACTTTTTTGTTTTTTTGTTTTTTGTTTTTTTGTTTTTTTGTTTTTGTTTTTAACCGTGGCACATGAGCCTGACTAAAGAACTGAGACAGGCTTCAAGGGTTGCTGAACGGAAGATGTCTCATTCCACCGAGCACTTCATCACATACAAACAGTCCCTCACCACTTTCAAGACTACACTCACTGCTGCCAAACAAACCTACTTCTCATCCTTCATATCCTCTCTGTCTCAAAAACTTAAACATCTATTCAACACTTTAACTTCTCTCCTTTGTCCCCCAGTACCTCCTCCCTCCTCCTTTTATCTCAGCTGAAGACATTACCTCATTCTTGAAGCAGAAGATCAAAAACATCAGAGGAACCTTTGGCTCACAGTCCCCACAGTCCCTCCACATAACTACTCAGCCCTCCTCCTCCATAACCAGCTTCAATCATCATCTTTCCCCCATCTGACTCTACCACCCCACCTGACCTATCCATAAAGTCAATGGTTGCTCACTAGCCTTCGTCCAGTATGCTCGCTGCCTGGGGATAACCCTTGACTTTGCTCTTTCCTTCAAACCACATATTCATGCCCTTTCCACTTCCTGCTGACTCTAAATCAAAAATGTTTCCCGGATCCATACATTCCTTGACCAATAATCTGCAAAAACACTAGTGCATGCCAATATTTTTTTCCCGGCTCAACTACTGCAACCTCCAACTCTCTGACCTCCCTTCTAACACTCTCGCACCCCTCCATCCCTTTTCTCCTGCCCCCTTATTGCCTCTTCTCACAATCGCATACAAGATTTCTCCTGTGCCCCCCTCATACTCTGGAACGCTCTACCACAGCATATTAGACTGTCACCTACTGTTAGGGCCAGATGGACGGGCAGACCCGGGAGGTGGATCCACTGGGCCGAACTCCCCGATGAGGGAAAGGAGTCCGGTAGCCGGAGCACTTTAGGTAGGAGGACAGTCCGTGCACTAGAGCACAATGGAGAAGTCCCTGGGACCACGGGGTCACTGATGGTGGTCCGGGTGACGGAGCTCAGGTTCGGAAGCCGGGATGATGTCAGGCGGGGTCCGGAACTGTTGGAGCGAGATGACGGGTCACCGCAGGGAACAGAGATGGTACGGACTGTCAGGATGGCAGATAGGCAGCGTACGGGGTTCGAGATACAGCAGGACCGGATGGCAATGCAGGATCGGCTCTAGAAGAGAGAGAGGTAAGTATCTCACAGGAACACAAGGAGACCTGACTCCTAGCTTGGGAAACACGAAGAACAGGCCCCGCCCCCTTGGACATTAAACCCCTTTATACCCTGTACCTGTGTGCATCATTTCCTGTCAGTGGACACTGGCCCTTTAAGAAAGGGTCAGTGACCGCGCGCGCGCCCTAATGCGCATGCGCGCGGCCCGGGTGCCAGAAGCCAGGGCAAGAAGCTGAGAGGAGGAAGCAGCAGAGCCGGGCAGAGGCTGGGAAGCCGACGGGCGCCGGGATCGGGGACCAGGAGGCCTGGGAAGCGCGGGCAACGGAAGCTGGAGAGCGGGGAGCGTGGCAGGTGAGCCGGGGAGCGGAGCAGAGGACCCGGGGAGCGTGACAGTACCCCCCCCCACGCCCCCCTCCCCGCAACCGGGACAGGAAGGCACGGATCAGAGGAGTACCCACATTCTCCCAGGGCTCCCAGGACCTATCCTCAGGACCATACCCTGCCCAGTCCACCAGGAAGAACTGTCGACCTCGTACGGTCTTCATGGCCACGATATCCCTTACCGCATAAATGTCGTCATCAGCAATAGGAGGAGGAGCCGGACTGGCAGCAGCGGAGAAGGGACCAAGGACAACCGGCTTGAGCAGAGAGACGTGGAAGGAGTTGGGTATCCTCATCGTGGCCGGGAGCTGCAGTTTGTAGGAGACCTCATTGATCTTGCCGAGGACTTTAAACGGTCCGATGTAGCGAGGTCCCAGCTTGTAGGATGGTAACTTCAATCGGACGTACTTGGAGGCAAGCCAGACGAGATCTCCTGGAGAGAAACACGGAGGATCCAGACGTCTCTTGTCCGCGTGTCTCTTCATCCGCAGAGATGCACGTGCAAGGGACGCCTTAACTGAGTCCCAAATGGTTGTAAAGTCACGGAGTACTGCATCAGCAGCAGGGATATCCGAGGAAGAGGATACAGGCAATGGGACAGACGGCTGAAGTCCGTAGACGACATGGAAGGGAGAACTGGAGGAGGACTCACTGACGTGGTGATTATGGGAGAATTCAGCCCAAGGAAGAAGCGTGGACCAATCGTCATGAATAGCGTTGACGTAGTGACGTAAGAAAGAGGTCAAGATCTGATTGACCCGTTCCACTTGGCCGTTCGACTGAGGATGGTAGGCAGAAGAAAAGTCCAGAGTTACTCCCAGATGTTTACAGAGAGCCCTCCAGAAGCGGGAGGTGAACTGAGTTCCTCTGTCGGACACAATGTGTGATGGAAAGCCATGCAAGCGGAAGATATGATGTATATAGGCGTCCGCGAGTTCCTGGGCAGAGGGCAGTCCAGCCATAGGGACGAAATGGGCCATTTTAGAGAACCGATCCACCACGACCCATATGACTGTGTGTCCGGAGGACAATGGCAAGTCCGTAATAAAGTCCATCGCAATGTGTTGCCAGGGAACTGAGGGTATAGGCAGAGGCAGAAGACGGCCATATGGCAGGTGTTTGGGCGTCTTGTTCCTGGCACAAGAGGAGCAGGCAGAGACAAAAGAGGCGACGTCCGTGCGAAGGGATGGCCACCAGTAATGACGTACAATCGCACTCCATGTTCTCTTCTGACCAGCATGACCGGCTGTTTTCGAGGCATGGCCCCAGTGTAACACTTTTTGCCTGTCAGTCTCAGAGACATAGGTCTTCCCGGGCGGTATCTGGGCCAGGGTGACAGGAGCCACCGGAATAATCTTACTTGGACAGATGATGGGTTGGGATGTCTCCTCCTCCTGCTCCATGGGCATGAAAGACCTAGACAAGGCATCAGCGCGTACATTCTTGTCCGCAGGTCGGAAATGGAGCTGGAAGTCGAACCTGGCAAAGAACAAGAACCACCTGGCTTGCCGTGGGTTCAGTCGCTGAGCAGACCGCAGGTATTCCAGGTTTTTGTGGTCCGTGTAAATAAGGACGGGGTACACTGCTCCTTCCAGAAGATAGCGCCATTCCTGCAGAGCCAGTTTGACTGCCAATAGCTCTCGGTCACCGATGGTGTAATTTCGTTCAGGCTCGGAGAAGCTCTTGGAGAAGAAACCGCAAGTCACCATCTTCCCGGAGGAGGACTTCTGCATGAGCACTGCTCCGGCTCCCGAGGAGGAGGCATCCACCTCCAAGGTGAACTGACGGTTTAACTCTGGACGGTGGAGTACCGGAGAGGAGGCAAAGGCTCGCTTTAGAGAGCCAAACGCGGCGTCGGCCGCAGGTGACCAGTCCTTTGGATTAGCCCCCTTCTTGGTCAAGGCGGAGAGAGGAGCAGTCAGAGCAGAGAAGTGAGGAATGAACTGGCGGTAATAGTTGGTGAATCCCAGAAAGCGTTGGATTGCCTTCAGTCCAGAAGGAGGAGGCCAGTTGAGAATGGAAGAGACCTTCTTTGGATCCATCTGCAGTCCGGTATCGGTGATGAGGTAACCCAGGAAGGGGAGAGAAGACTGTTCGAAGACACACTTCTCGTACTTGGCGTACAGACGATTCTCTCTCAGTCTTTGTAGAACCAGTTGCACCAGGTCCGGAGAGAAGACAAGGATGTCATCCAGATATACCACCACACAGACGTAGAGAAGGTCCCGGAACACGTCGTTCACTAATTCTTGGAAGACTGCTGGTGCGTTACACAGGCCGAAGGGCATCACGCAGTATTCATAGTGCCCATCGCGAGTGTTGAACGCGGTCTTCCATTCGTCCCCCGAGCGGATATGGACCAGGTTGTAGGCACCCCGAAGATCCAACTTGGTGAACACACGAGCTCCTCTGAGCCGATCAAACAATTCGGGGATGAGCGGCAGGGGGTACTTGTTTTTTACGGTGATTTGGTTCAATCCCTGGTAGTCTATGCATGGGCGTAGGTCGCCCTCTTTCTTCTTTACGAAGAAGAAGCCTGCTCCGGCAGGAGAGGAGGATCTCCGAATGAATCCCCTAGCCAGGCTCTCTGTGATGTACGTAGACATGGCCCTTGTTTCGGCTGGAGACAGTGGATATATCCGTCCTCGAGGTGGTGTAGTTCCCGGGAGCAGGTCAATGGCACAATCGTAAGGACGATGTGGCGGAAGTACCTCTGACTCCTTCTTATCAAAGACGTCCGCGAAGGACCAATAGGTTGAGGGCAGTCCCGGTAGGGACTCTGGAACCGGAGGTCGCCGGATGGGTTGTATGGTCTTCAGACAGTTCTCATGGCAAGAAGACCCCCATCGAGAGATATCACCAGTGCCCCAGCTGACTGAAGGTTCGTGTGTCCGCAACCAAGGAAGGCCCAGCAGGATTTGATGTGACATGTGTGGGAGGACGTAGAGAGCGATGTTCTCGGTGTGCAGAGCACCGATACGCAGTTCAAGCGGCTTGGTGATCCAGGAGATGGTGTCAGAGAGGGGTCTCCCATCCACAGAGGCAATCACAAGAGGTTTGGCGAGTGGAGTAACAGGCACCTGGTACTTGTCCACCGTGGCCTGCTGGATGAAATTGCCTGCTGCCCCAGAATCGAGGTATGCCTCAGCCGTGAACCGCGTCTCTCCCGTTGTCACTTACACAGTCCATGTAACCGGGTCTTAGAGAGTCCCAGCACCTAGGGTGGCCTCTCCTACCAACCCTAGGCTTTGGAGTTTCCCGGCCTCTCTGGACAGGAGCGTAGCAGGTGTGTGCCCTCTCCGCAGTAGAAGCAGAGACCCTTGGCGAGCCGCTCTGCTCGACGTTGTTCAGACTGTCGCACACGGTCGATCTGCATGGGCTCATGGACGGAGACACCAGAGGCCGTTGACTGGAGTACGGCGGGCTTCTGTGGGGGAGAGGAATGCCGTACCAGACGTCTCTCACGGGACACCTCTTTGGACCGCTCCTGAAAGCGAATGTCCACTCAAGTCGCTAGGGTAATCAGGGCGTCCAGGGTGGACGGTACGTCACGACCAGCCAGCTCATCTTTGATTCGACCCGAGAGTCCTTCCCAGAAGGCGGCGGTTAGGGCCTCGTTATTCCACCCGAGTTCCGAAGCCAAGGTGCGGAAACGGATGGCGTATTGACCCACCGTCAGAGTTCCCTGACGTAACTGGAGAAGAGAGGAAGCAGACGCGGAGGCGCGTCCGGGCTCGTCAAAGGTGCCGCGAAAGGCCTGCAGGAACTCCTGGAGGTTCTTGGTCATAGGGTCCTCCTTCTCCCACAAGGGGTTCATCCACGCCAATGCCTCGCCCTCTAGGTGGGACATTATGAAGGCGACCTTGGCTTGGTCGGAGGCAAACAAATGCGGCAGCTGCGTGAAATGGAGGGAGCATTGGTTTATAAACCCCCTGCAGGTCTTGGGATCTCCGGCGTACCGGGGTGGTGAGGCCAAACGAAGTCTGGAAGCATCCGAGGAGGCTGCCACGGGAGCGGGAGCCGTGGATTGACTAGTGGAGACCCGGGGCGCTGAAGATGTGACCGAGGCTTGTAGCGTGTTCAAGCGGGCGTCCACGGAAGTCATAAAGTTCAGCATGCGGGTCTGGACTTCACGCTGGCGTTGGCGTTCCTCATGCAAGGCCGCTAGTGCTTCGGTGGGATCCATGGCCTGTTCTTACTGTTAGGGCCAGATGGACGGGCAGACCCGGGAGGTGGATCCACTGGGCCGAACTCCCCGATGAGGGAAAGGAGTCCGGTAGCCGGAGCACTTTAGGTAGGAGGACAGTCCGTGCACTAGAGCACAATGGAGAAGTCCCTGGGACCACGGGGTCACTGATGGTGGTCCGGGTGACGGAGCTCAGGTTCGGAAGCCGGGATGATGTCAGGCGGGGTCCGGAACCGTTGGAGCGAGATGATGGGTCACCGCAGGGAACAGAGATGGTACGGACTGTCAGGATGGCAGATAGGCAGCGTACGGGGTTCGAGATACAGCAGGACCGGATGGCAATGCAGGATCGGCTCTAGAAGAGAGAGAGGTAAGTATCTCACAGGAACACAAGGAGACCTGACTCCTAGCTTTTGAAACACGAAGAACAGGCCCCGCCCCCTTGGACATTAAACCCCTTTATACCCTGTACCTGTGTGCATCATTTCCTGTCAGTGGACACTGGCCCTTTAAGAAAGGGTCAGTGACCGCGCGCGCGCCCTAATGCGCATGCGCGCGGCCCGGGTGCCAGAAGCCAGGGCAGGAAGCTGAGAGGAGGAAGCAGCAGAGCCGGGCAGAGGCTGGGAAGCCGACGGGCGCCGGGAGCGGGGACCAGGAGGCCTGGGAAGCGCGGGCAACGGAGGCTGGAGAGCGGGGAGCGTGGCAGGTGAGCCGGGGAGCGGAGCAGAGGACCCGGGGAGCGTGACACCTACCATGGAAACCTTTAAAAGGAACTTGAAGATCCACTTTTTCAGTCAAGCTAAAACCTGCAGTAACCCTCAGACCACTATACTGCTGCATAACCAGCTCTACCCTCACCTACTTTATCTTCACCCACCCCTGGTAGATTGTGAGCCCTCATGGGCAGGGTCCTCTCTCCTCCTGTACCAATCTGTGCCTTGTAGTGTACTTGATTATTGTACTTGTCTATGTATGTCCCCCCTTTTTCACATGTAAAGCGCCATGGAATAATTGGCGTTATAATAACACTGCATAAAAAAAACAACTTTTCGTCTGCTACTGCGGAAAAACCTTTTGTCCTATACTAAATTGAGTGTGCATATTCCAAATCCGAAGTCAGAATTGTTGTAACATGTCAGGAAAGCTTCTTATGTTTAACCCCTTCACCCCTGGGCAATTTTCCGTTTTTCCGTTTATGTTTTTTGCTCCCCTTCTTTCGAGAGCCGTAACTTTTATATTTTTTGTCAATTTGCCATATTAGGGCTTATTTTTTGTAGGATGAGTTGTACTTTTAAATGAAACCATAAGTTTTACCAACCATATAGTGTACTGAAAAATAGCAAAAAATTCCAAGTGCGGAAAACTTGCAAAAAAGTGCGATTGCACGATTGTTTTTGTGGTATTTTATTCACCATGTTAACTATATGGTAAAACTAATGTGTTGGTGTGATGTCTCAGGTTGGCAAAAGTGTGTAGACACCAAACATGTAATAAATGATATTACTAATAAAAATAATAATAATAATAATTTGGAATCTTCCTACAAACCGTTTAGTGTGAATTTGTCAGCTTTTATGTTATTCTTGCAGGTGACTTTGCCATTAGTCTCTGTCTTATTCAGATCTATAGTCAGACGCAAAATCAACTATGCTCACTAAAAAATTCATGAAGATCACACGTCCTAAATTTTGGTATCCATTGGAATAATTATGATGTGATGATTATGTGATATCATTCTGCTGTTTTATTGTCATTGCAGAAAAAAATACATGTATTTTCTATAGTCTGGATTATGTCATTTTTTTAAAGATTGTCCACATATCTGTCAACTACTGTTTTGATGTTTCAATTCCCCTTAGTGATCATTTGACAGAGACCCAGGATGGGCTGAAATTATTGAAATTGTTGAAATGTAGTCACTTACAGTATGTCCCCATATCTAGCATCACGCTAACCTTCTAGTTGTACAAATAAAGTTTCAATACTATATATTTCTTCTTGAATTTTTTCGCAAATGCAGTTGATGTCGCTTCTGACACAATTACTTGGGGTAACACCCACTTTAACTAGCACCACCCAATTATTCTGAGTGTGCACCATAACTTTTCATACTATTTTTACTTTGGTTGCATGCACAAGCCTCCAGATCATCTCTGACACCTTTGCATATGATGTAATCAAGGATAATATCAGTTTATCATGAATGACTAACTTGGGTAACTTTCTAAAGACCTCAACCAATGATCTTTGTACCAGATACTAAAGAGAAAGAAAACTTAAAATTTACCTCAAATGATCTACATTCCATCACATTGGCTTAGTATCATAAATAAAACTAAATTCCTTGAGGTCTTAGATGCCATTTACGTCCCGTTTTCCAATAATCAAGATTACTGCGAAAGCTTAAAGAAAATTCTCAAAAAAATTGATTCCCTCCAACAAGCCATATCTGAATCTCAACAGAATACCAACTGTATCAAAGCCCAATTATCGACCACCCTATTAACATCAGAGTGGGATAACCTCAAAGCAAAAACGGACGATATCATTGAAGAACATTGTAGAGTTTTACAGAAAAGAAAAAAGACAAAAGTTTCAGAGAGACACTGAGGATTATATCCATGACAGGGTCTACAAATGGAGCAATTCCTTCATTATGGGTGTTTAGTGAGGCACTCCGGATGAAGATGTCAAGGTTTTTACAGTTCTGGGAGTGACATTTTAAATAGTCTGCAAAAACGATTCTGTTTTTTATCCGGACAACTGTCAGGTTCGGTGGAAGGAGATGGATCCACAGGACCGCGCACCGGATTCCCCCAAGGAGACCACCAGGAGCAAACCCCTATACAGGGGCTGTCTGGCAATCACCCCAGAAGGCATAGATGCGCAGCAGAAGGGACACGGGAGCATTGTAAGATAGCGTCCGAAGATGTCCACACAGGATATGGAGGCTGGTCCAATGGTAGACGTGGACTCAGAAGAACCGGGTACAGGTGCTGACTGGAGATGGCAAATGGAATCCGTGGCCAACGAAGATGCAGTCAGGCGATACCGGGCGGAGTCCAGGATCGGTGACGAGTACAGGCTGGAGGAAGATGACGGGATCCACAACAGTTTGACACCGGGGATTCTCCTGGCAAGCCGGAGGACCGGATACGCACAGGCAGCAGTCGGGATCTGCGGGCAGAGACAGAGTTAATCCTGGGCACAAGACACAGGGGACCTGAACACAGCACAAGAGACGCAGCTACTGGTACACATTGAACAGGCACTGCCCACATGGAAAAGGAAGTCTTATATACCCTGTACCTGTATTCAGCTATTTCCTGTTTCAGAGACGCTGGCCCTTTAAGTGAAGGGGAGAGCGCGCGCCCTAGTGCGCATGTGCGAGACCCGGGAGCCGGAGAACAGTGCAGGATGCAGGAGAGATGAGGCAGGAGGGCTGGAAGCAGAGTACCGGGACACAGCGAGGCGCCGGGACTACCGAGCGGGACGCGCAGGGGAAACTAAGGGAGGAGAGCGGGAGCGGCGGCCGTGTTCGGGGTGCACGGGGACCAGGCTGGTAAGTGATGAGCAGAGCTGAGATAAGTGGCGCGGTGACGAGTGGCACCGCAGCCCCGAGAGCACGACAGTACCCTCCCTCACACCCTCCACCCCACAACCGGGACAAGAATCTTCGAAGGAGAAGAGGAGCATCAATGTTCTCTTGGGGTTCCCAAGACCGTTCCTCGGTGCCAAATGCTTTCCAATCAACTAGGAAGAATGGCCTACCTCTCACCCTTTTCATGGCCAAGATATCTCTTACCTCGAATACGTCATCACAGACAAGAGGAGGAGGAGAATTACCGGTATCCGAGAAGTAAGGACTGAGGACCACCGGCTTGAGCAAGGATACATGAAGGAGTTAGTGATGCGCATCATGGCTGGGAGCTTCAGTTTGTAAGACACCTTGTTGATCCGCTTGATGACCTTGAACGGACCAATGTATTGTGGGCCCAACTTTAACGAGGGAATCTTCAGCCGGACGTACTTGGAGGACAGCCACACTTTGCCCCCAGGAGAAAAGCGAGGTGGATCGAGGCGTCTTTTGTCAGCATGTTTCTTTATCCGAGCAGAAGCACATTCCAGAGATGTCTTGACAGCAGTCCATATGTTGGAGAAGTCCCTGGACAGGGCATCTGCAGCGGGAACACCAGAGGTAGAGGGTACCAGTAGAGGAACGGAAGGTTGGAGACCGTAGACTACATAGAAGGGAGAGCTGCAGTAGGACTAACTGATGTGATGGTTGTAGGAGAACTCAGCCCAAGGGAGAAGCGTGGACCAGTTGTCATGATGGGCGTTGTTGAAGTGTTGAAGAAAGGAGGTCAGGACCTTGTTGACCCGTTCGACTTGGCCATTTGACTGTGGATGGTAGGCCGAGGAGAAGTCCAGAGATACTCCCAGATGTTTACAGAGTGCCCTCCAGAAGTGCGAGGTGAACTGAGTCCCCCTGTCGGACACTATATGCAAGGGAAAACCGTGAAGCCGAAATACATGCTGAATGAAGGCGTCGGCGAGTTCCAGAGCAGAGGGTAGTCCGACCATGGGGACGAAATGGGCCATCTTGGAGAATCGGTCCACGATGACCCAAATAACGGAACAACTGGAGGATGAGGGCAAGTCTGTGATGAAATCCATGGCAATGTGTTGCCATGGAACGGAGGGAATGGGCAGAGGCAGGAGACGACCGAAGGGCAGATGCTTGGGCGTCTTGTTGCGGGCACAGGATGGACAAGCAGAGACAAAGGAGACGACATCCTTATGGAGTGATGGCCACCAATAGTGACGAAAGATAGTGCACCAAGTCTTCTTCTGACCTGTGTGTCCGGCCACTTTTGAGGAATGCCCCCATTGAAGAATCTTGAGTGTGCCGGTCTCCGCTACGAAGGTCTTCCCAGGGGCAATCTGTGACTGAGTGATGGGAGCACCCGAGATGACCTTACTGGGGCAGATGATGGACTGGTCCGTCTCTTCCTCTAGCTCTGCCGGTACGAAAGACTGGGACAAGGCATCAGCCCGCACATTCTTGTCCGTGGGCCGGAAATGTAGTTGGAAGTCGAACCGGGCAAAGAACAGGGACCAGTGGGTCTGCCACGGGTTGAGTCTTTGGGCGGACTGCAGATACGCCAGGTTTTTATGATCAGTGAAGATGATAACTGGGTACACCGCCCCCTCCAGCAAGTAGCGCCACTCCTCCAGGGATAACTTGATAGCCAGGAGCTCCCGGTCGCCAATAGTGTAATTGCGTTCCAGTACAGAGAAGACCTTGGAGAAGAATCTGCAGGTAACGATGCAGCAGAGGAGGTCCTGCACCATCGCCAGTTACCTGCGGTATCGCCTGCATTCAGGTGGAGAGCTGGGAAAACCACATGTCCAGGAGCGGGGTGCTCGTCAGAAGGAGAAGTCCAAGGGTAGTAAGGTGAGAGCAAGAAAAGACCACACTCCGTCCGCTGTGCTGTATATCTTTATTCACATCTGTGCAGGGTAAAAGGTCTGAAGGCACACTGTGAGCTGGCTCCTCAAAGAGGGACGACGGCCGTTTCGCCTACTGATTAGGCTTCTACGGGTCCACCATCCATCCATGCTGGACCCGTGGAAGCCTAATCAGTAGGCGAAACGGCCGTGGTCCCTCTTTGAGGAGCCAGCTCACAGTGCGCCTTCAGCCCTTTTACCCTGCACGTATGTGAATAAAGATATCCAGCACAGCGGACGGAGTGCGGTCTTTTCTTGCTCTCACCTTACTACCCAGAATCTGCAGGTAACCATTCTTCCAGAAGACGACTTCTGCATGAGAACGGCCCCAGCTCCCGATGAGGAGGCATCCACCTCCAAGGTAAATTGTCTGTTCAACTACGGTGTGTGGAGAACGGGAGCGGAGGCAAATGCCTGTTTCAGGGAGCAGAAGGCTTTGTCGGTCCCAAGAGACCATTCTTTCGGATTCGCCCCCTTCTTCGTCAAGGCTGAGAAAGGAGCTGTTAGAGCAGAGAAGTGGGGGATAAACTGACGATAATAGTTAGCGAAGCCCAGGAAGCATTGGATGGCTTTTAATCCGGAGGGAGGAGGCAATTTGAGAATGGAAGACACTTTCTCAGGATCCATCTGCAGGCCGGTGTCGGAAATCACGTATCCAAGAAAGGGAAGGGAAGTCTGGTCAAGCAAGCATTTCTCATACTTTGCGTACAGGCGGTTTTCTCTAAGCCTCTGCAGAATGAGTCGTACATTTCTCCTGTGGGTCGGTAAGTCCGGGGAGTAGACCAGGAAGTCGTCCAGGTACACGACCACACAGACATAAGAGAAGATCCCTGAAGACATCATTCACCAGCTCTTGGAAGACAGCCGGGGCGTTGCAGAGACCGAACGGCATCACACAGTATTCATAGTGCCCATCTCGGGTGTTGAATGCCGTCTTCCATTTGTCTCCCGGGCGAATATGGACCAAGTTGTAAGCTCCGCGAAGATCAAGCTTGGTGAAGATGCAAGTCCCCCTAAGCCGATCGAACAGCTCCAGGATGAGAGGAATGGGGTATTTGTTTTTAATAATGATCTGGTTCAAGTCCCTGTAGTCAATGCAGGGCCGCAGGTCTCTTTCTTTCTTCTTAACAAAGAAGAACCCTGCTCCTGCAGGTGATGAGGACCTCCGAATGAACCCCCTTGCCAGGTTATCTGCAATGTAATCCGACATGGCCTGCGTCTCGGCTGGAGACAAGGGATAGATTCGCCCACAGGGAGGAGTGGTTCCAGGCAGCAAGTCGATAGCAGAGTCGTATGGTCAGTGCGGCGGCAACACTTCGTCCTCCTTTTTTTCAAAGACATCAGCAAATGACCAATATGCAGAGGGCAGTCCTGGCAGGATACAAACATCACTCGTGGGAGGACTGACCCCAACGGGTGATCTCTCCGGAATGCCAACTGACGAGAGGTTCATGTGCCCATAACCACGGGAGCCCCAGGAGGAGCAAGTGAGCCAGATGAGGCAGAACATATAAGCTGATCTTCTCGGTATGCAGTGCGCCTATGCGGAGCTCCACGGGTTCGGTGACGGATAACACAAGATCAAAGATGGGTCTCCCGTCCACGGAGGCGATCACAAGAGGAGTTGAGAGCGGGGTAATGGCAATCCGGTATTTGTCCACCGTGGCTTGTTGTATGAAGTTGCTTGCTGACCCAGAATCCAGATACCCCTCTGTCGTGAACTGGGTTTCCTGCGTGGTCACCTGGACCATCAGCGTTACCGGAAATGCGAGTGCTCCGGCGCCTAGGGTAGCCTCCCCTACCAACCCTAGGCTTTCGAGTTTCCCGGCAGGTCTGGAAAGGAATGAATCAGGTGTGTGTCGCCACCACAAAAGAGCCATAGGCCCCTGGCGATCCGCTCCTTCCGGCGTTGTTCAGCCTGTCCCAGGTGATACACTTGCATGGGTTTGGGAGTAGAACAACTGGATGGCACCGACAGGGGAACAGCGGGTCTCTGGATTGCTGGGACGTGGCACATCAGTCTTCTCTCCCAGAGTGCTTCCTTGGTCCGTTCCTGGAAACGGAGGTCAATCCTGGAGGCCAGAGAGATCAGACCATCCCAGGTAGGAGGAACATCACGACCATCCAACTCGTCCTTGATGCGACCGGAGAGCCCCTCCCAGAAGGCCGCCGTCAATGCCTCGTTGTTCCATCCCAGTTCGGAGGCAAGTGTGCAGAAACGGAGGGCGTATTGACCAACAGTTAGAGAGCCTTGGCGTAGTCGAAGGAGAGAAGACACCGTCGCAGAGGTAAATCCTGGTTCATCAAAGGTGTTGCGGAAGGACTCTAGGAATGCCTGGATGTTGACGGTCACTGGATCCTCTCTCTCCCATAAGTGATTCATGCAGGCCAATGCTTCTCCCTCCAGATGGGACATCAGAAACGCCACTTTTGCCTGATCGAAGACGAAATAGGTGTGAGAGCAACTTGAAGTGCAGGGAGCATTGATTCAGGAAGCCTCTACAGGTCTTGGGGTCCCGTGCATACCGGGGTGGAGCAGCAAGACGGAGTTTTGAGGCTGAGGCGGATGCAACTGCGGGAACCGCTGCCATAGACTGATCTGACAGGGCTGTGACTGTTGCCTGAAGAGTATTCAAACAGGTATCCATGGACGTCATAAAGGCCAGCATGCGAGATTGGGTCTTGCGTTGTCACACCAGTTCTTGGTGTAATCCAGCTAGCTGGGATGCTTGTGACCCAGCGGGATCCATGGCCTGTTCAAAATGTCAGGTTAAGGGCAAGGAGGTGGATCCACGGGACCTTGGACCGGACTCCCCCAAGGAGACCACCAGGAGCGAACTCCTATACAGGGGTTGTCTGGCAATAACCCCAGAAGGCCAAGATGCGCAGCAGCCGGGAAACGGGATCATTGTGGGATAGCGTCCAAAGATGTGCACACAGGATATGGAGGCTGGTCCAAGGGTAGACGTGGACTCAGAAGAACCGGGTACAGGTGCTGACTGGAGATGGCAAATGGAATCCGGGGCCAGCAAGGGTGCAGTCAGGCGATACCGGGCGAAGTCCAGGATCGGTGACGAGTACAGGCTGGAGGAAGATGATAGGATCCACAACAGTCTGACACCAGGGATTCTCCTGGAAAGCCGGAAGACCGGATACGCACAGGCAGCAGTCGGGATCTGCGGGCAGAGACAGAGTTAATCCTGGGCACAAGAAACAGGGGACCTGAACACTTAGCACAAGAGACTCGGCTAATGGTACCCATTGAACAGGCACCGCCCACATGGAAAAGGAAGTCTTATATACCCTGTACCTGTATTCAGCCATTTCCTGTTTCAGAGATGCTGGCCCTTTAAGAGAAGGGGAGAGAGCGCGCCCACGCCTTAGTGCGCATGTGTGAGACCCGGGAGCTGGAGAACAGTGCAGGACGTAGGGGAGATGAGGCAGGAGCGCTGGGACCGCCAAGTGGGACGCGCAGGGGAAGCTGAGGGAGGAGAGCGGGAGCGGCGGCCGTGGTCGGGGTGCACGGGGACCGGGTCGGTAAGTGATGAGCGGCGCCGAGATAAGGGGCGCGGTGACGAGCGGCGCCACAGCCCCGGGAGCGCGACAACAACCACTGGGAGGAGTTAGTTAATGAACACTAAATGAATACCAACATGGATGTCTGTGCATGGATAGAGGCAAATGGATGACTGAACAATCCCACATAAAATCTTACACCTTGTGGTTAACATATCGTCATACATCCCTTGCCCCACTGAACTAACTGTACGCCAACGTGGTTTGCCGTTCTGTCCAACACTGGACTGTAATATGTTCCAGTAGGAGCAAAACTTTCAAAAATTCTTTTGTAACACTTGAATGAAGATTCCAATCTGACTACAAGCAGAGACCTCTGGGAATATAACCTTTCTCACAGAGGGCTCCTCTATTATGGACATTACAATATCCTGACTGGGTCTTTGTAACCTAAGTGTACTTAATTCTTCAAGTTCATGTCATACCACTGAGGTGTGCATTGACCTCATTTACAAAGAAATTCAAGGTATACTTAACAAACACCACAGGTGATCTCTCCCGAGATACATACATTTATCTAACATTGCAAAACAAGCCATCGATTCCACTTGAAAGAGCAAGAATATTGTCATAAAACCATCAGATAAGAGTGGTGCGATCGTTATTATTGACCATTACCAAAACCTAAAAGAAATTGGTCACCAACTATCAGACTCAGCAACTTTCAAAAAAGTTCCTAATGATCCTATCACCACTATCTGAAAAAAATTCCAACAGATTCTTAAGTCACTTAAATTTATCACACCATTGATCAAAAAATAGCAACTTACCTTACCAATTCTCATCCTATCACCCTGTCTTTTGTAATTTATCTCAAATACTTGAATCTCTTACTAATCCCCTAGGCTGGCTCATTTTAGCCTCTCCAGATTCAATCATATAATCTTTCTTAATTTTTCTGGAAAAGAAAATTCACTCCTCCAATCAACTAAACGTGATCTTTTATCCAAGACACAGAATAATTTCTTCAACTCATTAGAATACTCCCAAACGTTCCTCAGTTGGTTAGTCACTCTTAATGTCAACAGTCTTTACACATCTATTAAGCATCACAAAGATCTCATAACTTTCACTGACTTGCTCATTAATTCCCACTTCTTTACAGACTGTAAGCAACTTGGTACTGATTTCCACTCAGTAGTCCTAAAAGAAAATATCTTTCTATTTGGTGATGGGGTTGAATGTAGTTCCACTTTACTCTAATTGCTATGGGAACTATTTTGATAAGTTTTTAATATACACAAACAAATCATTCACAACATATTGCATTATATGGCACAGATACATAGATGATATGTTCTGCATCTGGAAAGGTTCCCCAACTCACTTTGCACTTGAGTGAACTATTTTAATTCCATTACATCAAAATTAAAAATTATTTTCAACTTTGACAACTGAAATATTCCTTTTTCAGTGGTCAACTTAGCTCTGACCTTTATTCTAAGCCTTCGGACTGCAATTTGTTTCATTACTATAGTTGTCATCCCAAATCCACCAAATATAGCCTTCCCTGCACCCAATACCAATGAGTTTTCAGGATAGTCACTAATACAGCAGTGCTGCAAACAAGACATGATAAAATGTCCCAAAAATTATCTGATAGAAATTACCCATGACCACTCCTAAAGCAAAAAAAAGACCAGAGTACTCAACCATATTCAAGAACAGTGACCCATATAACCAACAAGCAACATATTCCCTTTGTACACACATATCATCCCATGATGCCCTTGTGTTTGCCTTTACTCAAGAAATCATACCCAAATGTTGAAACCATTAAGACACCTGCACTAATCTGCACCAAAAGACCCTGAACCATCAGGAATCTTATTAAGATTAATAATAATAATAATAATCATTTTTATTCATATTGTGCCAAAATATTCCACAGCACTTTACAATTCAGAGGGGACATGTACAGACAATATGAGTCATTACAGAATAACAACATTCAACAGACATTAAGAAGAGTGAGGGCCCTGCTCGTAAGCTTATAATCTATCAAGAAATAGGAGAGGCACAAAAGGTAATTTGGGAGGGAAAAAAAGCTTGTCATATATGGTCCAGCCATCAATACAATAGGGCATTCAAATACAGCTGCATGAACTGGTCACCAGCCAGAATTTTTATAAGTACAGATACAGAATATAAAAACGTACATATAGAGGAATACAACCAGAAGATACAGGGGACAAAAATTGGAAGAAAATCTTGTAAAGGGAAGAATGGTAATAGTTAGCTGAGTGAGGTGAGGGGATAAGCTTTTCTAAAGAAATGGATGTTTTAGGCCTGCTCAAAGGTGTGGATGTTGGGAATTAATTGTTCTTGGTAGTGTTTTCCAGAGCATTGGCACAGTTGGTGAGAAATTTTGGAGACAGGAGTGGTAGGTTCATATTATTGAGTATGTCAGTCTTAGGTCATTAGCAAAATGGAGGCCACGGTTAGGGTGATAGACAGAATTGAGGGAGGAGATGTAGGGTGGTGCAGAACTGTGGAGTGCTTTGTGGGTGAAAGTGATAAGTTTATATTGGACTCTGTAGCAGATGGGCAACCAGTGCAGTGACTGGCACAGAATAGAGGCATCAGTGAAGCAGTTGGAGAGTAAATTGATCCTGGCTGCGGCATTCAAGATGCATTGGAGAGGGGAGAGTTTAGTAATAGGGAGACCTATTAGTAGAGAATTACACTAATCCAGGCGAGAATGAATAAGCGCGACAGTGTTTTTGCAGATTCAATGATAATAAAAGGTTGATGTCATTGAGATAGAGGTAACATAAGCGAGCAAGTGAACTGATGTGGGAAATGAAGGAAAGATTGGAGTCAAATATAACCCCAAGACAGAGGGCATAAGGGGAAGAGGAGAGGAAGAGGAGCTTGCAAAAGATACTGTGAAGGAGCAGTCAGAGAGGGAAGAGGTGAACCAAGAGAGAACGGTGTCCTTAAGCCAAATAGTTATTGAATTTTCTCAGTGAGAGGAACAAAATTATAATCTTGGGATACCTTTTAATGGCTAAATAAAATAAAATAAAGTGATGTTACAAAGCAAGCTTTCGAGACATCTCAGGTCCCTTCATCAGGCATGGTATACATGCATACCATGCCTGATGAAGGGACCAGAGATGTCTCGAAAGCTTGTTTTGTAACATCACTTTATATTATTTTACTTAGCCATTAAAAGGTATCACAAGATTATAATTTTGTTCCTCTCACTGAGAACATTCAATAATTTTTCAACTGGCTAACGCGGTACCAAAACCTTTTCACTTGTAACTAAAAATGGAATAAGCCAAATAGAGCGCAGCATAATGAGAAGGAGCTGGTGATCCACAGTATCGAATGCAGCAGAGAGATCCAGGAGAATCAGAAGGGAGTAGTGATCATTAGATTTAGCTGTTGATAGATTATTAGAGACTTTAGTAAGAGCAGTTTCAAAAGAGTGTAATGAGCGGAAACCAGATTGTAGAGAGTCGAGGAGAGAATTATCTGACAGGTAGCAGATAACATGGGAGTGGACCAAGTGTTCCAGAAGTTAGGAGATGAAGGGGAGATTAGAGACAGGTCTGTAGTTACCAATGCAGTTTTGGTCCAGGGATGTTTTTTTAAGTATTGGGTGTATGCTGGCATGTTTGAAGGAGGAGGGAAAGACAACAGAGGAGTGAGAGACTGAATATTTTAGTTAGGTGAGTAGTGAAAGCTGGGGTGACAGATTTAAGGCAATGTGAGGGAATAGGATAACTGGTGCAGGTAGTAGGGTGAGAAGCCTGGTAACTTCTTCTTCTATTACTGGATCAAAGAGTGAAAGTGAGCTAGATGAACTGTAGGAGGGAAGAGAATGCGTGCTATTATGAGGCTGTGAGGAAATTTCCTGGCGTATATGGTTCATTTTCTTCTTTAACATAATTGGCCACGTTGTCGGTGCTGAGGTTGGTGGTTGGGGCCTGCACTCTTGGTCCAAGGAGGGAGTGGAAAGTATCAAAGAGTCATTTAGGATTGTTGGCTAATGAGATGATGAGGGTGTTGAAGTAAGCTTGTTTAGAAAGGCGAAGGTAAGCTTTTTATGTTTTGAGTATAAACTTATAATGGATGAAATCTTCAGCTAGATTGGATTTTCTCCACAGACGTTCAGCGCACCTGAAGCATCACTAAAGAAAACGTGTTTGTAGCATGTGCCAGAGCTGCTGCCATCTGTGTCGAGTTGCTCTATGTGAAGCAGGTGCAGTTTCATCAAGGGCAATCTGCAGGGTTTCATTATAATGTTTTAGAGCAGAGTCAGGACATGAGAGGGAGGATAATGGGGCCAGTGATGACTGCAAATTGTGGTATATATAATCAACTGCCCATGTGATTTCTTCTACATGGGAGAACCCACAAAACACGTCAAGGATGGGATTCCCAGACACAAATCAATCATCAGATATAGTGAAGTATGGCTACCCTTAATCATTTCTACTTCTGCACATACTATTTCACTGGCGGAAACTGGTAATATTGTGTTATTATCCACAGTGAAACAAGTACTGTACCAACATGGTCTGAAAGACTACTCAGCCAGGAAGAAGCCATTACATTGGTACCTTGGTTTTCATTGATCTCGGTTATCGTTGGCTTCGGTTTTTGTTGATTTTTTTTCCACTTTAAATTTTCCTCGGTTTTCGTTGATTGCCTCAATTTTCATCTGTTTTTGTCTGCTTGCCCACATGACTACGCTGCTCCTTTTGCAACAACAAAGGGTGATCCATGCATTCTCTGGCTCTGGGTGACAATATGTGAGTGTCAATCCGCTTGTCAGTTTCAAAATTTATGTTAGAAATGTAAGATAAAATGTATTTATTCTTTACATTAGTATTTTATATTCATTTAATATTCCTTTTATATTCATTTCTTAATGTTTTTAGTATTAAACACTACCTTTGTTCCCGATAAAATGTGCTTTTGGTATGTATTTAGAGTGTCTAAAACAATTAATTGGATTTAAATTGATTCCTATGGAAATAATTGCTTCGGTTTTAGTGGGTTTCGGTTTTCATTGATTGTATTCAGATGGATTATCAACGAAAATCGAGGTATCACTGTACTCTAAAAGAAACATAAAAAAGCCAGATAAATATTTGCAAATTCACACAGGAACAAACAACTTAATCTTTGGAGACATGTCCTGTGGTCTGATGAAACGAAAATGGAACTATTTGGGCTTAATGATCATTACAATGTTTGGAGGAAAAAAAGGAAGAAGCTTTGAAGCCTAAGAACACCATCTCAATTGTGAAACACGGGGTTAGCACAATCATGTTGTGGGGTTGTTTTGCTGCAGGAGGGACTGGTGCACTTCACAAAATAGATGTCATCATAAGGAAAGAACATTATGTGGCAATACTGAAGCAATAACTCAAGACAACAGTCAGTAACTCCTTTGGTGGAAATGGGTCTTTCAAATGGACAATGAACTGAAGCATACTGTTAAACTGGTTACAAAGTGGCTTAAGTATAATAAATTTTATGTTTTGGAGTGGCTATCACAAACCCCTGATCTCAATTCTATTGAAAATTTATGGGCAAAGCTGAAAAGCAGATGCAAGGAAGGCAACCTACAAACATGGCTTAGTTACTACAGTTCTCTCAGGAGGAACGGGCCCAAATTCCTACCAACTATTGTAAGAAGCTTTTGGAAGGATAGCCAAAACATTTGACCCAAGTAATATAGTTTAAGGGCAATGGTACCAAATACTAATGAAATGTATGTAAACGTTTGACTTTGCAGAAAGTAATAAAAATGCCTTAAAACATTCTCTCTCTCTCTCTCATTATTCTGGCATTTGGCAAATATAAATAATTTTGGTAATGCTAATTGACCTAAAACAGGAAAGGTTTCTGATTTCATGTCAGATAATGAGAAAAACATGCATATGTGTATTTTTAGATAGTGTATGTAAACTTCCGGTTTCAATTGTAGATCTATTTATTGTATGTAGATTGATTCTGGAATTTGCCCACTCTTCATCATTTGACTAAATCACCTTGTCCGAACATGTAGCAATCTCCCTTACTATGAATAAAAAATATGAGCCTGAACACTCTTCCTTGTGGTTCAATAAATCATATACTGTATTTTAGCTACATCTATTATTCTGAAATGCTGGAGAGGAAGAATGGGGTTAATGCCGCACTGCTACCGAATGAGTAAACTTTTGATTATTAAAATATTCTTTTTTATTTCATATGTCTACGCATTTCAGGGATCAAGTCCCTTTCTTCAGGACAAAGGAAGAAAATCAACATATTGTTATTATATATTTTTGATATTGTGGATATTGTTGATTTTCCTCCTTTATCCTGAAGAAGGGGACTTGATCCCTGAAATGCATAGACCTATGAAATTAAAGAAGAATATTTTAATAATCTATAGTTTATTCATTCGGCAGCAACATGGCATTAACCACTTTCATTCTCTCCAGGATTGAAGTTTAACCCATGTGGGGCTGTGGCAGCTGTCATTATCTCATTCCTTCTTAGGGTTTGTGACTTTCACAACCCCAATAGGTGAGTGTTATTTCATGCACACTGCACTTTAATACCTGATAAGACCCTATTTTGCACTCATTGTCTTCAGCTTTTTATTCTTCTGAAATAGAACAAGCTTTGGTGAAATATTTCTGGACCAACACTGGATCAGTTAGCAGAATGTTTACTCTACAGAATGATCACAAAGCATTTATCTTACATATTCTAATCAAACCAAGCAATGGAGCCAAGTGGAAACACTTGAAATGACACTCTCACGGAAGTATGAGCTCTGGAAATAATTAACAAAACTTCCCATTCTAGCACCCTTATGAGTAAACTCAAAGACCTCAGTTTTAAGTTAAGGGAATGTTCGTCTATGATTATGAGAAAGGTCTAAAACACATCACAATGCATAACTATTTTCAAGAACATAAAGCAGGGAAGTTGTTAGGCCAGAATCTTAAATCACAAAAAAGTTAACTTAAAATTCCCTCTGTAAAAAAACTACTCACAAAGCTTTAAACTTTAAACTAAGGGGCACTTTGCACACTACGACATCGCAAGCCGATGCTTGTGATGCCGAGCGCGATAGTCCCCGCCCCCGTCGCAGCTGCAATATCATGGTGATAGCTGCCGTAGCGAACATTGTCGCTACGGCAGCTTCACATGCACTCACCTGCCCTGCGACTTTGCTCTGGCTGGCAAACCGCCTCTTTATTAAGGGGGGGGTCATGCGGCGTCATAGCGACATCACGTGGCAGGCAGCCAATAGAAGCAGAGGGGCGTACCTGAGCGGGACATAAACATCCCACCCACCTCCTTCCTTCCGCATAGCTGGCGTGAGCCGCAGGACGCAGGTAGGAGATGTTCCCCGCTCCTGCGGCTTCACACACAGCGATGTGTGATGCCGCTCGAACGAGGAACAACATCGTAACATCGGTCATTTCCAAATTATGGAAATGACCGACGCTACACCGATGATACGATTACGACGATTTTGCGCTCGTTAATCGTATTAAAAAGGCTTTACACACTACGCTATCCCCTGCGACGCCGGATGTGCGTCACTTTAAATTTGACCCCACCGACATCGCACCTGCGATGTCGTAGTGTGCAAAGAAAGGACCCCTAAGTGTTTATCTAACAGTTTTAATGATTTTAAAGAATGTGCCCACAGAAAAGAGGGAATTGCTAAATTAAATGCAGCAAATAGGGAAAAAAAAACACAATTATCTACTTGTGCAATACTAGTCTGAATCAGATAGTTATATTGGTATTAATAGTTGACATTTACCAACCTGACTACTTAATATCCCTAAAGATCAATTTACTAAAGTACGCCATAATTGTACCCATATGAATGATTTTCTCAAAGAAGCTGCTGATCTTAGGATTCAATTTCTAAATAGCGGGTAAAATCCCAAAATGTGTAATGATGGAATCAGTTAAATAGTGTCCGTATCCAGGGATCATCTAATTATTAAAGTAGTACAAGACCAGGAGCATGTACTGACACCTCAACAGGAGTTCTCTATTATCCCTATTATAATTCAGTATAACGCACAAACAGGAATTTTCAAAGAATTGTCAAGAAATTTTGGCCACTTCTGAAACAGGACCCTCTAATTGGAGCACTATTACAAAACTGTCCAAAATTTGTTTTTCATAAAGCTCAGAATATTTGGTTGCTGCAACTTGGTTGCTCCAAAGGTAAGAAAGATGTCCCCTAAGACATATTAATGTGTCAATGAAAATAAGGTTAGTTCCTTCTTTCTAATGAATGGAAATTTATTGTCCACCACCGCTTTGGAAGATTTTTCCATTGCGGACAATGCTATGGTTTTCAGCATCTACCTAAAGAACAAAGAACCTGTAAAGAAATTTGAAGTTCCCTGGATTTTGTTAATTTTCCTATTCATGGATTTATTTATTCCTATTCATGGATTTATTTCTATAATATCAAACGAGGCTTCAAGGGTCATCCTCTCTCTAGACATTTTTTAATTAAATATACTAGATTCCCAAAGGGGGTGTCTTTTATGGGTCTGGAAAAAATGCCAATTAACTGGAGAAAGGGCAATTATACAGGTAAATTATCTCGAACATATGGATTTTTAATTTATACACCCTTATACCTAATGAACCGATTCATGAATTTGAAATATGAAATATTAAATTAATTTTAATTAATTTATATACATACATATATAGACATATTTATACCTTTTTATATGTTAGATTTTTGCTTATTGTTATTACAGTTTCTCTTTTTAAATTTATTTTCATAAATATATTGATATAATATATTGATATAGCCCTTTATTTCTAAATGTGTATATTTCTATTTCACATGTATTCATTCTGTTGTCACACTGTGACAGCATATTAGGCCTTAAATGCGTAAATGTGTCCTCTTTTTATTATTTTTACACATCTTATTTTATTCACCTATTATGAATATGTGAGTTGCAACCTATTCATGGACTTTACTAAAACTATCATGTAGAATGCTACCGTTGGCGTAATATTTCCTGTCTCATTTTTTGTATAGTGCTTCATATGAATCCTTAACCGTTTTGGAACTTACAAGAGGTAGTTAAGCCACCCTCACCTGGTGTGAGCTCAGATTC
Organism: Anomaloglossus baeobatrachus; assembly: GCF_048569485.1. Lineage (NCBI taxonomy): Eukaryota > Metazoa > Chordata > Amphibia > Anura > Aromobatidae > Anomaloglossus > Anomaloglossus baeobatrachus. Next base: position 516,250,557 of record NC_134353.1, read on the forward strand.
ATCTCATGTAGGAACCGCAATTTCTGAAACGTATTAAGGAGTACGGAGTTCTGGAGCAACTGTATTCATTTTTGTAATGTTGCATGCATTCAGCACTGTTTTGTGCCTTGCTTCCATCACCCAGGGAACCCGACTGCTGTATTGCAGGTGCAACAACTGCAAATACCCACCGTCCACTAGGATTCCAAAGTTTTTCTGGATGGAACATCACTCTTAACAATTTAATCGAATATACATTTGCCAAATTGTGTTTTTTTTGTCAACATACATGCAAGGATTGCAGACATTCCAAATTCTTTGTAAATTGACATTCCTTTAACCTCTAGGCATTTTTGCGGGTTTTTTCCCCTCTCTTCTGAGAGCCGTAACTTTTTTTTTTCTGTCAATCTTCCCATATGAGGTCTTGTTTTTTGTAGGATGAGTTGTACTTTTAAATGAAACCATAAGTTTTACCATATAGTGTACTGCAAAACACCAAAAAAATTCAAGTGTGGAAAAACTGCAAAAAAAGTGCGCTCGCACAATAGTTTTTGGGTTATTTTATTCACCATGTTCATTACATAGTGAAACTGATGCATTGGTGTGATGCCTGAAGTCGGTGCAAATTTGTACACACCAAACATGTATAGGTTTACTTTTATCTAAAGGGTTAAAAAAATTCACAAGGTTGTAAAAAAAAGTGTCGCACACTTTGCACAATTTTCCAAAACCCATAGAGTTCTCATTTTTCTGGATTTGGCTCTGTGACAGCTTATTTTTTGCGTCTTGAGCTGACATCTTTAATGGTACACAGATGCTGTGTTTTGATCGCCTGTTATTGCATTTTGCACTAAATTTGCGGCCACTAAAAAACTTAATTTTGGTGTTTGGATTTTTTTTGCTGCTACACTGTTTACCAATCAGATTAATTGATTTTATATTTTGATTTATCGGGCATTTCTGAATGCAGCGATACCAAACATGTATATATTTTTTATTTTTTTTAACCCTTTAATTTTCAATGGGGCGAAAACGTGGTGATTTGAACTTTTAGGTTTTTTATATTTTTAATTTTTAAAACTTTTTTAACTTTTTTTTATTTTACTAGGTCTCTTAGGGGACAATAACGATCAGCAATCTGATCGTTCTTCCATTTCTCTAGATCACAGCTACACAGCTGAGATCTGCAGAAAAGGAGCTCTCCTATTACACACCGCAGCCTGCCGGGTGTAAGAGCAACTGACTCATGATAGCTACAGGCATCAATACATGACCCTGTGCTACCATGGCAATCACCGGAAGTCACGTGATCAAGTCACGTGACTTTCGATGGGGGCAGGTAAGTGACTGTTATGGCGGCGCGCATTTACATCTTGCTGCCAGATTTTGGCCGCGAGATATAAGAGGTTGATAAGCGCTGGTGGAACATGATTCCACTCATGACTAGCAGGCACAAATGTCAGCTGTTGAAATCAGCTATGAGTGTGGATTGCGGCGGCCAGCCCACGACACACCACGGGGATTAACCTCACATTATCCATGACGTACCCAGTATATCATGTGTTGTGAAGAGGTTAAGCAGCAGATCCTGCTATCAATCATCAGGCTTCCTCTGTACAGTCATCACACTTGAGAACATATATTTCTGTAAGATCACAGGGTGAGTGTACTATTCTCTAATCTTTTTCATTTCTGCACTGCGATTCCTGTATTTAATGTAGACACTCATTTTGACACTAGAGGGGACTATATAACTTTAGTCCTAATATGTATCAGCTGTTAGTAAGATCAGTTCTGATTTGACCTTATACAGTATGTATTATTAACCTCCTTCTTGTTTCTTTACAATTTTTTCTTTGTTAGCTATAAGTATTAAAAATATAAACAAATAGGGCAGTTTGAGATAACACAATCTCCGTGCCACCGCACACCTAAGGCCACCATATGTCACCTATGTGTTAAATGTTTTATTAAGGCTCCATGCAACTATTTGCTTACAGACATTTAATCATATATTGAATTATACACTTAAGGAGTATACACTTAATTGACACACTTATGCACTTTTAAGTTATTTTGTGCTTTGTTTATGGTGGTCCTTTCATCAGTACAATTAACATATTTTTCATTTGTATCTTGCATTTGTTTTTGTCACATCTTTATGTTGTGCCCAGCTTAGAGAGATTACTTTCCTTCCTTCCTTGGACTATTGCTTATTGTAATGCTATTACAAATTGCGTCACATGTTTTTAGTGCATTAGTGTCTCATTTGATCTGATTCAGCAAATTTTAAGAATACTATTTCTCACCCTATAACATCTGTCATATAAACCATTCCCCGGGGCCCCCTCTTCAACTATTGAGTCCTTCCTATGAATGATACAACTACCTAAACTTTCTAGAGAATAATTAGGACATCCTGAATGCTCAAATCACTCCTTAAGAAATAAGTAACGTAATCTTTACCTATGAATAAAACCCTGAACCCTCACTTTTGAATGCTCATTACAAATCATTCAGGAATACGCAAAGCCTATTTATGACCAAAACAGGGGTGAACACTATCAATATGGGGCCCCGTGCAAAAAATTGTGCCTGGGAAATCCTCCTTTTATGGTGATCAGGCTACAAATATAGATATATATGTATATATGTATTTACATATACTATACTATATACATATATTACATAGTGCCCTCTATTGTTATGTACAGCACCGTTCCTTGCATATCTCTTATTTTTCTAATTATTGTGTCCTTTCTTTATGTCATAGCAAACTGTCTTGTCAGATATAAAATGAAATGACTGATGATGGAATATTTTGACAAGGTTAGAAAAAATCCCTCATTCTGTGGAAGAAAAGAGAGATATTGGGGTGCTAAATAAGCATAGACATCAGTATTCTGGTGGTGAATGAGATGTAATTTTACAGTCACCTGGCCTATGGGAAAGGAGAGTGTATCGGGGGAGTCACTTTGATCCTCTGAACTCTTGAGCTTCTGCCAGACTGGCTTGCTGCAGGGGATTCCTTCAAGAGAAATCCACACAGTGAAGCGGAGGAGAAGTGACCTGGATTTGGTACTGCTCTGTCTTCCTGTAGGAAGATAATGTCCGAAACTGATCAAGTGTGAATGCTTCATGATAAAATGATTTCATTTAGTCACATGTAGTGCCTGACAATACAACATGTTTCAGCCTGTTTGGCCTTCTTCAGGAAACAGGAGTCAACTTGGTATACAAATATTCAATGTGAGCCTATATATACACTTTTATATCTCCTAGGTGTGACCCATAGGAGAAGGGTGGACTATTCCTCATTAGCATCCCACCTAATGCAAGAAAACTGGGGATTCCAAGTTGTTGTATAATAAGAACTGATGTATTAAAGATGATAAAATAAATGATAAAATTCATAACATTAATAACAATAATACTAATAATAAACAAAGAGTAGCATATTCTATCTATAAAATTGTTGCATCACAGGACCAGCTCTCCCTGTATTAGGCTATGTGTCCACGTTGCTTTTCATTACTTGCAGTTCTAAATGCACATTTTGTCCTTAATTGAATTAGCCAAAGTTGCCTTTTGCAGAACTTTAGCGCTGAAAACGCATGCGTATTTGCCGGGTATTTGATGCGTTTTTAGCGCTTTTTGAATGCTTTTTCAAATGCTTTTTGACACATACGTTTTGAACATCAAGACACTGATAAATAAAGTTACAACAGTCAAACCAAATGAAAAAAAAGAAAAAAAAGGGGCACATAAATATTTGTATGAAAAAAAAGAAAATAGCAAGATTTAATAGAATTATAGCGGTTATTTAATAAAAAAAAAACGGAAATATAGCAATAAAATGATAATTTTCTTTAAATAAATTGTCGGACTATGTGTGTGTGTAAAGGGACATATGAAATCATTATTTTGATGTGCAAAAAGCATGCGTTTTAGTAGTCCAAAACGCATGTTTTCTGCACCTAAAAAGCAGGTAAAACGCTGGAATTTTGATGTTTCTTGGTTACTCCCTGTTTCTCATTGACTTCTATGTTATCTAAACCCACCTCAAATGGCAAAAACAATTGACATGCTGCTTTTTAAAACGCATGTTTTTTGTAAAAAAAATATGCAAATTTGACGCAGCGTTTTCAAATGCATGGTGGGCACAGGAAAACCCTATTTCCCATAGACTTTGCTGGGAAATCAAAACGCAGCCATTTGGGCACTAAAAAGGTGCAGTTGAAAGCGCTGCAGAAAAGCATGAAAAAACGCACCGTGGGCACATAGCTTTAGTTTCCAAATAAATTACATTTTCTAAGTGAAACGTATTTTAAAGAATATATTTTCTAAAACATGTCAGTAAAAGCAGGTCCACAAATTTACATTTTGTAACCCACATACAAATCCTTATATTTTTCGTTTGCAGTATGTTTTTATGGTATATTTTATAAAATGTATTTTAAAATTGTGTTAAAAGCTCATTAATAAATAAATGTGGGAATAATAAAGTAAAAAAAAAATATTTAAATAATTTTTTTCAGAATTTTGGAGAAAAATTTCAGAGAAAACATTATCAGGGAAACAATATTTGTAGGGGACAGTGATGCAGGCACCACTAGATTTGCTCAATGGATTCATATAGACAATCAAAAAATAGACTTTGCAACTTAAACATCCAGTAGGATTTTTTTTCCAATTTAAGACATTTCTCCTCTCTGGTGTACCTGATTGGGATATGTTATAGAAATAATAATCACAAAGACTGCTGGAACACCATTGTAAATATGAACAGGGTGCTAGCCAAAATATGCACAATCTATATGAAGTGAAAGCTGCACACCAAATTCGTAGAAAAATTAACAAGCATAATTGCTTTATAATACATAAGGAATGAAAAATACAATTAGCCATATGAAAAACTGAAAAATTGAAATGTGACATTGTATAACTGCTGAGGATTATTTGAGAAAAAAAAGAGTTATTTAGCTAATGTATTGATCAATTTATTACTGCCCCATACCACTTCACGGTAATCTCTTATTTATGGGGTCCTATGGTGTATGTTCTAGAAATGTCATCTTCACAGCTTCAAAACGTCTATTGTGTTTCGGTGCTAAATGCCTGGATAAACTCTGTTTTATAAAAAAAAACCATCAAAAACATCAGATGGAAACAAGAATATTTATTTAAAACATTTGATGTCACAGCATTATATTCCAACATTGATGGGAATTGAAGCGTTAAACCATTATTTATCCACACAAACCAAAATACCTGTTGAACAAAAAAATTTATTTTGGAAGGTCTGAAATTCATTCTTAAACATAATGTGTTATCTTTCCAGAAAAAAATTATACATACAGTGTCTTGGTACCAGAATGGGGACTCGAGTTGCACAAAGTTTTGCAAATGTGATTATTGAGCGATTTAAGTCCCTATTGCCAAATAGGACCTCCAATTACAGCAAACAAATTACTCTTTTTTGTCACTTCATAAACGATATTTGTATAATTTGGGAAGGCAGACCACAGAGTTCATAGAGGAATTGAACAATAAAACTTGGGGGCAAAAATTCTCTGCCGCTATAGATCCTAACAAAATGGTTTGTTGTTTCAAACTGGTGGAGCCATCCTGACCAAAACACATTTCAAACCTGTAGACTGAAATGAATATCTAGATTTTCACAGTGCCCATTATCCTATATGTAATTAAAAACTTCCCCACAAGCAAGTTCCGCTGCATCAGGAAAAACTAAAGCACATTACATGATTATATTGAACAAGTCAATGTTCGGAAACCACTATATAAATAGAAAAAATTGGCTGAACAGCTTATCAAGCCCGCATTTGAAAAAACTACACATACAATAAATGGATTGCACACTAGCAAGGAATACGTCCGAACAGCAAGAAATACAGTATCAATGAACTCAAAGACTATTATAGTAGATAAATGGAAATTGAATTATATTACAGCCTACAATAGGGGAAAACAAGTTATAAGTAGAGTTGAGCGCGGTTCGTGGTTCTCCAGTTCGCGGTTCGAGTGATTTTGGGGGGTGTTCTAGATCGAACTTGAACTCGAGCTTTTTGCTAAAAGCTCGATAGCTCGAGTTACATTTGAGAACAGTTCTAGCAGCAAAAAGACAAGCTAATTAGTAGCTGGCTTTTCGGTGTAATAGTGTAAGTCACTCTGTGATTCACACTGTTATGAAATTTCAGCGTATAGTGTGCGGGGACTGTGCGTTCAGATCACTGCTGCTGGAATAATGGTGATCTCAATTTTTTTTTTTTCTTGTCTTCCTTCCCTAAGCGCGCATGTAGTGGGGCGGGCCAGCATGTCAGCCAATCCCAGACACACACACAGCTAAGTGGACTTTTTGCCAGACAAGCAAGGGCATGTGTCATAGGCTGTCAATGTCACATGTCCCTGCATTATAAAAACGGGTATCTGCCCGTCTGGACGCCATTATCTGCCTTCTGCGTCTGGGTGTCAGTCACCGCTGGCGCAGCTCCTGTCGCCGATCCTGTTGTGTACGCTCTAGACACAGCGCTATACAGAATAGGGATAGAAGTTTCTTTCAGCCCTTGTAAGGGCTAATTACAGCAGGCTCAGAGCCATAAGTGACAGTCAGGTTCGTGGAAACAGTTTTTAACAGCTACAGATAACAGCGTCTGGAACTTCCTCGCTGCATTTCACCATTAGGAGGGATAGAAAGTGAGGCTTCCATTTCTCTACACTGACCCACAACCTGGCCACTGTACCCTCTTGCCCTTTTTAGCAAAGCCATTTTAATTGCAGAGTGCTGCCAGTTAGTTGCATCCTAAAAGTGGCTGTTGGAATTCATTAGTGTCCCACTGGTGCAAAGCTATTTGCAGCATCTCTGCATTGCACACTCAAGCTCATTGTTACTAAGCCATTATAATAGCAAACACTGAGGAAACTTAGTGGCATCCTAAAAGTGGCTGTTGGACTTCAGTAGTGTCCCACTGGTGCAAAGATATTTGCAGCACCTCTGCATTGCACACTGAAGCTCATTGTTACTAAGCCATTATAATAGCAAACACTGAGGAAACTTAGTGGCATCCTAAAAGTGGCTGTTGGACTCATTAGTGTCCCACTGGTGCAAAGATAATTGCAGCACCTCTGCATTGCACACTCAAACTCATTTTTACTAAGCTATTAGAATAGCAAACTGTGCTGCCAGTTTAAGGGCCATAGTTGCATTGTCCGGGATAGTTATTGTTGTTTATTCTGCTGTCAATAAAGGTAGACCATCGCTGCAATCTACACCACCTCTCAATTTTTACTGCAACATTTTAAATGCACAATCTTATCACAATATAAATGAGTGGCAAAATGACAGATGCTGGTGGGAAGGGGAACAGGCGTGTTGGAAAAGGAAAAAAAGGGTTTGTCCGTGGGGAAGGTGGCAAAGCTCCATTAACATCTGCTGAAGATAGGCCATCTTCCAGCAAAAGTAAGATGTCTACTACTTTCCGTGGACAATCAGATGTGCTCCCTTTTTTACGAACACGAACAACTGGAACAAAGGTAGATGATGGCCAAAAAAAGAAAATGCTTGAATGGATCTCAAGTGGTCCAACAAGTGCCCTCTCCGCCACCTCAACTACCGCATCCAAAAAACACCAGTCCTCTGAGTTGTCATCCCCATCACACTTGCTTTCCCCCAGCTCTCAAGTCTCCATCCGCCCTGCATAGTATGGTGGAACAGAGATGGCTGAGTCTGCAGAGCTGTTCAGTCACACTATAGCCTGGGAATCAGAGGTCTGCTCCCAAGCTACAGCGAGTACAGACCAGGAAATGGTCTGCAGTGATGCCCAGAACCTTTGTGACTCAGATTGAGGCCTTGATGACCAAGTTTCTGAGCATAATGTTGACCCTTATTCACAAACTGAAACACTTGTTGTAATAGACATTGAGATACATACTGATGACGATGAGACGCAGATACCAGATTGGGATGACAACTTAAATATTCGTTCAGAGCAGGAAGAGGCTCGGTCTGAGGGTAAGGGGTGTGCAAACACAACGCTTGATGAGGAAGTTCTAGATCCCACTTACTGTCAACCCACAGTCAGGCACTCGAGGAGGTGAACAGAGGCGGTGGAGGAGGATGCTACTGACGATGAATTTACCTTGCGCCTTCCTGGACAGAGTCGGAGTACTGGTAGCATGTCTACAACTGCATCCTCAGACACCACTCTGCCTCTGAGTAGTAGTCGGGGTGGCTCAGCAGGTCGCATGCCCTCTAAGCCTTGCCTAGCCTGGTCCTTTTTTGACCTTGCAAAGGATCGCCCAAATCATGTGATCTGTAAAATTTGTCAGGAATCTGTTAGTAGAGGCAAAAACCTCAGCAGTTTGACAACTTCTTCCATGATTCCTCACATGAATAAATATCATATGGCCCGGTGGGAAGCTCACCATGCGGCAATGCGGCCTAGCGGAGCGGACCATCCCCTGCTGCCCCTTCCAGTGCATCCGCGCACTCTTCATCTTCTAGGACTGTGGGGACAGCTGTCACACCTGGTTTTCCACGCACAACTTCCACCACTGTAACCGCAACAGGCAGTTTGCTTGGTAGGTCGTCAGTTCGTTTGGAAGGGGAAACAAGTGCGTGTGTAGCTGTACCTCTCAGACATTGATAGCATCAACGTTGGATGAAGGCAACATCATGTCTATGCCTGCACTTTCCTCATAAACCTGCATTTTTTCAGGGACACCCTACTCACCACCGTCTACACACAGCAGCCAGATCTCTGTCCCTCAGATGTTGACAAATAAAAGGCCTTTTCCTGCGACCCATGACAAAGCTAAGAGGTTGACATTATCCCTCTGTAAGCTCTTGGCTACCGAAATTCTGCCTTTCCGCCTGGTGGACACACAGGATTTTAGAGACCTTATGTCTGTCGCTGTGCCCCAGTACCAGATGCCCAGTTGCCACTACTTCTCTAAGAAAGGTGTGCCTGCGCTACACCAGCATGTCGCACACAACATCACCGCTTCCTTGAGAAACTCTGTGTGTGAACGGGTGCATTTCACCACCGATACTTGGACCAGTAAGCATGGACAGGGACGTTACATGTCGCTGACTGGACACTGGGTAACTATGGTGATAGATGGTGAAGGGTCTGCTGCACAAGTCTTGCCGTCCCCACAACTTGGGCGTCAATCCTCTGTCTGCCATGACTTTGCAAATGGAGCCTTGCTCATTTTGGGCTTCAAATCTTGAAAAATGGCCAGAGCTCTCCACTTACGCCTTGGAGATCTTGTCATGTCCAGCTGCCAGCGTTGTCTCTGAGCGTGTCTTTAGTGCTGCTGGGTGTGTGCTGACAAATAAGCTCACACGTCTGTCCAGTGACAATGTGGACAGAATAAAGCCCACTTTACACGCTTCAATATATCTCACAATCCGTCGTTGGGGTCAAGTTGTAAGTGACGCACATCCGGCATCGTTTGTGAGGTATCTGCGTGTGACACCTACGTGCGATCAGGATTGAACGCAAAACCGTTGATCGCAAACACATCGTATCTTTGTCTAGAATTGAATGTTTTGTTGCACGAACGTAGTCAATTGAAACGTGTGACATCCCTCATACGATTTTGATGTCTGAGGCTATGTGCGCAGGTGTGCGCTCTGCACCGCAGCTTAAAAAAGGTCCGCTTCAGAGCGCAGCTGAAAAGCTGCATTCTGAAGCGCCTTACAATGTCTTTCATTCACTAATCTCTGTCAGTCGGTCACTATCTCTGTCCCTCTCTCTCTATCCATGTCAGTCTATCCCTCTTACCCCCTCTCTCATACTCACTGATCCCCGATCACCGGCGCAGCACTGCACGGCATTCACACTGCTCCGGCGGCTTTTACTATTTTGAAAAAGCCGGCCGCTCATTAAACAATATTGTATTCCCTGCTTTCCCCGCCCACCGGCGCCTATGATTGGTTGCAGTGAGACATGCCCCATGCTGAGTGACAGGTGTCTCACTGCACCCAATCACAGCAGCCGGTGGGCGTGTCTATACTGTGCAGTGAAAAAAATAATTAAATAATTTAAAAAACGGCGTTTGGTCCCCCCCCCAATTTTAAAACCAGCCAGATAAAGCCATACGGCTGAAGGCTGGTATTCTCAGGATGGCGAGCTCCACGTTATGGGGAGCTCCCTAGCCTAACAATATCAGCCAGCAGCCATCCAGAATTGCCGCATACATTAGTTTCGACAGTTCTGGGACTGTACCCGGCTCTTCCCGATTTGCCCTGGTGCGTTGGCAATCGGGGTAATAAGGAGTTAATGGCAACCCATAGCTGCCACTAAATCCTAGATTAATCATGTCAGGCATCTCCCCGAGATACCTTCCATGATTAATCTGTAAGTGACAGTAAATAAACACACACACCCAAAAAAAATCCTTTATTAGAAATAAAAACACAAACATATACCCTGGTTCACCACTTTAATAAGCTCGAAAAAGCCCTCCATGTCCGGCGTAATCCAGGATGGTCCAGCGTCACTTCCAGCTCTGCTGCATGAAGGTAACCGGAGCTGCAGAAGACACAGCCGCTCCTGTCAGCTCCATGCAGCAACTGAAGACAGCCGCGCGATCAGCTGAGCTTTCACTGAGGTAACCCGCGGCCACCGCTGTATCCAGTGACAGCGGGTAACCTCAGTGATAGCTCAGCTGATCGCGCTATTCAAAGTTTGAGGTGTTTGGATCACACAGAAGAATAATTGTGAGTCACAGAATAACTGAAAAGATGCTGGAAGAGTGCATGACACCATCTGTCAAGCATGATGGAGGTAATATGATTGTCTGGGGTTGCTTTGGTGCTGGTAAAATGGGAGATTTATACAAGGTAAAAGGGATTTTGAATAAGGAAGGCTATCACTCCATTTTGCAATGCCATGCCCTGTTGACAGTGCTTGATTGGAGCCAATTTCATCCTACAACAGGAGAATGACCCAAAGCACACTTCTAAATTATGCATGAACTATTTAGGGAAGAATCAGGCATCTGGTAATCTATCTATAATGGAGTGGTCAGCCCAGTCACCAGATCTCCACCCTATAGAGCTGTTGTGGGAGCAGTTTGCCGTATGGTATGCAAAAAGTACCCATCAAGCCAATCCAACTTGTGGGAGGGGCTTCTGGAAGCATGGGGTGAAATATCTCCAGATTACCTCAGCAAATTAACAGCTAGAATGCCAAAGGTCTGCAAAGCTGGAATTGCTGCAAAGGGAGTATTCTTTGACAAAAGCAAAGATTGAAGTAGGAAATTATTATTTCAAGTAAAAATCATTATTTCTAATCTAGTCAATGTGTGGACTATATTTTCTATTCATTATGCAACTCATTTGATACATAAAAGTATGACTTTTTATGGAAAAGACAAAATTGTCTGGGTAACCCCAAACTTTTGAACTGTAGTGTAAATATACAGTATAAACTGTGAGGCTGTGACAGGGGTAATATTTGAAGGTCGCTATGTGTGCCCCAGAATGTGTCTGGAAACCCTCTGAGTTTGCTATAGCTATTACTGGGAAAGAGAGACTGATTCCTTCCCCAGTCCAGGTTTTGTAACATCCTCATGTTCAGCATTTGGTTTAAATCTTGCAGGGCACCTCAGGGTGTGTCTGAATTGAGAGCCAGGCTTGATGAAGCAAACACATGCTGTGTGAGCTGGCTCTGTGTGGAGTGAACACTGGCCAGGAGTGTGAGCCTGGGAGAACCTAAACAGATCCCTGCAGTTAACAAGACTTTTTAGGATTTGTCTATATGCACCGGCTGTGATAGTTGAAATAATTGAGGTCACACCTAGAGCATTTTTGAGACAACTGGAAGCCAAGTTGTTTTTCAAGATGGGTGCACATCTAAAAGTTAACCCAGGTGACCTGACAATGACAGAGCAGTATTTGATCATTCAATAGTAAACACCAATGCTTTTGAAGCTATTTGTGTTTTAATTTGTTCTTATTGTTGAACATTATAAGAAAATTGTATTTATATTTCTTATACTTCTCTGTTTTAATGGTATTGAAGTACATACATTCACTTTGTGTAAGTCTCCTGGTTTTATGGCAAGCTCTTTTTATGAGATCCTATAGTAGTTTTGTTTGCTAAAAAACTCTCTAAGAAATCCTACTTACAAAGTAAAATCATCATTACTACTACTGATTCGCTTGATTCACTGATATTGATTGAATGGTATGTTATAAATCAATTTACACCAATGCCCACTAGTAAAGTGAATGTGTGACGACCTGGGCAAGCCAGGGGTCACAGGTAATGACACCACCACACCCTACACCCCAGATAGGTACACCAAAGCTAAACCAGAAACCCTGGTTGCCTTCCTCCAGGGGCTGATGTCAACACCAGGGGGTGAGCCAGGTGGTTGGCTCCGCCCACCAAGGAGTTCACAGTCCTGGAGGCTGGAAAACCAAGCAGATAGAGAGATAGAGTTTGAAGTGAGAGAGAGTGAAGTGGTAGAGGAGCAAGTGAGAGGAGTTGAAGTGAAGGAGAAAGTGACAGTTTGGAAAGCCTGAAGTTGGTCCGGGTGTGTGCCACGGACTGAGACAGCAAGGTTAGCAGATGGTGGTGACCGTCTGCAGGAGAGGCTGATCGGAGGTTGCCGAAAGGACCGTGGACGGGTGGTGGCCCGGCGGTACCGGACCGGTATACAAGGAGAAGCCAGCACCATTGGCAGGGGCCTTTCGGATCCCGGCAAGGCTAGGAGTCGCTGTGAATATGCCAAATCTGTCAGTGAAGGGGACCTCCGGGTCTCCCAACAACTAAGTCCCGATTAAAAGCAACAGTCCAACCGTAGAAGACAGACACCGCCACCGCCAAGGCACCAGTTTCTCAGGGCCAGCACCTGCGGGCACAGAGGGGCTCCTCCGGCCCATATCCAAGTCGGGGAGAGGGTTACCGGTGGGAACCCATCGCTACCAACATTACACTAGGTGCAGGGACAGAGACCGTCACCGCCAACTACCGGGGAAAAGCAACAGCAGCCATCCGTGGGAACTGTCTTTCCAGCCGTGTGTTTTACCGAGAACTGTGTCAACGTCTCAGGCTGAGTGAGTACCACCGTGCCGTGTGGCACAGCGCTGCCCCCGCGACCCTGCACCTCACCAGGCCCCACACCTGGCCTGCCATCCATCCCTACCCCATCACCGGGCCCCGGGACAACCAACCCACTACCCACGGAGGGGAGGAATAACAACAAAGCTGCTGCCTGTCACTGCTCCCGGGATCCCTATACAGAGCAGCGGTGGTGTCCACACAATCACCACAACCGTGGGTGGCGTCAAGGACAACAATAAATCCCCAAAACCAATCCCCTTTTCACTCACGGGCGAGGAGCGCCGCTCGAGTGCCCGGGATCCGGCCCATCGCTCGAGCCACCGAGCAGCAGAGGCCGCAGCAGCAGCGGCAGCCGGACCCGAGCAGCGGGAGAGCACGGCGTCCCCTCCTCCGTGACAACTTGGCATCACGAACAGGATCTTACCGCTCTAACGTTGGGTAGAGGTGCGCCTTGTTACCGCCGGAGGTGTCCGGCCGAAGAATTCCAGAAGCCGCCATCTTTGGCGCGAAAAGTTCCCGCTCGAGCGTCTTCTCTAGTAGCGGAGGTGCGAAGGCCAAAACCCCGCCCCGATAGAGGAGGGGCCGAAAAGAGGCTAAGGGGGACGAAATGGCGACTGGTCGCATGTAGCCGCGGCTATAAAGGCAGGGACGCCAGGACTCTGCAGCCATCTTGTTCCTGGGAGAGGCCGCCAGCAACATGTGGATGCCGTCCCGAAGCACAGTAGCCCCCGCGCCTGGAACCGCGGCGTAAGTGGAGATCCGGACCGCGCAGCTCTACCAGAGGCTGCAGGTCAAAATGCAGCTCCTCATGGAGGAGTGGGAGACCGACATGGCGGAGATTATAGCGGCCGTGCAGAGATGCGAGGAGGAAGCTGAGGAAGGGAGGGTGAGTGACCCACGCCCCGATGCCCTTGAATGGCCGGTCATCGCGGCTGCGGGACCCGGTCTAAACCCTCTCACCCTGCTACCTCCCTCGCCACCCGTCCCGGAAGCCATGGCCCCGCCACTAGGCCCGCTACCACCGCAACCGGTAGCGATACCCAGCATGCCCGCCCCGGCGGGCCGACCTGTAGCCGGAGCCTGTAGCCGACCGGAGGTGCTGCCGTGGAAAGCCCCGAAGTCAGAACCGGAGGCGTCCCCCGAGAAACCCCCCGAGCCGGAGCCGACAGCCCACTCTGTGCTGAAGGCCCAGCAGAGGAAAGCCCCTGTGCCCATCCCCCACACCTCGGCTGAGGTTGCGCCGGGTTGCCGCTGCAAGGTGGCGTCTAAGGCCAAGTCACCGCGGGACCTGCCGCCCAGATCAACAGTAGTGGGCAGTGTCCAAGAGGTCTCGCGGGGCCCGACCCGTGCGCCGGAGCTCGCAGCAGTGCCGTACTGGGAAAGGGAGCCGGTACCGTTGGGCCTGGAAATCGAGGAGAGAGAAAGAAGGAAGGCGGAGATGGTGGCCCGTACGATACGGGAAAAGGAGAGCCTGAGACAAGCGACCTTCCATGTCCGGGGCCCGCTGTATGAGGGGCAGGTGAGGCGTTTTGATGTCCGCCGGGGCTATGGATTCATTTATGAACCAGGCCTGGAGGCCGAAGTGTTTATAGCCCGGCGGGATGTGAATGCTCACCTGCCAGAAGAGCACCCAGGCCGCAACCTGATGTCAGGGGACCTCGTACAATACACCCGGCACTGCGGGGAGAGGGGGTGGTTTGCGCTGGATGCCAAGTTAAGGGGCAGCCAGGAGGCACATGTGAGCGCCGTGCCCCCTCCCTCAGGTGATGTCGAGGACTCAGAGTAAGGGCAGCGGTGCACCGTTGCACCATCCCCGTTGGGACAACCTGTGTGTGTGTTTACAAGTTTTGAAAGTTATGAGAAAATGAAAATGATCACCGAAGTCTCATCTGATTGTCAGTAACCGTGATTGAACCGGCCGTTGCCGGCACCGTTGTCCCCGAGGGGACTGCTTAAAGTTGCGTAAGGGACTCCTTACGGATAAGCCCGTGAACTTGCAGGGCAACCACAAACGTTAGTGGCATGTAAATAATGTTTTGTTGCAGCTTACCGTTACCGCCTCCAGAGAGGCAGGTGGGAAGGAGGGCCCGCAGTGCAGCAGGCTGGGGCCCAGCCACCACCGGAACCGGTGGCTACCCTTTGGAGGGGAAGGACAGATCCCGCTCGGGTGACTTGGTTCAGGACTGGGGTCAAGGGGTGCTGCCTGTTTCTTAGGGGCAGAATCAGGGCCAGGTTACTTGGGTGGGAGAGAGCGGCAGCCGCAACCGTTACCGTAACGTTTAAGAAAAGTGCCTCCCGTTGTGGGATGATGTTACTATAATTGTATGTGTTACCGTTTTTTATCTTTTTCAGAAAAATAAAACCGGTGTTGGACAGGCAGCCCGCGGACGGTCTGCATTTTGCTAAGGGGGAATGTGACGCCCTGGGCAAGCCAGGGGTCACAGGTAATGACACCACCACACCCTACACCCCGGATAGGTACACCAAAGCTAAACCAGAAACTCTGGTTGCCTTCCTCCAGGGGCTGATGTCCACACCAGGGGGTGGGCCAGGTGGTTGGCTCCGCCCACCGAGGAGTTCACAGTCCTGGAGGCGGGAAAACCTAACAGATAGAGAGATAGAGTTTGAAGTGAGAGTGAAGTGGTAGAGGAGCAAGTGAGAGGAGTTGAAGTGAAGGAGAAAGTGACAGTTTGGAAAGCCTGAAGTTGGTCCGGGTGTGTGCCCCGGACTGAGACAGCAAGGTTAGCAGACGGTGGTGACCGTCTGCAGGAGAGGCTGATCGGAGGTTGCCGAAAGGACCGTGGACGGGTGGTGGCCCGGCGGTACCGGACCGGTATACAAGGAGAAGCCAGCACCATTGGCAGGGGCCTTTCGGATCCCGGCAAGGCTAGGAGTCGCTGTGAATTTGCCAAATCCGTCAGTGAAGGGGACCTCCGGGTCTCCCAACAACTAAGTCCCGATTGAAGGCAACAGTCCAACCGTAAAAGAGAGTCACCGCCACCGCCAAGGCACCAGTTTCTCAGGGCCAGCGCCTGCGGGCACAGAGGGGCTCCTCCGGCCAATATCTAAGTCGGGGAGCGGGTTACCGGTGGGAACCCATCGCTACCAACATTACACTAGGTGCAGGGACAGAGACCGTCACCGCCAACTACCGGGGAAAAGCAACAGCAGCCGTCCGTGGGAACCGTCTTTCCAGCCGTGTGTTTTACCGAGAACTGTGTCAACGTCTCAGGCTGAGTGAGTGTGACACAGGTGTGGCACAGCGCTGCCCCCGCGACCCTGCACCTCACCAGGCCCCACACCTGGCCTGCCATCCATCCCTACCCCATCACTGGGCCCCGGGACAACCAACCCCCTACCCAAAGAGGGGAGGAATAACAACAAAGCTGCTTCCTGTCACCGCTCCCGTGATCCCTTTTTCAGAGCACTGGTGGTGTCCACACAATCACCACAACCGTGGGTGGCGTCACGGACAACAATAAATCCCCAAAACCAATCCCCTTTTCACTCACGGGCGAGGAGCGCCGCTCGAGTCCCCGGGATCCGGCCCATCGCTCGAGCCACCGAGCAGAAGAGGCCGCAGCAGCAGCGGCAGCCGGACCCGAGCAGCGGGAGAGCGCGGCTTCCCCTCCTCCGCCCGCGACAAATGCACTGTATCTGTTTGCTTCTACGTCTTTAAATTTTGTTTTAGTAATTAAACAAGTAAGCTGAAAATTAACAATATTGGATGAATCCAAAAAGTTAGTTAACAGAAAAAAAGATTCTAAAACTTACAAATTTATTAAATATGCTTTAAAAACACATTAAGTGAAGATATCAATGAAAAACTCCATTAAAAAGGGAATAGACAGGAAACTAGTTGATATAAGGGAGTGAGAGTAAATGTACACAATATACAAATATTACAGGGCCCTATTAATGTCCCTAAACGATGGCCCTACCTTGCTGCAGAGGTCGGCACCCTAAAAAGGTCAAATGGTGTCCCCTCTCACCAATGACTCTCCATGGGATTCCCTAAGGAGTCCCTAAACTAGAATGTGCCCATACCAAAAGTTATCCACAAAATGAAGATTTAACTGTGAGGGGTTAAAAAACCAAAGCAAACACCACAATAATTGTAGTCACTGCAAATAGCCATGTAGAATCAAAAGAAAGGAAAATTGGCTAGGGTTAACTGGTGTGTACCACAGTGCCAGTCAAGGAATTAAATGAAACATTAAAAGGATGAACAATACAATCCTTGACCTCCGCAGCAAGGTAGAGCCATACCTTAGGGACATTCATAGGGCCATGTAGTATTTGTACAGTATATTGTATACGTTTACTCTCACTCCCTTATATCGACTAGTTTCCTGTCTGTTACCTTTTTTAATGGAGTTTTTCATTGACATCTTCAGTTATTGTGTTTTTAAATCATATTTAATAAATTTGTAAGTTTTAGGAATTTTTTTCTGTTAACTTAATTAAACAGGTACCCTTGTGGGAAATTGTTAAATAATGAAAATTGATACTGTGGAGGCAAAATAATTTCCCAATTGTGCTCTTCAAGAAAATGGTATATATCCTTGCAATCTCATACTGTGTATATATATCATCAATGGAACATTTAAAGCTGGACATTGGTATAATATTTTGATTGATACATGTAATGTCTGTGTCTTTAGACTGATGATACATAAATAACATAAATAAATAAAATAATTGGTGTAGGGTCACCCCTGTATTGATACCAGCACAGATAAAGCTCACAGCTACAGGTTGCAGCCCCCCAATTGCAGTTCCCCCAAAATTTTGATATTCAGATATGATAAGGCCCGACAGCTGGTGGGTTGGTTTTCTCAGGAGAGACCCGTGCTTATTGCTAGTCTCCCAGCCTAAAAATACCAGCCTGCAGCCACCCAAAATTGCCGCATCCATTAGATGCGACAATCCTAGCGCTTTTCCCGGCTCTTCCCAATTGCCCTGATGCGGTAGCAATAGGGGAAATTGAAGGGGTTAACGTCAGCCCACAGCTGAAAATAAGCCCTAGATTAGGGATGTGGAGGGTCTATGAGACCCTCCCCATTACTAATCTGTAAGTGAAAGTAAATAAACAAAAAATGTAGTGAAAAAAAACAGACCATCAATTGATATGCTCCTTCTTTTTTCTGCACCAAAAACTACAAGGAATGTGCTCAGCATTTCTTATTTTTCATAAACTTTGTTGGGATAAGGATAGACATGCAGATTTGGGTAAGAAACTACACAATAAACTGCACCAAAGCACATCAAATAATGCATCATGCCCTCATAAGGATTTATGTTAAGATTACACTCACAGTGACTATTGCTCAGTGTTAGTAACCATATTGTGTAAATATTATTGTGATTTTATTTCATATATCTGCATCGCTACATACTGTATTGTAGCATAACCTCTTTTACTGCCAGTACTTGGGCATTTCCCTGATCTTATACTTAGAGCAGTCCTTTATTTGTATATAATAAACAAACCTCTATTGATTCAATCCCCCTGTTTACTCCTTGTCAGTGCCCTTGCATCAAAGGACCTGCTTACTTGAGTTGAGCGCGGTTCGCGGTTCGAGGTTCTCCAGTTCGCGGCTCGAGTGATTTTGGGGGCTGTTCTAGATCGAACTAGAACTCGAGCTTTTTGCTAAAGCTCGATAGTTCTAGATACGTTCGAGAACGGTTCTAGCAGCAAAAAGACAAGCTAATTACTAGCTGGCTTTCCGCTGTAATAGTGTAAGTCACTCTGTGACTCACACTATTATGACATTTCAGTGTATAGTGTGCGGGAACAGCGCATTCAGATCACTGCTGTTTGGATAATGGCGATCGCCATTTTTTTTTTTCCTTGTCTTCCTTCCCTAAGCGCGCGCGTGTAGTGGTGCGGGCCAGCATGTCAGCCAATCCCAGACACACACACAGCTAAGTGGACTTTTAGCCAGAGAAGCAACGGCATGTGTGATAGAATGTCCATGTCACATGTCCATACATTATGAAAACGGACATTTTCCTCCAGCATGCCATTATCTGCCTTCTGCGTCTTGGTGTCAGTCACCGCTAGCGTAGCTCCTGTCTCCGATACTGCTGTGTACGCTCTATACACAGCGCTATATAGAATAGGGATAGAAGTTTCTATTAATCCTTGTAAGGGCTAATATCGGCAGGGTCAGAGCCATAGGTGACAGTCAGGTCCGTGAAAACAGATTTTAACAGCTAAACAAGATGACAGCGTCTGTGTAGCTAAGGTCAGGGATTTCCTCGCTGCATTTCCCCATTAGGAGGGATAGAAAGGGAGGCTTCCTTTCCTCTACCCAGACCCACAACCCTGCCACTGTACCCTCCTGCCCTTTGCACACTCAAACTCATTGTTACTAAGCCATTATACTAGCAAACACTGAGGAAACTTAGTGGCATCCTAAAAGTGGCTGTTGTACTCCATTTGTGCCCCACTGGTGCCAAGCTATTTCTAGCACCTCTGCATGACACCCTCCTGCTCTGTTTTTAATAAGCTATAATAATAGTAAAAAATGCTGCCATTTAGTGGCATCCTAAAAGTGGCTGTTGGACTTCTTTATTGTCCCACTGGTGCAAAGCTATTTGCAGCACCACTGCATTGCACACGCAAAATCATTGTTACTAAGCCATTATACTAGCAAACACTGAGGAAACTTAGTGGCATCCTAAAAGTGGCTGTTGGACTTCATTAGTGTCCCACTGGTGCAAAGCTATTTGCAGCACCACTGCATTGCACACTCAAACTCATTGTTACTAAGCCATTATACTAGCAAACACTGAGGAAACTTAGTGGCATCCTAAAAGTGTCTGTTGGACTTCATTATTGTGCCACTGGTGCAAAGCTATTTGCAGCACCACTGCATTGCACACTCAAACTCATTGTTACTAAGCCATTATACTAGCAAACACTGAGGAAACTTAGTGGCATACTAAAAGTGGATGTTGGACTTCCATTAGTGTCCCAATGGTGAAAAGCTATTTGCAGCACCTCTTCATGACATCCTCATGCACATTTTGCTACGCTAATTTTATAGCAAACTCAGGGAATTCCTTGCTGCATTTGATCATTCGGAGGGATAGAAAGTGAGGCTTCCTTTTCTGTCCTGGTACCCACAGAACACAGCCACTGTACCCACCTGTCAACTTTTGCCACACTATTTAATTTGCCCAAAGAGCTGACTCTTTTTCTGCCTTCCTAAAATTGTCTCTAATACTAAGTTAGTGTTCCTTTGCTGCCAAGCAAGGTACAACACATGTGCATTCTACACTCCTTTCCATTTCTGGAATGCAATTATTAACTGCAGGTAGTCCAGCCAATCTGTGACGAAGGTGCAGGCGTGGATATAATGTAGCCTGCATCCAATGTTGGTTTTCTCGATGTATGACAGCTTAACAATACCATCTGTTTCCACTTCCAAAACAAGTGATGACCTGCCAATCACAATCCCTGTTGCGTGTAAAGGGGTGGAAGTTCAGTGTGAAAAACCATGTGAGACTGCTGTCCCCACAGTCACAGAGGATGAAGAGCACGCAGATGCACTTGATGGGGCAGGCGGTGGTTGCACAGGCACGCTAGGCCGCATTGTAGCACAGTGAAATTCACATTGCGACTTATGCTTCATTTTAAGTCGTGTACAGGGTGGGCTCCCCAGTATGCAGCAAAACCAGGCAACAGGAAAAGGACTCTAGTCAGTTGGGTTGATAAATGATTGTTTAACTTAACCAAAACAAACAATAAGAACCATGCATACAATTTAAATAATTGAACAATCTATTCTGTTGCCTACTGCCTGCTAATCCCTCTGCGTGTGTGTGTGTGTGTGTGTGTGTGTGTGTGTGTGCGAACACGACTTACCAGTGGCGCATCACAAGAGTTTCCCAGTTATCTACCTAAACAAAGACAAAACACATTACCCCCCTTGAATACCCTTGTTAGCTGAAGCCTCACAGATAAGGCAGATGATAACAGTGTGAATGCAAACCACACAGCTCTGCAACACAGTCATGTAAATCTTGAAAAGCAACAGTCAATGCAAACATGTGTCGCTGTCCCTCTATGATTTAAACTGTACGTCACAATTTGACAGTGCAGAGGCAGCAAGTCTTATTGTCTATAAATAGTTGGCCTACCCAGAACAGATATGTGTTTTGCTAATATAACAAAGTGTTGCGTGCCCGCATTATTGTCTGGGCACAGCCTACCGTACCCGGGTACAGTGATGTCCAGTTGCCAGAAATTCAGACTTTACGCTCCTCTCACGGAAAGCAGTATAGACAGCACCGTAAGAATGTTGGTCTGTGGCACAGGATGCTGCTCACTGCCGTTACGGTACTCCTCACCAAACTCCAAAATGACTCCGCTCACAATTGAATGAAGTGTTTCCGCGGTGGCTTCTTGCTGTAACACACACCTTTAGCTTTTCCTTCTGTTCATAGACAGCATGTCCAAGTCCACACCCGAAGAGCAATTTCTCCTCCACGTCTAAGTGTGGAGAGGCAGGTAGTTCGCTTGCGTGTGCCGATTTACCCCAGCCGCAGCCTAAGTACAGTGTTTCGCCTAGTGAGTATGCTCAGCCTGACTGTGCCATTCCTGAGGCTAAGTCTTCATTTCAGGATACAACGCATGCTCCCACACTTAGTGCGAAAAGCCTCTTTGCACAGGTACTGTCACGCTTCCCGGTCCCCTGATCCCGTTCTCTGGTCCTGGCCTCCTCGTCCCCGCCTGCAGCCTCCATGCGTCCAGCTCCCCGCTCCCGGCACTCCTCTGCGACGTGGGACTCCCAGCCGGGCGCTCCTGCTTCCTCCTCACCGCTTCCTGGACTGGCTTCTGGCACACGGGCCTCGCGCATGCGCATTAGGGCGCGCGCGCGGTCATTGACCCTTTCTTAAAGGGCCAGCACCCAGAAACAGGATATTGCATAGACAGGTGCAGGGTATATAAGGTTTCTCTTTCCTGGTGGGCGGGGCCTGTTCTACGTGTTTAGCAAGCTTGTGTTCAGGTCCCCGTATTGCTTTGCCCTGTGCTTTGCCTTGCATTAACCCTGTCCTGTCTCGTAGAGCCTATCCTGCCACGCCAGTCGCTCCGAACCAAGTCCATCCCTGGACCCTGACGGTGACTTCGGCGGATGCCCCACCACCTCTGCAGCTCCGCCAGTCTCCAGTCCCTGGCTCCGTTCGGTGACCCGTTCCATCGCTCAGCAGGTTCCGGATCCCGCCTGACCCTACAACCCGGCCTCGGACCCTGAGCCTCGTCACCCGGACTACCATCCAGAACTCCGTGGGTTCAGCATCATCCACCTTTCCTGCTCCTCTACGGACTGTCCAGCTACCTATAGTGCTTCGGCTGCCGTGCATCAGGACCCTCTGGCGGGGTAACCGGCCTGGCTGCCTCCTCAGGGGACATCGGTGTACGGTCCAGTGCTTCGACCACCCGGACGTAACAGGTACTTGCACTCCGTGCCGGGTCTAAGTCCTGTGTTGTGCCTAGACACCATGCTAAAGCTGACTGACTGGTGAGGTGTTTGTGTCGTGGCAGCCATGAGGTCATTATTAGTGATGAGCGAGCATGCTTGTAACTACTCGGTACTCGCACGAGTATCGCTGTACTCGGGCTGCTCAGCGGGGACCGAGTAATCTCGCGATACTCGTGCTGTACTCGTGGTCTTCATTTCTGCATGTTCTCGCTCTTTTGAGAGCCAGCCCTCATGCAGGGATTGGCTGGCAGACCACTGCAATGCCACAGCCCTGTTAGTTGTGGAATTGCAGTGATTGGCCGGCCTGCACAGCGTGACCGAGCCTTTATACCGGCCGGCGCGCTGTGCTCTGCTCACAGCTATCCAGACAGTCAGTGCAGGGAGAGTGTCGCTGATTCAGGGAAAGCTTTGCGGCCCTTTATAGCTTTTTCAGTTGCAGGGCTGCAAACAGTGTGACCAAAAGTCCTTCTCAGGACTATTCTAGTTGTATACAGGCAGGCAGGGTATAGCCAGGTCGGAGTACAGTAGTAGAGTCCTTCTCAGGACTATTGTTGCTATATACAGGCAGGGTATAGCCAGGTCTGAATACAGGCTAGTGACCAGAAGAGTCCTTGTCAGGACTATTGTACCAGTATACAGGCAGGCAGGCAGGCAGGGTAGTGGTGACCGTATACCAGCCTTCATCATATCTGGGGCTGGTGTACACAGTGTAAAACAGTCCAGATAGTGTCTGACTTGTCTGTAATTGTCGCTCCCCAAAAAAACCTGTTAGGTTCTTATTGCGTCCGTGCTTGGTTTTTAAAACCGCACGTGTGTGCCTGTCGGTGGCAGCGTACAGGTGCACTTGTGTGCAATTTCCACAAACTTTGATATAACGCACAAGTAGTGAATATACACGTCAGCAGTGCACAGCATTGCAAAATGCACAAGGGCATTGGCAAGGAACAAGGAAGTGGACGTGATGGTGGTGCAGGCAGAGGCCGAGGTCGTGGGCAAGCTCTAATTTCGCCACAACAAAGGGCCACATCTAGTCGCTCGCACGTCCTGTCCCAAATTCTTGGGGACCGCAGCAGTACACCGCTCTTGAACCAAGACCAGTGTCAACAGGTTGTTAGTTGGATAGCAGATAATGCTTCCAGTCAGATTGGCACCACCACAAACACTCTGTCTTCCACACGGTCAAGTGTCAATAGCCGTGATACTGCACCGCACATTTCTGAACCTGATCCTCCTTCCTACCACCAGGCTGAGTACACGTCCTCCTCGGACATTAATGATCCCACACTTGGACACTCGGAAGAGCTGTTCACGTTTCCATTCACACATTCTGGCCTCTCGCCAGCTCATATTGAAGTGGGTCATGAGGAGATCGTCTGTACAGATGGCCAAATATTTGAGCAGCCACGTTCTCACGAAGTTGGCAACGTGTCTCAACAAGTGGTGGACGATGATGAGACACAATTGTCAGGAAGTCAGGAGGAGGAGCAGGGTGCGGAAGAGGAAGACGACGTGGTGGATGATCCAGTAACTGACCCAACCTGGCAGGAGGATATGCAGAGCGAGGACAGCAGTGCACAGGGGGAGGGAGGCGTAGCATCACAACAGGCAGTAAGAAGCAGGGTGGTGGCCCCAGGCAGAAGTAAGCAACCGTTCCCCGGAACAACACGACGACACAAGGTGCCTGTACAAATGTTAGGTCTTCCCGAGTCTGGCAGTTTTTTAAGTTGGATCCAGATGATTCAAAAAAGGCCATTTGCAACACCTGCCGTGCCAGCATCAGCAGGGGTACCAAAACTAGCAGCCTGACCACCACCAGCATGATCAGGCACATGTCAGCCAAGCACCCGACTTTGTAAGAAGTACAACAGAGTCGAGGAGCAGTGCTTGCTGATGTCACTGCTACGTCTTCGCTGGTTGTGCATGCGAGCCAATCCCCTGTCCATGCTGCCTGCGAACAAGCCTCCTCCACTCCTGCACCTGCAGTTGCCTACGCAGAAAGAACACCATCATCAAGCACGTCCTTGTCCCAGCGCAGCGTTCAGTTATCCATTCAGCAAACCTTTGAACGCAGGCGCAAATACACTGCCAACACCCCACATGCCACAGTTCTAAATGCTAACATTTCGCGACTGCTTGCGCTGGAAATGTTGCCTTTTAGGCTGGTGGAGACAGAAGCATTCCGTGACCTGATGGCGGCAGCTGTCCCACGTTACTCGGTCCCCAGCCGCCACTATTTGTCCCGGTGTGCCGTCCCCGCGTTGCATAACCACGTGTCACAAAACATCACACGTGCCCTGAACAACGCTGTTTCACCCAAGGTCCACCTAACCACAGACACGTGGACAAGTGCTTGTGGGCAAGGCCGCTACATCTCGTTGACGGCACACTGGGTTAATATTGTGGAAGCTGGGACCCAGTCTGAGCGAGGGACGGAACACGTCCTTCCCACACCAAGGTTTGCAGGCCCTACCTCAGTCAGTGTTTCACCCACACTCTACAGCTCTGGAATGTCATGCTCTTCAGCCTCCTCCTCCTCCTGCGCATCCTCATCCACTGTACCCTCCACACCAGTCACAAGCTGGAAGCACTGCAGCACTGCCTCGGCGAAGCGGCAACAGGCTGTGCTGAAGCTAATCTGCATAGGTGACAAACCCCACAATGCAGAAGAGCTGTGGACAGCTCTGAAACAGCAGGCAGATCACTGGCTCACACCTCTGAACCTAAAGCCAGGAAAGGTCGTGTGTGACAATGGCCGGAACCTGGTGGCGGCTTTGAGGCGAGGCCAGCTGACACATGTTCCATGCGTGGCCCATGTGCTCAACCTCGTGGTTCAGCGGTTTCTAAAGTCATACCCAGAGCTGTCTGATCTGCTGGTAAAAGTTCGCCGCCTGTCTGCACATTTTCGAAAGTCACCTACTGCTTCAGCCGGCCTTGCCGGCTTTCAGCGCAGTTTGCATCTTCCGGCTCACAGACTGGTGTGTGATGTCCCCACGCGTTGGAATTCAACTCTGCACATGTTGGTCAGGATATGTGAGCAGAAGAGGGCAGTTGTTGAGTACCTGCATCACCTAAGCCGTCGGGAAATGGGTCAAACTCCACACATAACACCTGAGGAGTGGAGATGGATGTCAGACCTATGTACCATCCTCCAAAACTTTGAGGACTCCACCAAGATGGTGAGTGGTGATGACGCCATTATTAGCGTCACCATACCGCTACTCTGCCTTCTAAAACGGTCTCTGCTGAAAAACAAACATGATGCATTGCAGGCGGAGCGCAATGAGTTGCAGCAAGAAACAGTAGTGGGTGTGGGTGATGATAACACACAGCCCAGCCTCGTCTCATCACAACGTGCAGTGGAGGACTATCACGAGGAGGAGGATGAAGACATGGAGCAACTCTCCGGCCAAATTGAGGATATGACATGCACACCAGTCATATCCTCGGTTCAGCGTGGCTGGCCAGAGGACAGGGTAGATGAGGAGGAGGAGGAGGAGGAGGAGGAGGACAGCATGTTCAGTCATCTTGTTGGTCAGGCTACTGAAGTCCTGGCTGTTAAGAGTCTGGCGCACATGGCTGACTTTATGGTAAGCTGCCTGTCTCGTGACCCTCGCGTTAAGAACATCTTGGCCGACAATCATTACTGGTTGGTAACACTGTTAGATCCACGCTACAAGGAGAACTTTTTGTCTCTTATTCCCGTGGAGGAGAGGTCAACCAAAATGCAGCAGTTCCGGAAGGCCATAGTCACGGAAGTAGGCAAAGCATTCCCCTCACAAAACGCTAGCGGCATAGGTCAGGAATCAGTGGACAACCGAGGCGTACAGCCGAGAGAGGCACAAGTCCAATCCGCCAGAGGTAGGGGAACAGTCTTTAAGATGTGGGACAGTTTTCTCAGCCCCTCACGTACCACAGCCCCTGAGGTGCGGGGTAGTGCCACAAGAAATCCTAAGTTTGCCCAGATGCTTAAGGAGTACCTTGCAGATCGAACAACTGTACTCCGACATTCCTCTGTGCCTTACAATTATTGGGTATCCAAGCTGGACACGTGGCATGAATTGGCTCTCTACGCCTTGGAAGTCCTGGCCTGCCCTGCTGCTAGTGTTTTGTCAGAGCGTGTTTTTAGTGCCGCAGGTGGAATCATTACAGATAAACGCACCCGCCTGTCAACTGAAAATGCTGACAGGCTGACTCTGATCAAGATGAACAAGGGTTGGATTGGGCCAGACTTCACCACACCACCAGCAAATGAGAGCGGAATTTAAAGTTTGCCATGTACCTCCACTCACCCATGGGTACACACTTCTGGACTTTGGATAATCGCTGGACTGCTCCTCCTTCTCCTCATGCGCCACCATGATGATGACCGTTACAAATTGCAATACTTAGGCCTTTGTTTCAGGTATACCCCCAGTGGTAAATTTTTTCGCCCATTCTTTGCAGAATGGACATTACAACGACAGGAGACCCGCTCCTTTGCAATGGGAACAATGTTTTGAGGCCCTCATGCACGTCTCTACCCAGGGACAACGTGGAGCCTCCCAATTTTTGGCTGCCCTGCCAAAGGGCTATACTATAATACACCCACTTCCTGACAATGGACACTTAATGTTTTGAGGCCCTCATGCACGTCTCTACCCAGGGACAACGTGGAGCCTCCCAATTTTTGGCTGCCCTGCCAAAGGGCTATACTATAATACACCCACTTCCTTCCAATGGGCACTTCAGGTTTACAGGCCCTCATGCACGTCTCTACCCAGGGACAATGTGGAGCCTCCCAATTTTTGGCTGCCCTGCCAAAGGGCTATACTATAATACACCCACTTCCTGACAATGGACACTTAATGTTTTGAGGCCCTCATGCACATCTCTACCCAGGGACAACGTGGAGCCTCCCAATTTTTGGCTGCCCTGCCAAAGGGCTATACTATAATACACCCACTTCCTTCCAATGGGCACTTCAGGTTTACAGGCCCTCATGCACGTCTCTACCCAGGGACAACGTGGAGCCTCCCAATTTTTGGCTGCCCTGCCAAAGGGCTATACTATAATACACCCACTTCCTTCCAATGGGCACTTCAGGTTTACAGGCCCTCATGCACGTCTCTACCCAGGGACAACGTGGAGCCTCCCAATTTTTGGCTGCCCTGCCAAAGGGCTATACTATAATACACCCACTTCCTTCCAATGGGCACTTCAGGTTTCCAGGCCCTCATGCACGTCTCTACCCAGGAACAACGTGGAGCCTCCCAATTTTTGGCTGCCCTGCCAAAGGGCTATACTATAATACACCCACTTCCTTCCAATGGGCACTTCAGGTTTACAGGCCCTCATGCACGTCTCTATGCAGGGGCATTGGTGAACCTCACAATTTTGGACTGCCCTGGCAAAGGAAAATACTACAAAGACTCACTTCCTCAAAATGGGCACATTAGACTCAAGAGGCCTTCATGTACGTCTCTTCTCAGGGACATCGGAGTGCCACACAATGTTTTCACGTAAAATCTTTCATGTATTAATCTCAAAAAGTAACATACACCAGCTCTATCTCACTATTGGGTATGTGCCCTTAACATTTCTGCCATGAAAAATCATTTTGGGGTCATTTTGGAAGGTTTTCTGGTGAGTCCGTAAAAATGGCGTGAAACGCGGACAAAATTGTTCACAGCTGTGACTTTTGAGTGATAAATGCTTCAAGGGGTCTTCCCCATGCTGTTGCCATGTCATTTGAGCACTCTTCTGAGACTTTTATGACATTTTTAGGGTTTCTCCATGCTGCCGGGGGGTCATTTCACAAAAATACTCGGGTCTCCCATAGGATAACATTGGGCTCGTTGCTCGGGCCGAGTACACGAGTATCTTGGGAGGCTCGGCCCGAGCTTCGAGCACCCGAGCTTTTTAGTACTCGCTCATCACTAGTCATTATTGAAGTTGCGGTTCCAAATAGGATGCCAGTTATGCCACTCATGATGTGTCACTCTGCTTTTGTCTCCAGGAGGTGCATTGTGGTCCACCCTGGTTTGGGGCGGACCCAGGTTATAAAACGGGCTGGAGCCAACAAGGAGGAGCGCAGTTTTCTATTATGCTCCGAAAGAGCACACCTCAATGTGTTGAACCCATTGCGGCTTTAGGCCAGAGGTAGGAAGGGATAGGGCGTCAATGCAGGCCGCCACCACAGTTGGTAACGCAGAACGGTTAAGACCAGCTCCTGTCCTACCAGTCCTGCTTGTGCAGCCCAGTGGCATTAACAGGCCTGCTGCTGCTGATGCGCCTGCTGTCCACAGGTGTGGCCCCAATGCACACTGTCAGCGTACTCAATGGCCCCTGTGATGTTAACAGGGAGTTCCTGGGCTGGGTGGGCGTGTGGACCCTGTGATGGTAACAGGGCTCCCAGTCTCCAGATCCGAGTGGCGTCTAACTCGGTTCAGGCTACTATTAGTTTCATAGCCACACAGCTCTGTATCCTCCACCTAACCTTCCAGTTGCCAACCTCTCCTTTTCCTTCTGGGAGCACGGTGGACATTGACTGCTGATGGGGATATATACCTTTCTCTTTCTTTTCTTATTAATTTTCGTTATATAGCGGTAACATAGTATATACCACCTTATCCAAATCTGTAAGTCCGACCGTAACAGATGGTGTTTCTTCAGCAAATGTTACTTTTGCTTAACCACCAAACCCACGGACAAAAACTTTTTTCCACTTTCCAACACACCTGTTCCCCTTTCCACCAGCATCTGTACTTTTTCAACTCATTTTGTATATGACCAAAAGTGCAACTCTGCAGGGACACCGTACTCAATGCCATCTCAGCACAGCAGCCAGCCCTCGGTCCCTCAGATGTGGACAAGTAAAAGACCATTTCCTCCTATCCATGACAAAGCGTTGAGATTCACTCTGTGCAGCACTGGTGTTTAGTGGAAAAGCAGATCTAAGATTGCGTACTACCTTCTGCAGATACTCCTGTATACGTGCGTCCCTTTCTATGGCAGGAATTATTTCGCCAAATTTTGTCTTGTACCGGGGATCTAACAGTGTGGCAACCCAGTAGTTAGCATTACTTCGAATTCGTACAATCCGAGGGTCATGTTGTAGGTAGTGCAGCAAGAAGGCGCTCATGTGTCTTGTGCGTCCAGGAGGTCCAAGTCCTTGGTATGTTGGTGGCAGAGATTTGAGAATCGTGCCTCCTTCCTCTGCCCTCTCCCCCCAACCTCGCACAACCGAAATGTGAGCAAGCTGTCACTCATCTGCTGAGTCTTCCATGCCCATCGCCAGTTCGTCCTCCATTTCTTCATGGGCTCCTGCACCTTCCTCAACACTTTTTGCTGATACTATGCACCCTTGTTAATCCCTCTCCCCCACCATGACTGCTGCCTAGGTGCCGCTGACCATCTGGACCTCGTAGATCTTGTTATCCCTTCCGCATATGACTCCTCCTGTACTTCCTCCCCTTCCTCTTGTCCTAACACCTGACTCCGAATAATGCTTACAGTGTGCTCCATCATGTAGATGACCAGAATTGTCACTCTGAGAATGGCATTGCCAGTGCTAAACATCTTCGTCGACATTTGTAAACTGTGTAGAACGGTGCATAGGTCCTTGATCTGACACGACTCCAGCAGCGTGATCTGTACCACCTCTGGATCAAGTTAGGCCAGGCTATATGTCATAACGTATTGCAGCAGGGTTATGCGGTGCTGCCACAAACGCTGCAACATGTGCAGATTCAAATTCCTGCGTGTCGGCACATCGCATTTCAGGCGTTTAACCACCAGACCTAAAGACTTCTGTAGCGACGAAAGTTGTTGAGCTGCTGTGTGCGAACGATGGAAGTGAGCACATAGCGAGCGTGCCCGCTGCACAAGGCCATGTAGGCCGGGATGGTGTTTTAAAAATTGCTTGAGAATTAGATTCAACATGTGAGCCATAAAAGGCACGTGTGTCACATTGCCCTGACGATGTCCCGCAGCCAGGTTTGCATCATTGCCGCACACTGCGGTTAAGTCATCAACGGAGTACACTCCGTCAATTTGTACTCCGGTCGCCAGGTGACAACGTGTTTCTTTCATGCATAGTGCTGATGATGGGAGAGAAGTTGATGCCAGCAGCGCAGGTGGACGCAGGTTATGCTCACCCACTGGGCTGCATTACCTTGACAGATGCAGAATCTCTGGCTGAATGTAGGTGGTGGGTATCTCACAGATGAAGTACCATCATTCAGCTACAACCAATGGGAAGACACCACACCCTTTTTTATGCCCATCCTGTCTGCAGACCACTGCCAGACATAGCTATGAACCTCTGGTTACTTTTACCCCCAGTTCAGTTTTATGATTTTGTGTGCTTGTTACCTGACTACTTTTCCTGCTTGCTGTTTATGTACCTTGTTAGCCGATCCGCATTTCCCCTCTGCTTGTTTTCTGATTAAGTCCAGGCCGTCCCATTCTGTTCCTGTTCCTCAATTAATGTTTTGTCCCTGCCTGACTACTATTCTCTGGAACTGCAGCCTTCCACAGTTATTGAACACCTTGGGCCCTGTGTAATTCCTAATCCCTGTATAGGGGTTAAAGGGTTTCAGGGTTCTGGAGGTCCTGCTTGGTGAGTGGCTTCCCTCTAGCCTATCCTTTACAGCCCATCTGAGTGTGTGGATCAAAGGAGGCGTTACACCGTGCCCTCTGCAGAAGGCCATGTAGGCCAGGATAGTGCTTTAAAAATTGCTGGACAACCAGGTTCAACAAGTGAGCCACACAAGGCACGTGTGTCACATTGTCACAGCGAAGGGCCGCACCCATGTTTGCATCATTGTCACACCCGGCCTTCCCTGGCTGCTGGTTGAGTGGAGACAACCATTGTTGAAACTTGGTCTCCAGAGCTAACCGTCCACAACGTCTCAGCGGTGTGACTCACATTTCCCATACATTTCAAAGTAAATATTTGACCGCATGATGGCATTGAGCTCTGCTGCCAGCATAGTAAGGAGGTGTGTGGTGTTCCTTGTGAGAAGTTACAAGGAAGGGTGCCCTAACCACACAGGGTTTGGGCCGAGGTGAAGGACCCACACGAGGTTGAGGAGGCAGAAGCAGTGTATTAACTTCTACATACAGAGGAAGGATTGATACAACTCGTGGGGACAGCAAGACTTGTACAGCAGACCCTTCTCCATCTCTCCCCATAGTAACCCATTGCCCAGTCAGCGACATGTAACGCCCCTGTCCATGCTTACTGGGCCAAGTATCTGTGGTGAAATGCACCCTGTCACACAGTTTCTCAAAGAAGCGGTGATATTTGGTGCGACATGCTGGTGTAGCGCGTGCACGCCTTTGTTGGAGAAGGAGTGGAACCTGGGCATCGGCTCTTGGGGCACTGCGATGGGCATAAGGTCTCAAAAATCCTCGGTTAAAAAGGTTGGAAAGGAAGCATTTTGGTAGCCAACAGTTTGCAGATGCTGAAAGTCAACCTCTAAGCCATGTCATGCCCTTCTAAAAGCATGTAAAACACAGCAAGGGTACTCCAACCACAGTCTCCCTTGTTTCCAAAAATTGGTTCACACACACCCCACTTGACTGGCATCAGTTGACCCCCAGTTTCAGGATGAAAAAGATGCTTTGCATGAAGCACTCTCAAAAATACACGTGCCTTTCACCTCCCCTGGATGACCCAGGGGAAGAAAAGTCCTCTGAGAGCCATGACTTGTTCATCTTGGTTCTTTTTTCAAAAGCAAGGGGACTCCAACCACAGTCTCCCTCATTTCCACTAATTGGGCCACACACACCCCACTTGACTGGCATCAGTTGACCCCATTTTCAAGATGAAAAAGATCCTTTGCATGAAGCACTCTCAAAAATACACGTGCCTTTTGCCTCCCCTCGCTGAGCCAGGGGAAAAAAAGTCCTCTGAGAGCCATGACTTGTTCATCTTGGTTCTTTTTTCAAAAGCGAGGGGACTCCAACCACAGTCTCCCTCATTTCCACTAATTGGGCCACACACACCCCACTTGACTGGCATCAGTTGACCCCGATTTTCAAGATGAAAAAGATGCTTTTCATGAAGCACTCTCAAAAATACATGTGCCTTTCACCTCCCCTGGCTGAGCCAGGGGAAGAAAAGTCCTCTAAGAGCCATGACTTGTTCATCTTGGTTCTTTTTTCAAAAGCTAGGGGACTCCATCCACAGTCTCCCTCGTTTCCACTAATTGGGCCACACACACCCCACTTGACTGGCATCAGTTGACCCCCATTTTCAAGATGAAAAAGATGCTTTGCATGAAGCACTCTCAAAAATACACGTGCCTTTCACCTCCCCTGGATGACCCAGGGGAAGAAAAGTCCTCTGAGAGCCATGACTTGTTTATCTTGATTCTTTTTTCAAAAGCGAGGGGACTCCAACCACAGTCTCCCTCGTTTCCACTAATTGGGCCACACACACCCCACTTGACTGGCATCAGTTGACCCCCATTTTCAAGATGAAAAAGATCCTTTGCATGAAGCACTCTCAAAAATAAGCGTGCCTTTCGCCTCCCCTGGCTGAGCCAGGGGAAGAAAAGTCCTCTGAGAGCCATGAGTTGTTCATCTTGGTGAACGTTAGTCTGTCCACATTGTCAGTGGACAGATGCGTGTGCTTAGCTGTCAGCACAGCCCCAGCAGCACTGAGGACACATTCCGAGAAAACGCTGGCTGCGGGACACAACAAGATCCCCAAGGCGTACGTGGTGAGCTCAGGCAATTTATCCAGATTGGAAGCCTAAAATGAGCAGGGCTCAAGTTGCACAGTAATGGCATTGATGTTTCCTTGCATATACTCATATATCTGTGTCTCCTCCTCTTTTTCCTTGTCCAGCTCTTTTGTTTTCGCATGATTATATGTCCTTGTCACTTTCCCATGTGTTTGTGTTGTGTTGTGAGTTGTTTGTCACCTTTTGGACACCTTTGAGGGTGTTTTCTAGGTGTTTTTATGTGTTTGTGATTGCCTGCCATTGTTTCCTATGCGGTTCGAGTGGTTCGTCGAACGTTTGCGGAACCGAACTCGAACGGGATCTCCGTTCGACGAACCGAACTCGAGCCGAACCACGGCCGGTTTGCTCATCTCTACTGCTTACACAAGGATGAATGAGAAGTAGAGAGATAAAACAGGCCTGACATAGAGAGATACAGAGCCATCATTGGGAGCTTTCTAATAAGTTTTTTACTTAATTTTAGAGCTCATTCACACTCTAAGGCTATGTCCGCACGTGTGCGCTCTGCACTGCACCTAAAAGGTGCGCTTCAGAGCGCAGCTGAAAAGCTCCGTTCTGAAGCGGTGCGTTCTAATATGCCACGTGCGCACGGCTCCTGCACAATCACCATAGACTGTGCAGGGGATGCAGGATGCATGCAGTTACGCTGCGCTGCAGATCGCAGCGTAACTGCATGTAATACGCACACGTGCGCACATAGCCTAATAGCTGAGCTTTGCATTATATTTTCTGCTGCATTACCTCACTGTGTGTGTGTATGCAAAAAAGAATGAGGAACAAGAATCCACCTGTGTCTACTGTGACGTGTATGTCAGAGATCAGTGCTGCTAGTTTCTTATAATACAATAATAAATAATAAACTTTTATTTCTATAGCGCCAACATATTCCGCAGCACTTTACAATTCAGAGGGGACATGTACAGACAATTTGAGACAATACAAAATAACAAAATTAAGAATTCCAGGAGGAGTGAGGGCCCTGCTCGTAAGCTACTGTCTATGAGGAAATAGGGGAGGTACAAAAGGTAAATGGGTGGGGGGGAAGGAAAGCTTGTTATATATGGTCCAGCCATCGATTTACTGGGGTTTTCAAAACCAGCTGCATGAACCCGTCATTGGCCAGAATTTATACATGTACAGGGGACAAGAATTGGAAGTACATTTTTTGTTATGAAGGGCAGAAAGGGTCTGGATTAGATCAGGGCAGTGAGGTGATAGGCTAGTCTAAATAATGCATTTTTAGGGCCTGCTTAAAGGTGTGGATGTTAGGAATTAATCGAATTGCTCTTGGTAGTGTGTTCCAGAGCATAGGCGCAGCTTGTGAGAAATCTTGAAGACGAGAGTGGGAGGTTCGAATTGTTGAGAATGTCAGTCTTAGGTCATTAGCAGAGCAGAGGGCATGGGTGGGGTGATAGACAGAGATGAGGGAGGGTATGTAGGGTGGTGTGGAACAGTGGAGAGCTTTGTGGGTGAGAGTGAAAACTTTATGTTTGATTCTGTAGCGGTTAGGCAACCAGTGCAATGACTGGCACAGAGCAGAGGCATCAGTGAAGCGGTTGCAGAGGAAAATGATCCTGGCTGCGGCATTCAGGATGGATTGGAGAGGGGAGAGTTTAGTAACAGGACAACCAATTAGTAAAGAATTACAATAATCCAGACGAGAGTGAATGAGAGCGACAGTAAGGGCGGCTTTGCACGTTGCGACATCGCACGTGCGTTGTTGGTGGGGTCAAATCGAAAATGACGCACATCTGGCGTCACTTTCGACATCGTACTGTGTAAATGCTAGATGATACGATGAACGAGCACAAAAACGTTGTTATCGTATCATCGTTGCATTCACCGACATTTCCATAATGGCGGTGACGCGACAGGTACGATGTTGTTCCTCGTTCCTGCGGCAGCACACATCGCTGTGTATGAAGCCGCAGGAGCGAGGAACATCTCCTTACCTGCCGCCGGCGGCTATGCGGAAGTATGGAGGTGGGCGGGATGTTTACATCCTGCCCATCTCCGCCCCTCCGCCGCTATTGGCCGCCTGCCGTGTGACGTCGCTATGACGCCGCATGACCTGACCCCTTAGGAAGGAGGCGGGTCGCTGGCCAGAGCGACGGTCGCAGGGCAGGTGAGTGCATGTGAAGCTGGTGTAGCGATAATTTCGCTACGCCAGCTATCACACGATATCATACCTGCGACGGGGGTGGGGACTATCGCGTGCGACAGCGCAGCATCGGCTTGCGATGTCGCAACGTGCAAAGCCCGCCTAAGAGTTTTTGCAGGGTCAACGATAAGAGAGGGTCGAATTCTAGAAATGTTTTTGAGGTGGAATTGACAAGAACGAGCAAGTGAACGAATGTGGTGAGTGAAGGAGAGATCAGAGTCAAATATAACCCCAAGACAGCGGGCATGATGCTGGGGCGTAATGATAGAACCACACACAGAAATGGTATTATTGGGTTTCGGAAGGTTGGGGGAGGGAGGAAACAGAAGTTCAGTTTTTGATAGGTTCAGTTTTAGATAGAGGGAGGACATGATGTTGGAGACAGCGGACAGACAATCTGTAGTATTTTGTAATAGTGCAGGGGTGATGTCAGGAGAAGATGTGTACAGTTGGGTGTCATCAGCATAGAGATGGTACTGGAAACCAAATCTGCTGATAGTTTGTCCAATAGGAGCTGTGTATAGAGAAAACAGGAGGGGGCCTAGGACTGAACTCTGAGGAACCCCGACCATAAGGGGAAGAGGAGAGGAATAGGAACCGGCAAAGGATACAGTGAATGAGTGGTCAGAGAGGTAAGAGGAGAACCAAGAAAGAACGGTGTCCTTGAGCCCATTAGAGCGGAGCATAGTGAGAAGGCGCTGGTGATCCCCAGTGTCGAATGCAACACAGAGATCAAGGTGGATCAGCAGGGAGTAGTGACCATTAGATTTAGCTGTAAGTAGATCATTAGAGACTTTAGTAAGGGCAGTTTCAGTAGAATATAAGGAGCGGAAACCGGATTGTAGAGGGTCAAGGAGTCAGTTATCTGACAGCGAATTAGACTGGAGTGAACCAGGTGTTCCAGGAGTTTTGAGATGATTGGGAGATTAGAGACAGGTCTGTAGTTAGCGGCACAATTTTGGTCCAGGGATGGTTTTTTAAGTAATGGGTGTATGCTGGCATGTTTGAAGGAGGGGGGGAAAGATACCAGAGGAGAGATAGAGATTGAATATTGTAGTTAGGTGAGTGGTGACAGATTTAAGGAGATGTGAGGGAATAGGGTCACTGGTGCAGGTAGTAGGGCGAGAAGATGCCAGGAGCCTGGTGACTTCTTCTTCTGTGACTGTATCAAAGAGTGACAGTGAGCTAGATGAAGTGTAGGAGGGCAGACAATGTGTGGTGTTATGAGGCTGGGAGGAAATTTCATGGCGTATATGTTCAACTTTTTCTTTAAAATAATTGGCCAGGTCATCTGCTCTGAGGTTGGTGGTTGGGGCCAGAACTCTTGGTCCGAGGAGGGAATGGAAAGTATCAGAGTCGTTTAGGATTGTTGGCTAGAGAGGTGATGAGGCTGTTAAAATACGTTTGTTTGGATAGGTGAAGGGCAGCATTGTATGTTTTGAGCATAAACTTATAGTGGATGAAATCTTTGGCTAGATTTGATTTTCTCCACAGACGTTCAGTGCACCTGGAACACCTCTGGAGAAAGTGTGTTTGCACCAAGCTGTGAGTAAATTTCAAATTAGACAAATAACATGAAAACTGATTAAAATGCAGGAAATATGACATGTAATAGTATTCTGAAAAGTTACTTGAAAGTATCGTTATGCTTTAAGCTTACTTCAAATTTGATATCCTCCTCTGAAACAGTTGTCATTTACTAGATACATTCAGTAAGTACAATAATGAACAATTTATAAACTGTGAATACAATAGAGTGAAAACACATTGTTTGCACTGCTGGACTTCAGCCTGGAATATTAAAGACAGTACTAATGAGAAATAAATGTATCAGGCAATGAATATTTTATCATTGTAACAGAATATATATTTGTCACACCAGGGTTTCAGAGACTCAACCTCATTGTTTAATTAGTAAATGTGGTCATAAATCTAGCAACCTTTAAGATCTGAAGTCTCCTGCTGACATTAAGCAGCAATATAGATTAGCAGTGTGTCTGAGTGTAGAAATAATGAGCAAAGTAAAAACAATGCAGTTATATCTTCACTGACTTTACAGTTTACTGTATATACACCTTTTCTTAGTATATATTGATTGTTTGAAATTCATATATCAATAGTTTTCAATTACATTTATTTTATGCACTGCTGTAAGTTTATTTTACTGAGTACATTTCCCAATCACTTCTTAGTCTGCAACAGATGTACATAGGTGAGATGCGAGTGAGCAATGTGAATGCAGATCTCTGTATAAGCAATGGTAGATAGGTTACTTGCTAACCTCACTTCTCTAGCCTCACCAGCTGCACACTGAAAATCCAGAGAGGAAGTTGCTGTGGTCAAACTTTTAGGTCGTTTATTGACTGTACCTTGACAAATAATTCTCTTCTCTAGAGATGTCTAGAGAAGATGGAAAGAAGATGGAGAATAACAAAAAAATTCTCCCTCCAGTCATGACGCACGTTTCTGCCAAGATGGCCATAACCAGAAAGAACAGAATGTGAGATATGAGGAGAGTAGGATTCATAGATACAGAGTGGGTTGGTGGGGAAAAAGAGCTACAAGTAGATGAAGATATATTATAACAATGGCCCAATTAATGGCAGCAAAAGAATACAAAGTCTTTATAACCAGCTATATATATTGAGTAGAAGGAAGAAATATTATAATAAGATATGTCCCAGTAATGGCTGTCATTTCTGCAGAAGATGGCTGACCAGCACACTAGTCTTTCCAAACTACAACATTACTTGAATGGTTGCTCTCAGGTTTAACCATCTTAATCTCTCAGGTTTAAGCTAATTTCTCTCTAACCTCTTGGCTTATTTGCCAGAACAAGTGTGCCCCTGAAGATTGACAGTTTGGGCTAAAGGTGTAGTTATTCTATTGATCCAAACTATAAGCATCTCAACTAAAGTTGGATGAATTGTGCTCTCTACTCATCCAGTCAGTTTTAGATCAGTGCTAGCAGGCACTTAAGAATTGATACTTAGGGCAGTAGGTTGTGATCAAGAGGAAAGGGTGAGGGTGGCACCATTTTAAACAAAATACAATTTTTTTAATGATGCAAATACAAATTAAAATGTGAGTGCATTGGCACGACAAGGGTCAGCTCCCTACCCCAACATGCTGTGGCATTATCCCATTGCTTTCACTGTAGTCCATTCAGGTCACCTGATCATGCTTCAGACTTTGCTACAGTGCTGTGGAGGAAGAAAAAAATAAAAGAGCATAAACTGGGGAGAAGGTAACTGCTCTGTAGAGCTGAAGAAAGATACAAACATTTAGAGATTTAGTTCTAAAGATAGGACATGTGTGGGGTTATTATACAAGCTAAGGGCACAATATGATGAAGGGGCCATATAGGTGGATCAGTTTAAAGAGGGGACTTAAGCTGGTGTCACACACAGCGACAACGACAACGACGTCGCTGCTACGTCACCATTTTCTGTGACGTTGCAGCGACGTCCCGTCGCTGTCGCTGTGTGTGACATCCAGCAACGACCTGGCCCCTGCTGTGAGGTCACCGGTCGTTGCTGAATGTCCAGCTTCATTTTTTTGTCGTCACTCTCTCGCTGTGACACACACATCGCTGTGTGTGACAGCGAGAGAGCGACGAAATGAAGCGAGCAGGGAGCAGGAGCCGGCGTCTGGCAGCTGCGGTAAGCTGTAACCAGCGTAAACATCGGGTGACCAAGGGAAGACCTTTCCCTGGTTACCTGATATTTACCTTCGTTACCAGCCTCCGCTCTTGCTGCCAGTGCCGGCTCCTGCTCTGTGCACATGTGGCTGCAGTACACATCGGGTAATTAACCCGATGTATACTGTAGCAAGGAGTGCAAGGAGCCAGTGCTAAGCAGTGCGCGCGGCTCCCTGCTCTCTGCACTGTGACATGTAGCTGCAGCACACATCGTGTTAATTAACCCGATGTGTACTGTACCTAGGAGAGCAAGGAGCCAGCGCTAAGCGCGGCTCCCTGCTCTCTGCACATGTAGCACAGCGACGTTATGATCGCTGCTTCTGCTGTGTTTGACAGCTAAGCAGCGATCATAACAGCGACTTACAAGGTCGCTGTTACGTCACCGAAAATTGTGACGTAACAGCGACGTCGTTGTCGCTGTCGCTTAGTGTGAACTCAGCTTTAGTTTAGAGATTGGGCATAGTATGAATAGTGGGCTCAGCATGGAGAGGAGATAGTGTGCAGAAGAATAAAAGGAAGAGCTCAGTATGGAAAAGGGAATGCAAAAAAGGAGCTCAGTATGGAGATGAGTTAGCCAGGGGAGGAAAGTGTGGAGGCCTTATTTCATAAGAGAGGAAGGTGTTCGAGTCATAGTCTATAAGTGGGATGTTGTAGAGGGAATATTTTATAAGAGTACAGTGTGGAGGCAATTTACCATAAGAGACAGTGTGGGAGTATCAGTTTTGTGCAGAAGGCACAGTGAAGGACAATTATCAAAGCATACGACTTAATTAAATGACATCATGAGTGGCTCTTTTAATTCAGATAGCAGCACTCCAACATATTTTTTTTATTTCATCGTTAGAGTGGTGTCACTAATCTAAATTTCCAGAACTTAATTTCAAACTTACCATCCACCATCTTCACCTTTTAAAGGCTCCACTCTAGTTAATATCTAACAGGTTGTGATCTTCGAGTTTGCTCCAGTGTTTGCTAGGACTTCTGAAAGTCACCTCAATGTAAGTCTCTGAGAACTAGAATGATGGTCTCATAGACTTAAGGTGGTGTCACACACAGTGATGACGACAACGACGTCGCTGCTACGTCACCATTTTCTGTGACGTTGCAGCGACATCCCGTCGCTGTCGCTGTGTGTGACATCCAGCAACGAGCTGGCCCCTGCTGTGAGGTCATTGCTCGTTGCTGAATGTACTGCTTCATTTTTTCA
This sequence comes from Anomaloglossus baeobatrachus, assembly GCF_048569485.1. Lineage (NCBI taxonomy): Eukaryota > Metazoa > Chordata > Amphibia > Anura > Aromobatidae > Anomaloglossus > Anomaloglossus baeobatrachus. The sequence continues at coordinate 516,290,928 of NC_134353.1, forward strand.
TCGTCACTCTCCCGCTGTGAAGCACACATCGCTGTGTGTGACAGCGAGAGAGCGACGAAATGAAGCGAGCAGGGAGCAGGAGCCGGCGTCTGGCAGCTGCAGAAAGCGGTAATCACTGTAAACATCGGGTAACCAAGGGAAGACCTTTCCCTGGTTACCCGATATTTACCTTCGTTACCAGCCTCCGCCGCTCTTGCTGCTACTGCCGGCTCCTGCTCTGTGCACATGTAGCTGCAGTACGCATCGGGTAATTAACCCTATGTGTACTGTAGCTAGGAGAGCAAGGAGCCAGCGCTAAGCAGTGTGCGCAGCTCCCTGCTCTCTGCACTGTGACATGTAGCTGCAGTACACATCGGGTTAATTAAGCCGATGTGTACTGTAGCTAGGAGAGCAAGGAGCCAGCGCTAAGCAGTGTGCGCGGCTCCCTGCTCTCTGCACTGTGACATGTAGCTGCAGTACACATCGGGTTAATTAACCCGATGTGTGCTGTAGCTAGGAGAGCAGGGAGCCAGCGCTAAGCAGTGTTCGCGGCTCCCTGCTCTCTGCACATGTAGCGACGTTATGATCGCTGCTGCGTCGCTGTGTTTGACAGCTAAGCAGCGATAATAACAGCGACTTACAAGGTCGCTGTTACGTCACAGAAAATGGTGACGTAACAGCGATGTCGTTGTCGCTGTCGCTATGTGTGACACCAGCTTTACATCTAGAGTTCTTGTGAAGGTTACTTCTGACTTCATGTCAGTCAGAAGTTACAGTCACAAGATGTCAGATCAGAACTAGAGCGGTTCCAGAAAGAAATGGAGATGATGGCTGGTTAGTATACTACTAGGCTCAGGGACCTTGTGACTAGTACCCCTCCAGGGATTAAACAAATATATACAGTATATATATATATATATATATATATATATATATATATACTGTATATATATATCGCCAGCCCTTTGGCACTGTGTCAGAATATTGTGTAGAAGATTGGAAAAGAAGGCCTTCTTGATGAGATGTGGTTTTGGAAATTCATCATGGCATTTAGATAAGCTAAAAAAGAAAGGAATGAGAACAACTTAAAATAAGGAAGATGTCATTTATGAGATACCAAGATCTTAGGGCATTAACACTTGATATTCGCAGCTTTATATGACCATTGATCTGTTGTATTAAACTAATTTGCAGTTCTTTAATAGCTTTTTTAGGGAGCCTGACAGATTTTTCTTGTTTCAAGAATGATAGTTAACAAGATAGATATGTGAATATAGAATATAATAGAATAGCATTGTTCTCAGTTGCACATATGTAGACAAATTGATCACTGGATCATTTCACCCCACGAACAAACATTTTCCTCCTGTATCAGTTTATTGGTAGCTTGTTTGGGTAGAGCAATATTTGGCTAATATACAGTTAGGTCCAGAAATATTTGGACAGTGACACAATTTTCGCGAGTTGGGCTCTGCATGCCACCACATTGGATTTGAAATGAAACCTCTACAACAGAATTCAAGTGTAGATTGTAACGTTTAATTTGAAGGTTTGAACAAAAATATCTTATAGAAATTGTAGGAATTGTACACATTTCTTTACAAACACTCCACATTTTAGGAGGTCAAAAGTAATTGGACAAATAAACCAAACCCAAACAAAATATTTTTATTTTCAATATTTTGTTGCAAATCCTTTGGAGGCAATCACTGCCTTAAGTCTGGAACCCATGGACATCACCAAACGCTGGGTTTCCTCCTTCTTAATGCTTTTCCAGGCCTTTACAGCCGCAGCCTTATGGTCTTGCTTGTTTGTGCGTCTTTCCGTCTTAAGTCTGGATTTGAGCAAAAGAAATGCATGCTCAATTGGGTTAAGATCTGGTGATTGACTTAGCCATTGCAGAATGTTCCACTTTTTTGCACTCATGAACTCCTGGGTAGCTTTGGCTGTATGCTTGGGGTCATTGTCCATCTGTACTATGAAGCGCCGTCCGATCAACTTTGCAGCATTTGGCTGAATCTGGGCTGAAAGTATATCCCGGTACACTTCAGAATTCATCCGGCTACTATTGTCTGCTGTTATGTCATCAATAAACAAAAGTGACCCAGTGCCATTGAAAGCCATGCATGCCCATGCCATCACGTTGCCTCCACCATGTTTTATAGAGGATGTGGTGTGCCTTGGATCATGTGCCGTTCCCTTTCTTCTCCAAACTTTTTTTTTCCCATCATTCTGGTACAGGTTGATCTTTGTCTCATCTGTCCATAGAATACTTTTCCAGAACTGAGCTGGCTTCATGAGGTGTTGTTCAGCAAATTTAACTCTGGCCTGTCTATTTTTGGAATTGATGAATGGTTTGCATCTAGATGTGAACCCTTTGTATTTACTTTCATGGAGTCTTCTCTTTACTGTTGACTTAGAGACAGATACACCTACTTCACTGAGAGTGTTCTGGACTTCAGTTGATGTTGTGAATGGGTTCTTCTTCACCAAAGAAAGTATGCGGCGATCATCCACCACTGTTGTCATCCATGGACGCCCAGGCCTTTTTGAGTTCCCAAGCTCACCAGTCAATTCCTTTTTTCTCAGAATGTACCCAACTGTTGATTTTGCTACTCCAAGCATGTCTGCTATCTCTCTGATGGATTTTTTCTTTTTTTTCAGCCTCTGGATGTTCTGCTTCACCTCAATTGAGAGTTCCTTAGACCGCATGTTGTCTGGTCACAGCAACAGCTTCCAAATGCAAAACCACACACCTGTAATCAACCCCAGACCGCTTAACTACTTCATTGATTACAGGTTAACGAGGGAGACGCCTTCAGAGTTAATTGCAGCCCTTAGAGTCCCTTGTCCAATTATTTTTGGTCCCTTTAAAAAGAGGAGGCTATGCATTACAGAGCTATGATTCCTAAACCCTTTCTCCGATTTGGATATGAAAACTCTCATATTGCAGCTGGGAGTGTGCACTTTCAGCCCATATTATATATATAATTGTATTTCTGAACATGTTTTTGTAAACAGCTAAAATAACAAAACTTGTGTCACTGTCCAAATATTTCTGGACCTAACTGTAAATAAGCACTTTATTTCTGAGACTGTGTGTATAGGTCATAAGTAACTCACTTATCACTTAAAAGACCTTTTTAGAGTGTACAGCTCAGGAGATTGAAGTGCAAACACAACAAAGTACAGGCACAGTAGAAAGTTATAGAAGTATGCCAAGGTGGAAGGAGCATATGGCTTTCTACTGCATCTGGTTTCTGCTGTGTGTACACTCCTTTTTTTGGACATGCATAGCTCTAAGAGATCTTTTCGGCAGTGGGAATCTCAAGTCCCAGACCCCACCATTCTACTCAGAATTAGAAGGCGTAAAACTTAGGCTGGGTTCATATATAGCGACAGCGATATTGACGTCACTGTTACGTCACCATTTTCTGTGATGTAACAGCGATCTAGTAAGTCGCTGTTATGATCGCTGCTTAGCTGTCAAACACAGCGACCCAGCAGCGATCATAACGTCGCTACATGTGCAGAGAGCAGGGAGCCGTGCACACTGCTTAGCGCTGGCTCCCTGCTCTCCTAGCTACAGTACACATTGGGTTAATTACACGATGTGTACTGCAGCTACATGTGCAGGGAGCAGCGCACACTGATTAGCGCTGGCTCCCTGCACTCCTAGCTACAGTACACATCGGGTTAATTAACCCAATGTGTACTGCAGCTACATGTACAGTGAGCAGGGAGCCGGCAGTGGCAGCATGAGAGCGGCGGAGGCAGGTAACAAAGGTAAATATCGGGTAACCACCTTGGTTACCCGATGTTTACCCTGGTCACAGCTTACCACAGGCTGCCAGATGCCGGCTCCTGCTCTCTGCTCGCTTCATTTCGTCGCTCTCTCGCTGTCACACACAGCGATCTGTGCGTCACAGTGGGAGAGCAACAATAAAAAAATGAACCAGGGCTGTGTGTAACGAGCAGCAATCTCACAGCAGGGGCCAGATCGCTGCTCAGTGTCACACACAGCGAGATCGCTAATGAGGTCACTGTTGCGTCACCAAAACTATGACGTAGCAGCAATTTCGGTAGCGATCTCGCTATGTGTGAAGCACCCCTTACATCTTACAAAAGTTACTCTTTAATTGTTTAGTGCTGCTGTAGGGTCTGCATTCCAATGGTAGCTTGTAATAATAAGAGCTACTATCATTTTCTTATCATTGTTGAGGACATATTCAGAGTTGAAGGTGCTTCCCACCATATAATTGTATATGTCAAGGGCTCACCTGACAAAACAATTGATCATTGAACTAAGCTTGGTGCTGTTTGCATGTATTATTTTTTTTGGTGCTGTACTCATGTACTTATAGTGGTTCTTTTGCTGTTTTAATGCACTAAAGATGGTTATGCTGCTGTATACCTGTGCAAATTGTTGTTCTAGTTCTGTATTTCTGTACTGATTGTGGTTTAGGTGCTGTATTTATGTGTTGATGTTGGACCTGGTGCCATATCCATATAGTGATGTTAGTTTTAGTGCTGAATTCCTGTTGTAATGATCCAGGTCTGGATTGAAATGCTATAATTGCAACCACTAGTTGTAGCATGGCAAAGTAGCATAGTTCAGAGGTTGATAAAAAAGAATAGCAGAATAGTTTGGAGGAGCAGCAGGTAGTATAGACAGTGACCACTCAACGGTTTGTACAGAGGAACAACATGGTTTAGAGGAGCAGCTTGTAGCATAGTCTGTGGATTGCCTGAGGTTGGTACACAGGGATAGCGATATGGTTTGTAGGAGCAGTAGGTCGCATGAAACAATTAGACTTGTGGTTTGGAGAGCAATAATCTTGCAAGGAAAAAATGGCAAGGCCAGATTTAAATTGGATGTTCAAACAGCAAATCACATTGTGAAGGTGTTCAGGAAATACAAGGATGGTGACAATAAGGAACAACATAGGTACTGGTATCTGGCACTGTATTCATATATTGACAGTGGTTTTGATGCTGTACTTATGTACTGATGGTGGTTGTGATGATGTAGTCATATTGTGATGGTTCTGGTGATTTCTTTTATGTACCAATGGTAGTTCTGGTGTTGTTTTTCTTGTACTGATGGTTATTATAGCCATATATTCATGTACATATGGTGGTTCTGGTGATGTATACATTCCCTGTTGGTTGTTCTGGTGATGTATGCCTGTTCTGATATTGGTTTTGATTCTGCATTAATGTTGCTATAGTAAATTTTATTTATCAGAGTTGACAATACAGCATTGAGTCAATGTGCTGTCCACATAATACAAAGACTGAAAATACAGCCATATGAACAAGCCAATGTGGCTTATCAGCTAGGGCTTCTGCTAAAATGTTTAAGAGTTGTTGGTTTGAGTCCCAGAGAGGAATGAAAACTAAAATAAAGTATTTTTGCAATTTATTAAACTGGCCAGGTATAAAAAGAAGGCCCTATGGATAAAAAAGACAGTACAAAGTATATTAAAACAAAAAAGGGCTTTCAAAATCTTGAGGTCTGAGAATACAGAAATAATATTTCAGGAGTATGAAGATCTCAACAGGAAATGAAAAAAAGAAATCAAACTAGCAAAATTAGCAACTGAAACAAAAATTGCCAAAGACATTAGAATGAACACCATTTTTTTTAATAAATACATCACTGCGAAAAGAAAAAAAAGGATGTTATCAGTCCCATAAAAGATTACAACAAGATAATTATACAGGATATAGAAAAATCTGAGACATTAAACAGTCACTTTTCATCCGTGTTCACCAAGGAACTGACTATTCCAGGGATCATTCAAGAAGGCAAAAATCAAAGTCCACCCTAACTAATTTTACACAAGAAGTACACCTCTGTCTGAGTAAATTAAACTTTGACAAATCCTCTGGGCCATATGGCATTCATCCAAGGATATTGAGGGAATTCAGCTCAGTAATTGACAGACCTCTGTATTTAATCTTTTAAGACTCTCTTGTAGAAGGGTGGTACCTCAGGATTGGAGAATAGCTGGCATGGTACCGATATTTAAGAAAGGTAAGAAGGTGGATCCAGGTAACTGCCATCTGGTAAGTCTGAAATCAGTGGTGTGCGAGGATTTTGAGAGCATTTTAAGAGATGACATGCAACAATATATTAAAAATAATAATATATTACCTGATCGCCAGCATGGATTCAGGAAAGATAAGTCATGTCTAGCCAACACGTTGTGTTTCTATGAGAAGGTAAGTACAAATTTGGATATTGCTAATGCAGCTGATGTGATTTATTTGGATTTTGCAAAGGCATTTGATACTACAATCCTGTAGTGAAACTCTAGAAGCAAAGACTAGGAAAACTATAAGCAGATGGGTAAGGAATTGGCTAAACGATAGGAAACAAACAGTTGTCATAAATTGAATATTCGCTAATTGGGCTATAGTTAGCAATGGAGTACCGCAGGGATCTGTGCTAGGACCAATTATTTTTATTCTCCTTATTAATGACTTTGAGGATGGGATTGATAGTAAAGTGTCAGTCTTTTCTGATGACAACAAACTATGTAGGATATTAAAAATGAACTTTGATGATGCAATATTACAAAATGATCTGGATAAGATGTCAGAATGGGCAGACACTTGGCAAATGAGATTTAATGTTGATAAATGTAAAGTAATGCACCTAGGATTAAGTAATCCTATTGATGCATATACACTAAATGGAACTAAACTTGGTACTACAAAACAGGAGAAAGACTTGGAGATTCTGGTTACAAGACATTCGGAATATAGAGTCAGCTCAAAGGTGGGCAACTAGATTATTGAAAGGAATGGAAGTCCTCCAATATGATGAGAGGTTGAATTTGATTAGCATAGAAAAAAAGATGTCTCAGAGGAGATCTTATTTATATGTATAAATACATGTCTGGTCAATACAAAGGACTGGCACATGACATATTCCTTCCAAAGACAATAATAAGGTCCAGAGGGCACTCACTATAATGGAAGCAATTTCTGGCACACAAAGAGTGGTGAAAAATGATTTTTTTATTTTTTTCAGTGATTTCTGCAAAAAGTCACACCAATAACTCCTTATGCCAATGTTTCGGCTCTTTTAGGCAGAGCCTTTGTTAAGGCAAAGGATCCTGGGGTGGACTACAGCAGGGTTTGCAGAAATGAGTTGCAGAGAGTATTATGTCATCATAGCCAGCTGGCAGCCACACAGCACAGCTTGCACACAGGATGCCATCCAAGACCCCCAGCTGCTTCTAAAGGTACCAGCACATCATTCACAAACAGTTTACCCCCTGTCTCCCAACAGCACTGGCAAGTGCTATCACCTATGATGACATAATACTCTCCAACTCATTTCTGCAAACCCTGCTATAGTCCACCACAGGATCCTTTACCTTGACAAAGGCTCTGCCTAAAAGAGCCGAAACGTTGGTATAAGGAGTTATTGGTGTGACTTTTTGCAAAAATCACTGAATACAATTAAAAAAAAATCATTTTTCACCACTCTTTGTGTGCCAGAAATTGCTTCCATTATAATGTCCTAAGTTTTCTGAGCACCAATTATTTATGGTGAAGCGGAGCCTTATCCTATTGATCCGAGGGCACTCACTGTGAGTTGAAGAAAGGCGATTCCGGCAGCTAATTTAGAAAGAGTGCTATACAGTTAGAGTAGCCAGATTGTGGAATTCCCTACCACATAAGGTAGTAATAGCAGACTCTATATCAACACTAAAAAAAGGGCTGGATGATTTCCTCAGTACACACAACATTGTTGGTTATAAATGATTTAATGACAAAATATATAATTGGTGAAGGAAGATTGAACTAGATAGATCTAGGTCTTTTTTCAACCTATGTAACTATGTAAGTACTAAGGCCGCTTTACACGCTGCAACATCGCTAGCATCAGCTAGCGATGTCACGTGCGATAACACCCGCCCCCGTCGGTGGCACGATATGTGGTGATCGCTGCCGTAGCGAACATTATCGCTACGGCAGCGTCACATGCACATACCTGTGCAGCGACGTCGCTGTGACAGGCAAATCACCTCCTTTCTAAGGGGGCGGTTTGTTCAGCATCACAGCGATGTCACAGCAGCGTCACTGAACCGCCGCTAAATAGAAAAGGAGGGGCGGAGATGAGCGGCCAGTACATGCCGCCCACCTCCTTCCTTACTCCTTTTCCGGTGGACGCAGGTAAGGAGATGTTTGTCGTTCCAGCAGCGTCACACATAGCGATGTGTGCTGCCGCAGGAACGACAAACAACATTGTTACTGCAGCAGCAACGATAATTGGGAAGAGGGAGGCATGTCACTGATGAGCGATTTTGAACGTTTTTGCGACGATTCAAAATCGCTCATAGGTGTCACACACAACATCGCTAAAGCGGCCGGATGTGCGTCAGAAATTCCGTGACCCCAACAAGATCGCTTTAGCGATCTCGTAGCGTGTAAAGTCACCTTTAATGTTTTGTAAGCATAACAAGTGTTTGAATAAAGTCTTTCAGACAGTTTTGAGCTGTTTGATCATTTGCCTGATAAAAAACGGCTTACTTTGCTAAGCACTAGGCATGATCGAATACCTCAAATATCGACTTCGCGAATATTTGCCGAATAGGCCGCTGCAATTCGACTATTCACGAATATTCGATGCGCAATGTAAGTCTATGGGAAACCCGAATAACAACTATTCGGAACTCTTTTGGCTTCCCATAGACATTGCGCATCAAATATTTGCATAGCAATCACAAATACCCAATATTGGTCAAACACTACTTTTGAAGTACAGTGCAAATCTCAGAAACTCAATAGAAGTGAGCACCATGCACCAAGCACCACCATGTGTCACAAAATGTTATACTATTGGGTGGTGAAGAAAAAATAATGACATTTTTAAAGCCAAAATGTTTTTTAACCCCAGATTTCCATTGTTCACAACGATGAAAAAGGCCCTGAAAATGTGTTCAATTCTTATGAACTTGGCAATATCCCACATGTGAATGTTTAAGCTACCGGCATAGTCTAACAGGCATGCCATAGCTGGCTGACCCGGAGGTCGTCATCACAACCTCTGATTGCCATGGCAATGATTATACCCAGACATTGTTGTCATGGGAAGCCAATCTGAAGGAAGAAGGACTACATTGTCTCTCCAAGACTCCTAAATGTTGCTATTGATATCGATCATGGCATTCAGAAGGTTAAACAGCCTTCTGGCTGTGACAGCCAGGTCTCTGCTGTCAAGTAAGGGTAACCCCTATCCGATCATGATGTTTATTTACATTACATGTCCTGAAGGGGTTAAAAAGCTAAAGCTTCTTCACATAAATAACTAAATAAACCTCCTCTTTCTCCCCAAACAGGCATGATTTTTATACCACTTCTTGTAAAAAGTCCTTGGCTTCTTATGAATAGACGTTCTATGTATAAACACCCGTAAGTATAGCATCTGCCCCAAAGGGATAGGTTTGGGCAATTTTATAGATTATAAATGCAAGTAAATTAGGTCACTGCAGTCTGTATTAAAACAGATGTTTGTTTACCTCAGTAAACCTATGAAGTTTTCCACAATCATTGCATATTTACAGAATTATATAGGTTGAAAAAAGACATATATCAATCAAGTTCAACCTTTCTCCACTAGTTATATGATTCCTGTTGCTATTTTTTTTTTAAACTCACAATGCCATTTGTTGTGAGAATAACATCAAGCAATATGATAATTCTGTTCTTGGTATATTTCTCTACATTTATTAAGAGTAAAGTTCACCTGCTCTATGATTACCCATGAAGACTTCTTATCCAGATCATTTCATAATATTATATATTAAGTTACGTTTTTATAATCCTACATAGTTTGGTGTCATCAGCAATGACTGACACTTTACTCTCAATCCCAACCAGAAAGTCATTTATAAAAAAATGAGTAAGTCCTAACACAGTTGTTTGAGGTACCCAGCATTGACTTCATCCCATTTAGAGAATGTATTATGTAAAATGACTTCTTGTTTCCTGTCCCTTAGCCACTTGTTTACCAATGTACATACAGTGTCTTCTAATTATTGTTTCTGGAGCTTCAGAACAAGGTTGCTGTATTGCACAGTATCAAATGCATTTTCAATGTCCAGATATGTTACATCAGCCTCAGGGTCAATATCCAGATTGGCACTTACCACCAAATAGAAACACAATATGTTGGTTAGACATGACTTATCTTTGATATGTTCATGTTGGTTGTCAATCATTATATTATTCTCTGCAATATATTTTTGCAGGTTATCTTTTATAATTCCCTCAGAAATTTTGCATACTTCTCATGTCAGATGTTAAACTGACCACATGGTATTTGCCAGGATCCACTTTCTTACCTTTCTTAAATATAGGTACCACATCAGCCATACTCGAGTCTTATGGCACCAACCTTTTTACAAGATAAGATACAGCTGTCTGTAATTTACTGAGCTTAACTCCCTCAATATCCATGAATGAATACCATCCAGCCTAGGAGTCTTTATCAATATTAAATTTGCTCAGACACATGTGATAAATAAGTACATCTTTTGAAATTAAAATTTTCAGACTTCGCCAAATTTTCCCCCCAAAATTAATTTGCTGTTACTAAATTAGCCATAAAATGCATAAATAATAAGCATCTAGTTCCCTGATAATTATGTATAGCACATGCACAATTTCCCTTGGAGTCTATTTAAACTATTTTGAGCTCCGTAATACAAACACAACATATTTTATGCCCAGGTAACCTGAGCCTACTTGGCTAGGAGATAACAGCTGCTCATCATTAGTAACAACAGCCTATTTAACCACACAGTAGTTTCCGATTTTACAGCTATTTACATTGTATAAGCAATCCTAAAATGATCCCTTTTGGCCATGCTGTTGTTTATACACAAGCTAGGTAAACAGAAGAAGTATTGGTATTTTCTAAGCATTGGGTACAAAAAATATCTGTTTCTGTAACATCAAGAGTTTGTACTTTGAAAAATGAAGAAAAGCTTTGTCACATGCTAAGATAAATCTATTTAATTTGGAGACAAACAAGTGTACTGTTTTAACATGAAGAAGTGATTATTTTTTAAGTAGCAGTTAAAAAAATCTCTTTAAAGGGTCTGCAATTGGTTTACAATTGACAAAGGCTTTATTTATAACGCAGTCAAAATGTTTTCTTCTTTTTTAGTGACGCAAAACAGCAATTCTGTTTTCAAAATAATGAAGCTAAGGCTTGTTGTCACCAATCCTTTAAAAAAAAAAAAAAAATAACTCTATTTTGGGGGCTGTTGCATGTTTTTGTATCTTTAAGAGAGTACATTTTCCAGCATCAGTCATACTGACTAGCAATATTAAATACAGTAGGTAGCTATCACTACGAAACAGTGGGGAGATGTGTGGCTGGTGTGGTGGCGCAGTGACTGCAATAGGAACAGCTCTGAAGAGAGTTGGACCGGACTAGCAAGGAGATGTGTGGCAGTTTTAGGGACAGAATTGGCAGCACTGGCAGCAGCAGTAAAGCTTAGTACTATAAAACTCAGTGGTCAGCCGTGAAATGTGTGGTTGGCATAGCTGTGCAGTGTTTAGCAAGATCAACACTGTAAAGAGTTAGTATGACTCAGGAAATGAGATGTGTGGCTTCATAGGGTTAACATTAACAGCTTTGGTAGCAGTAGTACAGTAACACACAGTCTAAGGCCGGAGTCACACTTGCGAGTGACTCGTGCGAATCTCGCATTTCACCACCCGTTAGGGCCACCCACTCTCTGGACACGAGCATCTCAGCTGCATAGAAATACATACAGCCAACCTGCTCCTGTCAACAGAGTGAGCAGCAGTGACAGGTGATGTGATGTGAGACTCGCGCGAGATGCGCGCAAGTGTGGCTCTGGCCTAAAACACAGTGAGCAGGAAGGAGATGCAGTTTGTTGTTGCCATAACATTGCAGTGGCTACATCAGGAGCAGCATGGTGAAGAATTTATACTGAACTGGCAAGGAAATATTTGGCAGTATAGGGCCAGGAGCTGAAGCCAGAGCAGCAGCAGTAAAAGATAAAATTGACAGGGAGTAGATGCCCAGCTGAGTGTGGTTTATCTGCACTAGCAGCAGCAAAAATGTACAGAAGATAGTCAATGGACAAGCAGGCAAGCAGACAGATGGTATGCCCAATTTAATAATTGATCTGAGTCGTAAGTTCATCAAAGTCTGCACCGATCCATGTCAATTTGGATGATAGATTATCCATGCTTGTGGTTAAAAACTGTCTCACTTTAGTGTGCCTAGTACACCATGTCTACTAAAAACTGTACGTACTGGTACACCCATAGTAAACTAGGTGTTTCTTGGCACTGGTATAACTAGTTCACCAAAAGTCCATGGAATAAGGCCTCCGGGTATCTGTTTCGGAAAATGCACAGTATATACTCCACCAACCCTCCACCAACATTGCAGGACCTATGACGACGTATCACAGATGCTTGTGCAAACGTGTCACCTACCATATTGCACAATGTGGAGCAGATACAGTATGCTGTCCAGAGTCCAGATGGGCATTGCAGCTGATAGTGGCCACTTTGAGCATCAAAGTTAAATGAGCACCATATGCGTGACCAGCATTCAATGTTTTGGGGGGATCATGGGTTTCATATCAAAGCATTTCTGTATGCAAGGTGTCGATTCATATTGAATTGATGATGCCCTGCAACTTTGCAATTCACTTTTTTTCTCTATCTCGTTCCGTTTTCAAGATAAAAATGCTAACTTCGCTGTTTTCCACCAGGTGGCGCTATAGATGGTTTCATTGCGTAGGACATGGCTACTTTACAATACCTAGACACCACATCTATGCCTATAGCTGCTGCCATTCTCAAGTTAATGGCGGTGGACAGGATATGGGAGTACACACTGTATATGACTAAACCTAGCTGTTCAGCTACTGCGTCTATGTTTTCTGATTGTGCAAGGTTTTGCAATAGCTGATAAAAGATCTTTTCCATCATGTTATATATACTGCAGATATTGCTGCTTCAATTACTTGTTGGAGCCTTTAAATTGGCACAGGCAGGGAATTTTATTTCTGCATGGATTTCAGAGTGGTTTGCTGGTCACTCATGTGACCAACAAGCATTCGATGGAAAAACTTTACAGAGAAGGTAACAGAGTTTCTATTGGCAACACTGTTCTATAAATTTTCAAAAATAGGTTTAGTTGTGAAATGAGCCATTTATTAATGATTTTGACCTCCTGAATTCAAATCTGACAATGTTTAGTTGTCTATTGTTTCTAAGATATCAAAGAGTTTTCCTTTTACTGCTGCATGAAATTAATACTTCAAAGTTCAGTACTTTGAAATATTATTATTATTATTATTATTATTATTTTTGCAAATATGATTTAGAATATTTTATGTTAATTTTATTTTATTTATTTATAGGAAATGTAACAACAATTCAAATAATTAACCCCTTCACCCCCGGCCACTAAAACACCCTAAAACACCCTAATGACCGGGCCATTTTTTGCAATTCTGACCAGTGTCACTTTGACAGGTTATAACTCTGGAACGCTTCAACGGATCCTGGCGATTCTGACATTGTTTTTTCGTGACATATTGTACGCCATGTCGGGTTTGAAGACCCCCTGAGGTGCCTAAACAATGGAGCTTCCCCACAAGTAACCCAATTTTGGAAACTAGAGCCCTCAAATATTTTTTCTAGATGTTTGATGAGCACTTTGAACACCTGGGGGCTTCACAGAAGTTTATAACGTTGAGCCGTGAAAAGAAAAAAAAAATTTTTTACCACAAAACTGTTGCTTCAACTAGGTAGCTTTTTTTTCACAAGGGTATCGGGAAAAAAATGCAACATAAAATGTATTGTCCATTTTCTCCTGAGTACGCAGATATCTCATATGTGGTGGAAATCAAATGTTTGGACACACGGCAGTGCTCGGAAGGCAAGGAGCACCATTTGAATTTTTGAACGCAAAATTAGCTGCACTATTTAGCGGACGCCATGTCGGGTTTGAAGACCCCCTGAGGTGCCTAAACAATGGAGCTCCCCCACAAGTGACCCCATTTTGGAAACTAGAGCCCTCAAATATTTTTTCTAGATGTTTGATGAGCACTTTGAACACCTGGGGGCTTCACAGAAGTTTATAACGTTGAGCCGTGAAAAGAAAAAAAATTTTTTTACCACAAAACTGTTGCTTCAACTAGGTAGCTTTTTTTTCACAAGGGTATCGGGAAAAAATGCAACATAAAATGTATTGTCCATTTTCTCCTGAGTACGCAGATACCTCATATGTGGTGGAAATTAAATGTTTGGACACACGGCAGTGCTCGGAAGGCAAGGAGCGCCATTTGAATGCAAAATTAGCTGCACTCATTAGCGGACGTCATGTCAGGTTTGAAGACCCCCTGAGGTGCCTAAACAATGGAGCTCCCCCACAAGTGACCCCATTTTGGAAACTAGAGCCCTCAAATAATTTTTCTAGATTTTTGGTGAGCACTTTGAACACCTGGGGGCTTCACAGAAGTTTATAACGTTGAGCCGTGAAAAGAAAAAAAAAAATTTTACCACAAAACTGTTGCTTCAACTAGGTAGCTTTTTTCACAAGGGTATCAGGAAAAAATGCACCATAAAACGTATTGTCCATTTTCTCCTGAGTACGCAGATACCTCACATGTGGTGGAAAGTAATTGTTGGGCGCATGGCGGGGCTCAGAAGAGAAGGGCACCATTTGACAGCAAAATTGATTGGAATCATTAGCGGACGCCATGTCACGTTTTTAGACCCCCCCCCCATGGTGCCTAAACAGTGGAGCTCCCCCACAAATTACCCCATTTTGGAACTAGACCCCTCAAGGAATTTATCTAGATGTTTAGTGAGCCCCTTGTACCCCCAGGGGCTCCACTGAAAGTTGATAACTTTGAACCGTGAAAATTAAATTATTTATTTTTTTTAAAAAAAAATTTTAAAATTTTTGCAGCAACAAGGTAGCTTTTTTTTTTTTCCTTTTACAATGGTATCAGGAAAAAATGCACCATAAAACGTATTGTGCAATTTTTCCCGAGTATGCAGATACCTCACATGTGGTGGAAATCAATTTTTTGGGCGCATGGCGGGGCTCAGAAGACAAGGAACGTCATTTGACTTTTCAAACGCACAGACGCGGTGCACTGATCAGCCACTGCAGGAGGCACGATCGGATGAGATACAAAAAGCGCTGGGGATACGGAAAAAAAAAAAAAGTCACGCCAAAAATTGAGCAGGGATGTTGATCCGCGCTCAGCGGGACGCACGGACAGATGCGATACTTTTTTTTCCGTATCCCCGACGCTTTTTGTATTGCATCAGTCCGTGCGTCCCGCCGAGCGCTGATCAGGGATGCACATAACGGATCGGCATCCCTGCTCAATTTTTGGCGTGACTTTTTTTTCCGTATCCCCAATGCTTTTTGTCACGCCAAAAATTGAGCAGGGATGCCGATCCGTTATGTGCATCCCTGATCAGCGCTCGGCGGGACGCACGGACAGATGCGATACAAAAAGCGTCGGGAATACGGGAAAAGAAGTCCCGCCGAAAACTGACCACGGATGCAGATACGTTATCTGCATCCCTGATCAGCGCTCGGCGGGATGCACGGACGCATGAGGTGTAAAAATAGAAAGGGGATAGAGGAAAACAAAGAAGAAAAAAAAAAGTTATACTCACAGTACCCAGAGGATTAGCAGAAGGAAAAGAAGGCAAGGAACAGCTTTACAGCAGCAGCCAGCAGGCAGGAAGTTGGACAGCTCAGCAGAAGACCCAGGAAGAAGGACCCAGCGATGGAGGCAGATGTGATCGGCCGGTGAAGACAGGTAAGAGGACGTCGGGGGGACAGCAGAGGGGGACGGGGACAGCAGAGGGGGATGGGGACAGCAGAGGGGGACAGGGGAGGGGGAGAGCAGAGGGGGAGAGCAGAGGAGGGAGATACCGGAGGAGCTGCAGAATAGAGATCACGGGGGAGGCCGGCAGATTGGGATGTCGGGGGGCAGACTGGGATGTCGGGGGGCAGATCAGGATGTCTGGGGGCAGATCGGGATGTCTGGGGGCAGATCGGGATGTCTGGGGGCAGATCGGGATGTCGGGGGGGGCAGATTGGGATGTCGGAGGGCAGATCGGGATGTGGGGGGGCAGATCGGGATCTCGGGGGGGCAGATCGGGATGGCGGGGGGCAGATCGCAGGGGGGCACGGGCAGGGGCCATTATGGGAGTGCGCAGGAGCAAATCACAAGAGCGCGCAGGGGCTCAAAGAGAGCAGGGGAGGAGGGATACCGGAGGAGCAGCAGAATGGAGATGGCGGGGGGCAGATCGGGATGGCGGGGGGCAGATATCGGGATGTCGGGGGGGCAGATCGGGATGTCGGGGGGGCAGATCGGGATGTTGGGGGGGGGCAGATCGCAGGGGGGCATGAGCAGGGGCCATTACGGAAGCGCGCAGGGGCTGCAAGGTGAGCACAATACTCACCGCTCCTGCTCCTGCTCCGTGACGTGACAGCAGCAGCAGCGGTGGCGTGGTACCACTAGTACCAGCCAGTGCTGCACGCTGCAGACATGTTGGGGGAGGGTCCCCAGACCAGCACAGGCCTGGGGAGGGCGGCCACCGGCAGATCAGACCGCCCCACTGCACACTGATTGGAGCGATTAAGCGTCATAGCACAATCGCTCCAATCAGTGCTGCAGGGGGGGGCCACGGTGTCTGCTTGCTTCCAGCCAATGATCGGTGCTGCTGCAGCCCCGGTCCTAGCTGGATTTTACAAGATTACACCATTTTTGGCATTTTATTTTGCCGAAAACAGCGTGATCAATGTCATTGGCGGTTCCGATTTGAACAGCCAATCACATCGATCGCCTATGGGGGGTGGCGATGCCACCCCCCCTGGGGTCAAGCAAAGGTCCCCTGCTGTAAGAAACAGCAGGGGACATCATTTGAAAGCCGTTGCTATGGCCACGGCAATCAAATGAAGTTTAGGCAGTAAAATTACGTCCCTGGTCGTTAAGTCACGTTAAAATAGGACGTAATTTTACTGCCCGCGGTCGTGAAGGGGTTAAAAAATGTCTAAACACTATATCGAATTATAAACAGTCACAGAAATTGCACTATAACATTTGGCACTCATTTAGTGACAACTCTGCTTTGCTTGTCTCTTGTACTCCTGTATTGGATCATCTCTTACAATTGTTCAAAAGTAATCTGCAAGCATTAATGGATTCCATTTTCCTTGATATTGTTTCTCAATAGAGACAATATTTTACTGAAACTTCTCATTGTGCTGGTCACTCACTGCTTTGCAGTTTGGTGATGAAAAGTCTAGATGCGAATGTAAGAAACAAATCTTTAAGGATATGTGACAGCCAAGATCATAATATGTTTTAGGCCTGCGCCACACATCCGTGCCTCCGGCACGTGTTTGTCATTTTTTACACGTACCGGCGGCACGGAGACACTTTAACCAATGCTACCCTATTGTAGCAGGCACACACACGTAAAACCACACGGAACGTGTGTCCGTGTGCGTTTGTACGTGTGTGCGTTTTTGAAAGCGCTGACATGTCCGTTTTTTCACCGGCAGCACGGGTGTCACACGGCCCGCACCCGCACCACACGGGTGTAGTGTGGATGCGGTCCCGTGTGACACGCGCCGGAGAAAACACACATGTCATTGAAAAAAAACCAAAACATTAACTCACCTTCTCCAGCCCTCCTGTCTCTGCCGCTGCTGCCTCTTGCTGCCGACCGCCGCTCATTATTCTCATTGAATATTCACTTCACTGCCTGGCAGCAGCAGCAGCAGCGGGGAGACGGGAGGGCTGGAGACCGAGGATCAGCACCACGGACAGCAGCACGGACATCAGGAAGGACCAGGTGAGTATAATAATTACCGATTCTACGTGTGCTATCGCGGATAGCACACGTAGAACACACGTGTCACGCACGTACCAGAGACACGTACTTACCTGCACGCAACACGCAGGGAAAATACGTGTCTCTCGGCACGTGCGTGAATTTCACGTGAGTGTGGCAGAGGCCTTAAAGAGATTTTCCACCAACTCTTCATAGTTGTCTGCTCATACGTTTCCCAAAAAATGACTTACCACTAATGCAAATGCGGCCCATTCAGTCTTTTCCTTGGCTGCAACAAACAGAGAAACTCCTCATATTGAATAAGCTTAGGAATCTGAGGTCCATAAAAAGACTCCTTTTTATCTTGCTTTACTCAACCTTGGAAGTTTATCAATGAGTTACATGAACGCTTTTGCATTTTTATTCATTGCTTTTACAAAGTTCTTCATTAGATATACTTGATATGCAATGATGGTGACAACATCTCATATAAGTTAACAAGTGCTGAAAGCAGGACATTTTTACTCCATGGCTGTAGTGAATGGTTTTGAGGCCAGTGCCTTGTATTTTAATTAAATTCTCTTGCATAACAATCCTACTAGAAGTATTGCTCAAAATATTTATCATGATGGCGGAAACAAGAAATCCAAACATCACCTGCTAGAAAATTTCACTTCTGTAGCCTGGGACCTAAGAGCTCAGCCTTAAGGCCACTTTACACGCAGCGACATTGCTAGCGATGTCGCTGGTGATCGCACCCACCCCCATCGTTTGTGCGTCTCGGGCAAATCGCTGCCGGTGGCGCACAATATCGCTATTAGGAGTCACACGTACTTACCTTCCTAATGACGTCACAGTGGCCGGCATACAATCTCTTCTTTAAAGGGGAGGTTCGTGGTGCGTCATAGCGACGTCACACAGCAGGCGACCAATAGAAGTGGAGAGGCTTAGAGCAGCCGAATTAACAACACACCCACCTCATTGCCGGAGGATTCAGGAATGCTGTTGTTCGTCGTTCCTGGGGTGTTACACGTAGCGATGTGTGCTGCCTCAGAAACGACGAACAACCTGCATCCAAAAGCAGCAACGATATTTGGGAAAGGGACGACGTGTCAACGATCAATTATTAGGTGAGTATTTGATTGTTAGTGGTGGCTCGTAGCTGTTACACGCAATGACGTCGCTAACGAGGCCGGATGTGCGTCACAATTTCCGTTACCCCAGTGATATCTCGTTAGCGATATCGTTGCGTGTGAAGTGGCCTTTATTCTTGGGCAGATCCAAATCTCTAACAAGATACTTCAGTTCACTTTGTGTTATCAGATGTGGTTCGTTTGAGGGTGCTGACAAGTTTGTGAGAGAAAGATGCTTCATTACATTAAGTACCCTCACCTTCCTCACTTGACTCGACTGAAAATACTCCTGGTTCTTTTGAAATCAGCAGTTCTAATGGGCACACCAGGCAGAAACAGCAATTGGTAGTGTAGTCGATTGGCTCTCTCCAGATCAGTAACATGAAAAGAATCTGCATAACTAATCATATGCAAGTCAAATTTATGCATGAGATAGTCAAGTTCATAAAATGATGGTAGTCTGTAGCTCAAAGCTGTAGTGGATGGTAGGATGTGGAGCCAGAAACACAAAATTTCAAAACATTAAGCGTGTGCAAATGTCCAAGCTTTGTTTATCACTTTATTTTAATTGTAGAGGAGGACATATTTTTTGGGATTAAAAATTCTTCCTCCCTTTACAAAAAATGTTTAACACTAAAAAAAGGTTGCTTATGTTAGTAAATGCGTGGGAGTTAATCTGAGTCTGCCAGGCACCCGTAGAATCCCTGTGATGTCACACATCGGAGTTTGTACACTGAAGTGCCCGCGCTTGTCTGAGGCAACGCTGCCGGCCGGAGCATATTCACCTCCTGCAGTGTGCACTGTTTAGATCAGATGCTGGATCCCTGATCTGCTCTGTATCTTCCAGATATTTTTTATATATATATATATATATATATATATATATATATATATATATATATATATACTTCCCTTCTATGCAATCTGAAGACTGACCAATAGGACCATCCACTGACCACTGAAAGCGCTCCCAGAGTGGAGCTTTCAACTACTCCCTGACTGTTCTGGTGGAAAAAGTTTTTAAACCTGGCAATACTGTCTACTAATAACCAAAATTGGTTCTGTTTCCCACATCTCATGGTGGCAAAGTAATGCAACTATCTTTTATTTCCCCCTTTTTTAAATTCTTAAATTCTTAAAAACTACATACATTTTAAGTGCATATGTATTATTCATATTTGGTACTGTGTGGGATTTCACACCTCCATCTCATCCTACAGGTATATATTTTATGTATATATGTGGATGTCCCTCTCCTTTACATATTGGGTTCATTGGCATATATGTTTTTTAACCCGATATGTGTCCAGTTGACGCAGTATTTCTCTATTTGTGTACAATTTGAGGAAACCGCCTGCTGTATTGTTGTGGCACTGACAATTATTAAATGTGACTACTAAAACAGTTTTTAGAAGATGTAATCATTTATTTTTATTTTATAAAATAATGACAATCTTTCCCCTTCAATAAAACCGAAACTCATTTTTAGGAAACCAAAAATACGAGGTTGCTGCCAAGTTGCTACTTGCAGGTTCACTATCAGAAACAAACATGGGGTAACAGTGGGCAGTGTGATTGTAGGATATATGGTATCAAAAGCTGGCATTTAAAATGATTGTTGAAAAAATAAATCAAGACCTTTTACACTAAAGCTGAAGTGTGCATGCGCTGGCGGTCTTTGACCTTTTCCCGGCCCTGCACATTGCAGTACTTTGCGCTGCCCTCAGTAGGTCAGATCAAAGTGCACATGCACAGGAGCGCAATGGAGGCTTAGGTGTGGATGATGTAGGATGCATCATCCACACAGAGCTGGGTAAGATGGCGACTGCACAAGATGGAGGAGGCACCCGACCGAGAGCAGCGACACCCATCGGACTGGACCTCCCACTACGTGAGTATTATAAAGGTGTTACTTTACACTATACAGAGTGGCCTGAGCTCTTATATACAGTATTCTGGAATCCTATATATAAAAGCTCACTGGTGGTGGCCACAGCTTATAAGGAAAAACCTAGTGACAGATTCCCTTTAAGAAATTGCCAGCACCAGACCTTTCAACTTAATTGCAAATTCAACTTCGGAACAAATATACATAAACTCCAGTTTTTATAAAAAGCAGACTGCCTAGAGCTTGTGTTTCATTATGCAAATACTTTTTACTTTATTTTTAATAAAAGCGAAATAAAGAAATGTTTTAAGTTTTTTTGTTGTACCTAGTCAATACAGTGTTATTACATAACAACATTGTAAGGTGAATATACTGTATGTTTATATATATATATGTATATATATATATATATATATATATATATATATATATATATCTTATTAAATACACAAATCCAATTAATTTTAAATATGAAATGGAATACATAGAAGCTGAAAAAATAGGTAAATAAATAATGTTGGCTATATTTATAGATCAATTACTTCACAGCAACACGTTCATACCTATTTATTGCACACAAATGACTAAGTATGAGTTATTGCTGACATTTTTGTTTCAGATTATGAAAATTAATCAAAATAATTTTGATATTCATGTTCTGTATAATAAAAACATATCAGAAATAAAGTATTACTAAGCTTTTCTATACAGGTAAAATAAAAATAAAACGTTGTTGCAGGTACTAAACATAAGTGCATGCAGTGTATATAAATCTTCATGTTTGTCTACTTATTGGTGCATTGTGCTTAGTGTAATTTTAAATATATATTCATTTTGTAAAATTAAAAATGTCCTTGTGTGTTCATCACCTCATACGATTAATATGAATATCATGCATTTTGTTTCAATTGAAGCTCAAACTTCTAACAGTCTAATATTACTTTACAGATACACTAGCAACTTTAGCCTGTCTGGGGCAAGCTTTGAAGTTTGGCAATGTGATAGGAGATTTGGAACAAACAAACTAGTTAAAAAAAGAGGTCAAGTCACGGCATGAATTTAAAAGAAATACAGGAAAATAAGAAGGATAGAGTAACCATAAAGCCTAGAAACCTGTGGTCAAGAAATATTGAGCTGAGCCGTGAGATTTAGAAAATGCAACATCTAACACTGATTGATTTCTAATTAGAGCAAAGGTGAAGATCATTAAGTTGAGTGACTATGATGCATCCAGCAGAACCTTTACTCAAAACCTTGTGCCTATGGCTAGCAGTTATTCCTGGAGGAAAAGTAATTACTGATCACATCTCACTGACTTGAAGAAGTACTAGGAATTATAAGAAGGAATTTTGCCTTAAAAAACGAGGCAGATATACAATGCAGGCAAGCTAGATGCATGCCAAAAGAGCACAGAATAAATGGGGTAGAATGGTTAATAAGTATTATACTTTAAATAATCTAAAAGTAGCAGAAAAAAAAACATTACTACCATATTTGATTTCCTTCTGATTAGAGCTCAGTAGTAGAGATGAGCGAATTGGTCGCTGTTTGGCTCGAGCTTGGTTCGTTGAACGGAGGTCTAGTTCGAGTTCGGTTCGGCGAACCGGTTCAGCGAACCACTCGAACCTATAGGAAGCAATGGGAGGCAATCACAAACACATAAAAACACCTAGAAAACACCCTCAAAGGTGTCCAAAAGGTGACAAACAACTCACAACACAATACAAACACATGGGAAAGTGACAAGGACATATACTCGTGCGAAAACAAAAGAGCTGGACAAGGAAAAGGAGGAGGAGACAGATATAGGCATGGCATGCCCTTCTAAAATGATGTAAAACACCGCAAGGTGACTCAAAGCGGAGTCTCCCTTTTTTCCAAAAATTGGGCCACACAGACACCTCTTCAGTGGCAGCACTTGTGCCCCAGTTGTACACTTCACAGGTAGATTTGCATAAAGCACATTCAAAAATACGCCATCCTTAACCGTCCCCAGGATGTCAACGGGGTAGGTAGCAAAGTCTTTGCTGATCCCAGATCTGTTCATCTTGGATCATTTTGAGAAACACTGCAAGCAAGGGTTACTCCAACCTCAGTGTTTGCTATTGTAATGGCTTAGTAAATATGAGCTTGAGGGTGCAATGCAGAGGTGCTGGAAATAGCTTGGCACCAGTGGGACACTAATGAAGTCCAACAGCCACTTTTAGGATGCCACTAAGTTTGCTCAGTGTTTGCTATTATAATGGCTTAGTAAAAATGAGCGTGAGAGTGCAATGCAGAGGTGCTAGAAATAGCTTGGCTTCAGTGGGACACTAATAATGTCCAACAGCCACTTTTACGATGCCACTAAGTTTTCTCAGTGTTTGCTATTATAATGGCTTAGAAAAAATGAGATTGAGGGTGCAATGCAGAGTTGCTGGAAGTAGCTTGGCACCAGTTGGACACTAGTGATGTCCAACAGCCACTTATACGATGCCACTAAGTTTCCTCAGTGTTTTCTATTATAATAGCTTAGTAAAAATGAGCTTGAGGGTGCAATGCAGAGGTGCTGGAAATAGCTTGGCATCAGTGGGGCACTAATGAAGTCCAACAGCCACTTTTAGGATGCCACTAACTGGCAGCACTCTGCAATTAAAATGGCTTTGCTAAAAAGGGCAGGAGGGTACAGTGGCCGGGTGATGGGTCAGTGTAGAGGAAAGGAAGCCTCATTTTCTATCCCTCCTAATGGTGAAATGCAGCAAGGAAGTCCCTGAGCTTAGCTACACAGATGCTGTTATCTGTAGCTGTTAAAAACTGTTTCCACGGACCTGACTGTCACCTATGGCTCTGAGCCAGCTGTAATTAGCCCTTAAACGGGCTGAAAGAAACTTCTATTCCTATTCTGTTTAGCGCTGTGTGTAGAGCGTACACAGCAGGATCGGCTGCAGGAGCTGCATCAGCGGTAACTGACACCCAGACGCAGAAGGCAGATAATGCTGTGCTGGAACAAAATGTCCGTTTTTATAATGCAAGGACATGTGACATGGACAGCCCATGACACATGCCCTTGCTTCTCTGGCAAAAAGTCCACTTAGCTGTGTGTGTGTCTGGGATTGGCTGACATGCTGGCCCGCCCCACTACACGCACACTTAGGGAAGAAAGACAAGGAAAAAAAAAAAAGGACGATCACTATTATCTCAGCAGCAGTGATCTGAAGGCGCTGTTCCCGCACACTATACGCTGAAATTTCATAATAGTGTGAGTCACAGAGTGACTTACACTATTACAGCGAAAAGCCAGCTAGTAATTAGCTTGGCTTTTTGCTGATAGAACCGTTCTCAAACGTAACTCGAGCTAACGAACTTTTAGCAAGAAGCTCGAGTTCTAGTTCGATCTAGAACACCCCCCAAAATCACTTGAACCGTGAACTGGAGAACCACGAACCACAAACCGCGCTCAACTCTACTCAGTAGGTCTTTGAAATTCAAATTCACTAATTTCACTAAATTTTCCTACTAAAAATTAGATTTGTACAGGATAAATTTACATGAATGTCTAGAGAGGAAAGCTTGTAATTGCTTAAAAAATACACATTTTTGAGAGGAGAAAAAACCCACCTTACCAATACAGCTTGCATTTTACAGGTGAGAGAGAGGAACCCATTGTCCAGAATTGCTTAGTCTCTACAAGAGAGAGAAATACAGGACTTTGCTGACTAAAACATGTTACACACTACAGGAAGAAGAAAGAGAAGACCCTGTTAACCCTAAGAGCTTACATTCTACAGGAGAAAGATACTTACCCAGTATGCTCCAATGGAAATGGAAATCTC
The DNA here is from genome assembly GCF_048569485.1 of Anomaloglossus baeobatrachus. Lineage (NCBI taxonomy): Eukaryota > Metazoa > Chordata > Amphibia > Anura > Aromobatidae > Anomaloglossus > Anomaloglossus baeobatrachus. Next base: position 516,315,629 of record NC_134353.1, read on the forward strand.
ATATAGCTCAGGTACTGACAACCCTCATAGAAGGAAAGATGTCATAGGTGTAAGGCATTGTGGGGAAGCCAGTCATTTTTTGCAAAGTGCAAATCAAATATCAGAAAGTTTGAATTCACAGAAAACTGCAAATTTCAGAAAATTTGGCTCAAATTCAATCTTCTGTTAATCAATCCTCTCATCTCTATCCAAGATATTGTGCACAAATAATGGATTAACCAGCATATACATGGGTGTAGTACTTATAACAGGAGTTTCCAACTGCTTAGAATATAAATTAGCAACCACTGAATGGTGGCTAAGTGAAGACACAGAGTAACTGGGAACTGAAAACAACACTACACTGAATACACAAATAGACACCTCAAGTTTGTCTGAGTGGACCATAAAGAGAATCTATCATCACAATTTAGCCTGTTAAACAAAAGTTATGACCAAAATGACACTGTGATACTGATTTAATAGCTACCTGTAGTAAAGAAATCTGCAGTTTGGTTGTTGTTTTACCCTCGGTAGAATTTTAGGCCTAATAAGCTCTTTTTTTTTAGCTCTACTGTGGCCATTGCATTTGCATGTACTTATTTTCTTTAATCCCTTCACCCCCAGTGATTTTCTCTTTTTCATTTTCATTTTTTTCTCCCCTTCTGAGATCCATAGCTTTTTTATTTTTCTGTCAATATTGCCATATCAGGTAATAATTTTATTTTTTGCAGGATGAGTTGTAATTTTGAATGTTACCATTCATTTTACCATATAGTGTTCTGGAAAATGAGAAAAATATTCCAAATGTGGAGAAATTGTGAATCAAGTGAAATTCCACAATGTTTTGGTTTTTTTTTTATTCACCCTGTTCACTACATGGTAAAACTGATTTATCAGTATGATGCCTCAGGTTGGTACGAGTTTGTAGATACCAAACATGTATACTTTTTCTTTTATCTAAGTGGTGAAAAAAAAATTAAGAAGGTTGTCCATAAAAAGAATAGCTCTTTTGTTGCCATATACCGAAACCAGTAGCGTTCTCATTTTTCGAGATCTGGGGCTCAGTAAGGGCCTATTTTTGTGACTTGAGTTGCCATTTTTAATTATATAATTTTTGCGTAGATTCAATCTTTTTATCGCCTGTTATAGCATTTTAATGCCATGTTGAGGCCACTAAAAAAAAATGTAATTTTGGCGTTTGGAATTTTTGTCTCGCTACACCATGTACCAATCACATTAATTGATTTTCTATGTTGATATATTGGGCATTTCTGAATGTGGTGATACCAAATACGTGGATTTTTATTGTTTTACTTTCAATGGGGCAAAAGGGGGTGATTTGAACTTTTAGGATTTCTATTATTTTTTCATATTTTTTAAACTTTTTCAATTTTTATTTATATACTAGTCCCTTTTAGGACTTTGTAAAAAAAAGAAAAAATGCCAGCTTACCCTATTGATTAAATAGATAGGCTGCTATTCCATATAGGCGCTCAGCATCGGATAAATGGCAGGAGCTCTTGCCAGCAATTGATATGAAAGAAAGATAAATCCAGCGAGCAGGCTTGTAATGAAAAAAAATCTTTTTCTTTATTTCAAACATAGATTAAAAATCTTTATCCATAGCAGCATAATACAATTACAGGCAGAGATGAGAAAATTACTGCTGTAAAGCGCACGGCAAGACGCGTTTCGGCTAAACCTTTATCATTGCCATGAACTTTTAGGACTTTATCACTGTACTGTCTTATTGCTTCTGCTGATTAGACCGATGCTTCAGCTGTGGACGAGGTTTGCACACATTCATCACCCCGAGGTTGCCATTAAAACATCTATGGTGGTAGCACATGGAAGAAAGACACAGAAACTCTGCAAGCAGGAATTGTAAACACCAATATAATAAGTAAGAAAGCTTTATTGTATCTTAAAACATTCAGAAGACATGTGCAGAACAATTAAAAACAATGAAAACCATATACAATAGCTGTCCCAAGGAAGAATTGTAATACACAGTCCCGTACAAGAGTAATGATGTAATGTGATACCATAAATGTGGATGAAATCCTGGGTCAGGGTCGCATAATACAAACTAGTGTCAAAAACACAGTTCAAGTACTTGTACACAATAAGACAAAACACACAACCAAGGGAAACACAACCAGCTTACTTGCTCCTGACGCAGCTAGCAGCGACACACGACGAGCTGTCCTACAGCTCATCCTTTCTACCCTTTGTCCCTCCTACTTGACTACTGAGTTCTTGGATGGTATTGTTTATACTTTCTCCACAGGGCATATCACTTCCCCTTTAAGGTTCTCTCTCCTCACCCTGGCGTTTCTATTACACATTTTCCTTGGGATAGCTGTTGTATATGGTTTTAATTTTTTTTTAATTATTCTGCACATGTCTTCTGAATGTTTTTGGATACAATAAAGCTTTGTTATTTATTATATTGGTGTGCACAATTCCTACTTGCAGAGTTTCTGTGTCTTTATTCCCATTACAATTATTCTCTACATTTATGGCAACCATTTAGGTGTTTTATATATCATTATTCTTTTGGTATTGCATGCCCCTGTTTATCTCTAGTGGTGGTGGCACATGCACACTTTCATCTCCCAGCAGTCTTCAGCAAAATGCTGCCTGTGGTGGCGCATGCACAGATTCAGACCTCTTCTGAATGACACAAGTACAATCAGGACTTTGTTCTTTCATTTACTTAGATTTCTCAGGCAGATTATATACACAATCAGGCACTCATCCTGTCTCTGTCCCTGTCTATTTTGACGACTAGTTGATACATAGTGAGGTGAGTTACTACAGTTATAGACTATCCTTATACCTTTTATGCTTTCAGATAACAAATGTGAACAAAGCACTGTATTTTTCGAAATATTAGACCCACTTTTCCTACCAAAAATTTGGGAGGAAAATTAGGGGTGAATCTTAAAATCCAAATGTAGCTTACCGGGAGGAGGAAAATCACCCAGGGACTGTCTGTGTACGCGGCTGGTTGCCTGTTTGTGCGGGCAGCCAGGTGCCGGTCTGTGTGTGCGTGCGGCCTCCTCTCTGTGCCGGTGGCCTGCTGACTCTCTGTGCCAGTGGGCGGGTGGCCTGCTGGCTGCCACTCTGTGTGGGTGGCCGGCTGGCTGTGTGGACTGCAGTGTCTGAGCTGGTAGCGGAAGCTGCGGTGGCTGTGTGGCAGGTGTCCCAGATGGTCTGTCCGCGGTTCAGACTTCAAATGATGGCACCCAGAGTCAGCGCTTGTACAGATGGATGGAACTTTTGGATGAGAGCTCCATCTGCACACACACCAATCCGGGCGCCATTTCTTTGAAGCAAGGACTGCAAACAGAGCATCTGGGACACTTGCTTCACTGGTCTGCTCCCCCACACAACCACCGCAGCTTCCGCTGCCAGCACAGACCCACTGTCGCTGCTACCAGCAGTGACCCACCGCCGCCAGCACTGACCTACCACCGCTGCCAGCACTGACCCACCACCATTACCAGCACAGACCTGCTTCCACCGCCATCACAGACCCGCCACCACTGCCAGCGCTGCCTCCAGTGACCCTGCTCCACCACCGCTACTGTCCCCTCTGGTAAGACAACAGTGGAGTATAAGATGGAACCCCTTTTTTTACCATTTTTTTATCTCTAAATTTGGAGTGCATCTTATAATCCGGTGTGTCCTATAAAACGAAAAATACGGTACTCTGTTGTTTACATGTACTTCTCTATTTACTGCGTTGTACCCACAGTGTATTTTTATTTTGTTAAATTTGTTTGCTAATAGCCATAGTGCACTTGTGAACCTGAATATTAATCCTGTATAGTAAATTGACACAACCACATTGTTGATTCTACTGCTGTCCATGAAAAACCCACACTCGGACAGTGTTGTTAGTTTGGTTTGTTCCTAAGATTTTTTTCACAAACCATTATTTGCATATGAAAATAATTGCAATATGCACTTGCTTCTTCTGCTTGTTGGATGACGCTCATGTTTTTAAGACTATGGATGATCAAGAAGACCTTTGTATAGGAGTACGATGGGCACATAAGTTAAATTAGAGTTATGGACCCTCCTAATTGGGTTTGCATTGCCACAGTGAGATGGCTTTTATGCTGTAAAAATAACCTAAAAAAACATTAACTAAGGATCGGCAGTTGCATTCAAGTAGGTACAGGGAGACTATGACATAGATGTATGGGGGAGACAAGTTGCTGATGGCTTTGTACACCAGGGTTAGTGTTTTAAACTGAAGTCTTTAGACAATGGGAAGCTAGGGGAGAGATTGGCATAGAGGTGAGGCTGGGTTATAGAGAGGGGATAGGTGGATAAGTCAGATAGCAGAGTTTTGGATAGACTAGAGATATGTAAAAGTATTAGAAAGGATGCCACAGAGCAGGGGCTTCCAGTAGTCAAGGTGGGAGTTGATAAATGCATGCACTATAGTTTTTGCAGAATCTTGCTTAAGGAATATATGTATTCAGGAAATATTTTTGATTTGAAGTCAGCAGGAGGTGGAATGGCCTTGGATATGTGGCTTGAAGAAGAAAGCAGTTAAGGGTTACCCCAAGGAAGCATGCTTGTGGAACTAGGGAGAGTGAGCAGCAATTCACTACAATGGATAAATCAGTTGGTGGGGTTGAGTGAGATGGGGAAAGATGACAATTTCTGTTTTATCTACATTAAGTTTCAGAACTTGAGTGGAGAAAAAGCATGACATAGCAGGCAGATATTGGTGGTTTCTGGTTATAAGGAGGTGATATTGGGTCCAGGAAAGTAGATCTGTGTCTGATCAGCATAGAAATGACACTGAAAGCCATGGGACTCCATGAGTTGTCCCAGACTTAAGGTGTAGATCGAGAAGAGCAGGGGTTCAAGAACTGAACCTTGGGGGACACCAACAGATATAGGAAGGGAGATGAGAAGGTAATGTAATGGGAGACTCTGAATGTCCAGTCGGTTAGGTATGAAGAGATCCAAAATAAGGCTAAGAAATTAGAGAATCTGTAGTAGAAGGGTATGCTCCACCATGTTAAAGGAAGAAGACAGGTACAGGAGGAGGAGGACAGAGCAGCGTTGCTTGGCATTGATGTTTAGTAGGTCATTGGTGATTTTAGTTAGGTCAGTTTAAAATTTATGATGTCGTCGGAACCCAAATTGTAATGGGTCAAAGAGGGAGCAAGAGGAGAGGTAGGAAGAGAATTCAAGATGTACGTGATGTTCCACTAATTTGAAAGTGCAGGAGAGAACTGATATGGGGTTATAGTTGGACACAGAGGATGAGTCAAGGGAGAACTATTTGAGGAGGGGTGTGATTGAAGCATGTTTAAAGCATGAGAGGAAAACACCAGTTGTTAGTGATATGTTTAAGAGATGAGTAAACCGTGGGATTAAGTCTGTGCTGAGGTCGTGGATAAGGTGGGATGGAATCAGGTGAAATGCAGCAGTGGTGATATGTTATCTTGAAAGTAGTTAGGATAGTTTACTCTCTGTCATAACGAAGAATCTTGTTTTTAAAAAAGAGGGCTGAGTAGTTATGAGGAGAGGCTGTGGGGACTGTAATGCAAAATTTTCACTGATGTTGTCAGTCTTCTGCTTAAGGAATGAGGCAATGTCTTCAGCTAGGGTGAGAGGAGAAGGAGGTGATGCTGGGGTATGGAGAAGAGAAAGGAAAGTGTTAAACGGCTGTTTGGGGTTGTGAGACAAGGAGGATAAGAGAGAGAAGGGGGTTTGTTTTGCAGCAGTGAGTGTGAACTTGAAATTTGTGAAGGGCTGTTTGTATTTGATGAAGTGCTCATTGGAAAGAAATATCTTCCATCTCTGCTCAGAAACCCTGGAAGCTCGCCTCAGTTTTTTAGTCAGGTTGGTATGCCAGGATTGCTGGGTGCAAATTTTAGTATGTGTGAGGGGGTTAGCGATTCAAGAACTGCAGCTATTGTGATATTATATAAAGTGGAAAGCAGCAGCTGCATTGTGTAGGGAACCAATGCCTGGAAAAGGGAGAAGTGAATCAGAAAATTAGTGGAAATCAAGGCGTTTAAGATTTCTGCAAGGTTGTGTAAGTTTGTAGAGTGAGATTTGTGCACTTAGAAAGAAGGAGGAAGAGAATGTGAATAAGTTGGGGTTAGACCAGAAAGAAGGTGATTTAAAGCGGTTAGATAGGGAACAAGGTGGGTGAAGATAAAGTCCAATGTGTGGCCATCTTTGTGGATGGCTGCTGTTACGAACCGGCGCCGCCATAGCCGCAAGCAGCCTGCTGCGGTTCCTGTTGCGCCCAGGCGCCGGCTGCCGTTCTTGGCCGTGCCTCGGGTGGTCCAGTTGGCTGTTCCTTCCACCACGTCTAAGTGTGGAGAGGCGGCTAGTGCGCATGCGTGCGCCGATTTACCCCAGCCAGAGTTTAAGCCTGGTGTTTTGCCTACTGAGCATGCTCCCACAATTAACCCTAACAGCCTCTTTGCACAGGTACTTGGACTTCGTGCTGTGTCTAAGTTCTGGGATGTGCCTACTGAGCATGCTCAAACTGATAGTCTGCTTTCTGAGCCTGTTGCTCAGGCTACTGGGCATGCTCAGGCACTTAGTGCACCAGAGGCTAGGTCCGGTAAGGACCTCACTGAGCATGTCCGTGAGGTGGCAGGCCCTGATATGGCAGAGGGTGTCAGGTGTCCTGATGACGTGGCAACTCCGGACTGGCTCGCAGAGGCCCGCCCCTATGATCTGGCACCTCAGTATTGGTCGTCAGACGATGACTGGTGAAGTGTTTGGGGCGTGGCTGCCATGAGGTCACCAATGACGTGGCGGTTCCGGATAGGTCGCATGTGACGTCACTGATGACATGGCACTCTGCTATTGGACCTTGGTGGTTCCACCCTGGGTTTGGGGCGGACCCAGGTTATAAAAGGGGCTGGAGACAACATGGAGGGCGCAGTCTTCACTTTTGCTCAGTCAGAGCACACCTCCATGTTAGAGCCTCATTGTGGCATAAGCCTATGTTGGGAAGCGGTAGGTAGGGTTAGGCGAACGGTGCCTGTCACGCCAAGATTCGTGGCTCGGCACATCAGGGTCAGACGCCGTGCTTCCCTCCTGCCATTCCAGTCTTGCTATAGCAGCCCAGTGGCGTTAACTGGGCTGCGGCTGCTGTGCTTCCTGTCCGATTGTGCCCCCTACGCACACGGACAACGCACCTGCTGCGCCACCTGTCCGATTGTGCCCCTACGCACACGGACAACGCACCTGCTGCGCCACCTGTCCGGTTGTGCCCCCTACGCGCACGGACAGCGCACTCCAGGACCCCTGTGGAGTTAACAGGGTGTTCCTTATTTTCCTCGGCTTCCCGGTCAACGCTACTGGTGTACCCATCTGGCCTGACGTGTCCTACACACACGTGGCCAGTCGAGAGGTGGCCAGAAACGCTAATCGGAGGACCGCTCGGCCTGACGTGTCCTACACACGTGGCCGACAGGGCGCTTTCGTGGCGGTCTTCCGGTCAACGCTACCTGGTTACCACCCGGCCTGACGTGTTTCCTGCACACGTGGTTGGTGTAGCGCTAGGTGCACCAAAACGCTAATCGGGTTGTCGTCCGGTCTGACGTGTCCCAACACACGTGACCGGTTCCCAGAGTTCCTGGGTTATCTCAGAGCCATCCAGCTCTATAGTCTCCGCCTAACCCTCAGGTGCCAGCAGCTCCATTGTCATCTGGAGCACGGTGGGCCCCGACTGGCGATTAGGATATATACCCCCTGGTCCTAATCTGCCGGTCCCCCCGTAACAGTAAGACTGTGCCAGGGTCTGGCTGGCATGGTGGAGATGGAGCAGCTACATCAGTTCATGCTGCAGCTTGATGCCAGAGTGAGGTCTCTGGAGAAGTCTGCTCTTGCTGCTGATATGGATGATGTGGTGGCTCAAGCGGCTGCAATGGTGTCCGTCACCAAGCCTACTCCAACCCTCCCTCACCTCTCGCTGCCCAACAAGTTTACGGGGAACAGCAAGGCATGTAGGGGATTCGTGAACCAGTGCTCAGTCCATCTAGAGCTGTTGGCTGCACCGTTTCCTACAGAGAGGTCGAAGGTGGGGTTTATCATCTCCTTGCTCTCCGATAGAGCACTGGAGTGGGCTACACCATTGTGGGAGAGGAATGACCCCGTCGTACAGGACTCTAAGGAGTTTTTGGAGTCCTTGCGACAAGTGTTCCTGGGGCCTCAGGTCACTCACGACTCGGCCCTACAGCTACTGACTTTGGAGCAGGGGCGTACCTCCTCAAGTCAATATGCTGTGAGTTTCCGGACACTAGCTGCAGAACTGGGGTGGTCAGAGAGGACTTTTATTCCACTGTTCTGGAGGGGATTAGCCTCGCACGTGAAGGACGCATTAGCGTCGCGTGAGGTACCAACTACCCTTGAGGGCCTCATGACTCTGGCTACCCGCATTGACCTGCAGACCTCCGAACGTCAGCTGGAGCGCAGGTCATAGGGTCGTTCAGCCACTGTAGTGGTCTCTCCTACTGCACCTCCCTTAGAGGACATCTCTGTCCCTATGGACATCTTTAGGGTTGGTGTTGCTAGGTCTTCGAGTCGCAAGGGCATTTCCTGTTTCGCTTGTGGGCAGTATGGTCATTATGCCAACCGTTGCCCAAAGCGTCAGGATAAGCGATCACGATTGGTGACCATAGCTGGAGGTAGACTGGACTCTGCGTCATCCATTAGGGTGACGTTTCCCGCGTCCATTTCCTTTAAGGGGTCAACATGGTCCACAAGGGCAAGTGTGGACACAGGTGCTGGGGATAGTTTCATCTCCTCCTTTTTTGCCCGGCGGCATGCCATCCCGCTGGTGCAAATGCCAAGGCCAGTGAGAGTCCGTGTGGTGGATGGGTTCTTGTTGCCCAAGGTAATTCACCAGCGGACAGTGCCCATTACCCTTGCCATGTCATCTGGGCATAGGGAGACCATTTCATTTCTGGTTCTCCCTAAGGGTGCAGATGATATTCTGTTGGGTATTCCTTGGTTGAAGCGGCATTCCCCAAATATCGACTGGTCCTCTGGGGTGATTACGCGGTGGAGCGAGTCTTGTAGCTCCCACTGCATGTCTCCATCTTCCGCCCGTCGCTCAGTGGTATCTGTGGCGACTATAGACCATTCGAGTGGGAGGGCCGCTAGAGGGGGGGGTACTGTTACGAACCGGCGCCGCCATAGCCGCAAGCAGCCTGCTGCGGTTCCTGTTGCGCCCAGGCGCCGGCTGCCGTTCTTGGCCGTGCCTCGGGTGGTCCAGTTGGCTGTTCCTTCCACCACGTCTAAGTGTGGAGAGGCGGCTAGTGCGCATGCGTGCGCCGATTTACCCCAGCCAGAGTTTAAGCCTGGTGTTTTGCCTACTGAGCATGCTCCCACAATTAACCCTAACAGCCTCTTTGCACAGGTACTTGGACTTCGTGCTGTGTCTAAGTTCTGGGATGTGCCTACTGAGCATGCTCAAACTGATAGTCTGCTTTCTGAGCCTGTTGCTCAGGCTACTGGGCATGCTCAGGCACTTAGTGCACCAGAGGCTAGGTCCGGTAAGGACCTCACTGAGCATGTCCGTGAGGTGGCAGGCCCTGATATGGCAGAGGGTGTCAGGTGTCCTGATGACGTGGCAACTCCGGACTGGCTCGCAGAGGCCCGCCCCTATGATCTGGCACCTCAGTATTGGTCGTCAGACGATGACTGGTGAAGTGTTTGGGGCGTGGCTGCCATGAGGTCACCAATGACGTGGCGGTTCCGGATAGGTCGCATGTGACGTCACTGATGACATGGCACTCTGCTATTGGACCTTGGTGGTTCCACCCTGGGTTTGGGGCGGACCCAGGTTATAAAAGGGGCTGGAGACAACATGGAGGGCGCAGTCTTCACTTTTGCTCAGTCAGAGCACACCTCCATGTTAGAGCCTCATTGTGGCATAAGCCTATGTTGGGAAGCGGTAGGTAGGGTTAGGCGAACGGTGCCTGTCACGCCAAGATTCGTGGCTCGGCACATCAGGGTCAGACGCCGTGCTTCCCTCCTGCCATTCCAGTCTTGCTATAGCAGCCCAGTGGTGTTAACTGGGCTGCGGCTGCTGTGCTTCCTGTCCGATTGTGCCCCCTACGCACACGGACAACGCACCTGCTGCGCCACCTGTCCGATTGTGCCCCTACGCACACGGACAACGCACCTGCTGCGCCACCTGTCCGGTTGTGCCCCCTACGCGCACGGACAGCGTACTCCAGGACCCCTGTGGAGTTAACAGGGTGTTCCTTATTTTCCTCGGCTTCCCGGTCAACGCTACTGGTGTACCCATCTGGCCTGACGTGTCCTACACACACGTGGCCAGTCGAGAGGTGGCCAGAAACGCTAATCGGAGGACCGCTCGGCCTGACGTGTCCTACACACGTGGTCGACAGGGCGCTTTCGTGGCGGTCTTCCGGTCAACGCTACCTGGTTACCACCCGGCCTGACGTGTTTCCTGCACACGTGGTTGGTGTAGCGCTAGGTGCACCAAAACGCTAATCGGGTTGTCGTCCGGTCTGACGTGTCCCAACACACGTGACCGATTCCCAGAGTTCCTGGGTTATCTCAGAGCCATCCAGCTCTATAGTCTCCGCCTAACCCTCAGGTGCCAGCAGCTCCATTGTCATCTGGAGCACGGTGGGCCCCGACTGGCGATTAGGATATATACCCCCTGGTCCTAATCTGCCGGTCCCCCCGTAACAGCTGCAGAGGAACACTGAGCGAGGCCAAAGGTGGAAGTGAGTGGTAGAAGCTTACAGACAGCTGAGTGGGAAGTGTCAATGGGAGTCTTGAAGTCACTAATGATTATAATGGGGATGTAGGCAGAAAGGATATTAGGCAGCCAGGTGTTAAGTGGTCAAAATAGGTGGTGGCTGGCCACTTGGAATTTGGAGGAGCAGTAGATGCAGACTCAAAAGAAGGGAGAGTGACAGAGGGTGGCTGTTGAATTGTGGTTAAGGAGCAGTTATCAGACAGCAGAAAATCATCTCCTCCACCATGCTTGCTGCAGGGACCGGGTGTTTGATAAAGATGGAATCCACCATAATGAAGTGCAAGGAAAGTTTGTTGGTGATGAAAGACAGGTAATTTTTCAGGTCCTTAATAGACTGCCATGAAAAAATATGTAAACGATAGTGTACAGGAGGGTCATATCCATCCTTTCTGCTTGTCTATAGCTGCTGGATTTTTCTTTGTTATCAAGAAAGATGCGGGTCTCCATTCTTGCCTTCAGTTCTGTGAATTAAACAAAATTATGTTTAAGAATACTTACCCACTTCCACTTATACCCGACTTAACTAATTAGCTTAAGGGGGCTAAATGGTTTTCCAAACTTGATCTTAGAGGGGCTTATAATTTTATATGCATCTAGATGGCTGAGGAGTGAAGGACAGAATTTTTAACATCTGAGGCCTATTTGAAAATCTTGTCATGTCTTCTGGATTAAAAAAATGTTCCAGCAATTTTTCAAAACTTTATGAATTATATATTTTCTAATTGTATTGGACGATTTATTGCAGTCTATCTGAATGATATCCTAATTTTTTCACCTGATCTAGATTCACACTATGAACATGTCCTTTTTGTTTTACAAAAGCTTAGAGAAAATTCTTTGTTCACGAAGTTGGATAAATGTACCTTTTCTGTTCAAGGACAATTGTTTCTGAGTTTCATGGGTGGGGAGGTGGGTGAATATTATTATTTCATTAACACAAATTCCAATTAATGATAACATCAAATGGGGTTTGCAGAGAATTGAAGAAGGAGCCTCTGTGCTCTGAAAGCTTGCTAATATAATTTTTCTGGTTAGCCTATAAAGGTATCACTCCTAAAATACTTTTGTCATTCTTGGGACATAGTATTTCCATTGATTTTTCTGGCTAACACGGTACCACAATATTATCCTGTATGGCACATTCGGAGAATAGGGGCAAATCATTTAATTAACTCAAGATCCAATCAATGACCTCAGTAGAGGGTTCAGCAGGTAAGGGGTGAATATTTACTATATTGTTAATACAAGTTCCAATCACTGACGCTGACAGATGGGTGGTAAGGATTATGGGTGGGAAGAGGGGTGAATATTCATTCCATTAACTAGTCAGCATGTGACTATAAACTTCTGCGGCTTACAGCAAGCTATGGGTGAGGAAAGGAGTGAACATTCATTTGTCATTAATGGCAACCCATCACTGACATGAATACAAAATATAAAGCATCACCCGAAACTAAGCCCTTTTTTGGAACCAAAAAATAATTTAAGACATTTTTGGGGAAACAGACATCTGATTCACTAGAAGGGATATGGACCCAAGGAAAGATGCTTTGTTCTAGTTAATTCTGTGCAGGCGGCCAATCTTTTTGTCAAGGCCTTCCATTGTAGGCTTCCTGGGAAACCTGGGGTCTGGTGGCCCCAGTAGGATAGGGAGTACTTTCACGAGTCCTCTGCTCACTGCGTATTGGACACAATGAGTTACTGTTTGCTGTACTATGGAATCAGGGTGTGCTGAGCTGTCAGTTTGGTAAGTGTCAACTCAGTCATCCAATCTGGTGCTAAGCTGTCTGTAGTTTAAGTGACAGCTCAGTCATTCAATCTGAAACTAGGAGATGCTAGGTTTCTTCAGGTTTTTCCTCTTTTCTGTGATTGCTCCGCTACTTAGCTGAGCAGTTTATCCCAGGACACTGCTAATCGTAGCATTTTTCCTATTGGGGATTTTTGGCCTAGTTGTATGCACTCAGTGTTCTGATCTATTGCGACCTTGGACTTTAAATTACCTTCCTTTTTACTTGTCCCTTTGCTCTAATGTGCTATCCTCCAGGTATTCTGATTCAGGACCATGGCTTGACTACGCCTCTGTTGATTCTTTTAATCCTACATGCTCTCCTGGTATCTGACCCCTGAATGTTTGACTATCCTGCCTCACTAGTTGTCTGTGTAGTGACTAGTATCACAGTTGTCTTCTAAATTGTTCTGCTGCAGCCTGTGCTGTCTACTTACTTGCTGTCAACCCATCCTTCTTTATTGATACAGTACATCTGTCCAGTAAATCTGTTAAAAAACAATTATTTTTTTGAAAGTCCATTAAAAATTATTGAAAAAAAACCTAAAGTAGACATGAAAATGTAGTTACAGAATTGTCTTGTATTCCAGGTTTTTGCTATTTTAAATAATAATGTAATAAACAAGTGGCTGGATTCTGATCCTACTACAATCTTTAAAAATACTTTATACAAAAGCCTTGATGAAGTGATCGACCTGTGGGTTTATAAAAAAAATAAGAAAAAGAAAATAAAAGAGAGAAAACATTACTTATCCGAACACGCTATTGGTGGTGGAAGAAACTATTTATTTTCAATTTCAACAGCCCAGTTTTTTCATCGTATGGTTTGGTATGGCTGATATTTTGATGACCTACTTCTTGGTTTGTTAGGCGACATGTCGGCCATCTCCTATCTCAATTCCAATTATTACTATTTAAGGTTTACCATGGTTCACCCAGTATTTCTATCTTTTTTTGGGGATTTATTTCTACAGGTTTATCCTAAATTGGGCACTATTCATACACTTCTTTAACCCCTTAATGACCGTGGGCCGTACTGGTACATCCTAAATCATCAAGGTGTAATCACCTGCAGCTGCTGCAGGTAGCCAGAGGTGAACTTGCACGTGTCAGCTGATTTCAACAGCTGACATGTGGGCCTTGCAGGTGCACCTGCACCTGTTAACCCCTTAAATCATGCTGTCAAAATGTGACAGCATGATTTAAATATCTGCCGCAGTAAAAGCGCACTCATCCACCGCCATCAGAAGTCTCGTGATGTGATCACATGGAGTCAATGGTTGCCATGGTAGCACAGAGTCATGTGATCACTCCTGTAGCTATCATGACTCACTTCCTGTAACAGCCGGGCGAGTGCTGACTGTAACAAGAGACAGAATTTAATGAGCAATCAGATAGCTGATGCTTTTAGTGCACCAGGGAGATTTTAAAAAATTAAAAAAGATAAAAAACCTAAAAGTTCAAATCACTCACCGTTTTACACCATTGAAAATTAAAGTGTTAAAAAATAAAAATATACACACATTTGGTATTGCCGCCTTCAAAAATGCTCGATCTATCAAAATATAAAATCAATTAATCTGATTAGTAAACAGCATGACAACAAAAAAATTCCAAACACCAAGCTTATGTTTTTTGGTTGGCCCAAACAGGAGATCAAAACAAAGTATCTGCTAAAAAATGGTACCATTAAAAACGACAGCAAAACATAAGCTATCACTGAGCCATAGATCCCAAAAAATTACAATGCTATTGGTCGCGGAAAATGGCGCAAAAAATGTGCCACGTTTTTAGACAAACTTCAAAAATATTTTTAACCCCTTAGATAAAATTAAACCTATACATGTTTGGTGTCTACAAACTCATACCAACCTGAGACATCATACCCACACATCAATTTTACCATATAGTGAAAACTGTGAATAAAATATCACCCAAACATCCGTGCAATCGCACTTTTTTTTTTGCAATTTTTCCGCACTTGTAATTTTTTTGATTTTTTTTCCAATACACTATATGGTAATACTTATGGTTTTATTTAAAAGTACAATTCGTCCCACAAAAAATCAAGACCTCATATGGCAAGATTGACAGAAAAAAAAAAAAGTTACGGCTCTCCGAAGAAGGGAAGCAAAAAAGAAAAGAACACGAAAAGCGGAAATCAGCCGGGGGTGAGGGTGGGGGTTAAAAGAAGGAAGGAAATAACTGGAAACAGCATTTTTTGGGCTTACAGTTGCCACCCACACCACACGGTTAACTCCATTCCTTACGGTGAACTAGTGCATATGTGTTCTGATAATCACATGTTCATTCTAGAACATAAAATAATATGCAATGGACTTAAAGATATAGGGCCCAAAATGCATCTTATAAAGTCTGCTTTAATAAAGTTAATCAAAGATCCAGATATGAGCATTTTTATAATGTTTAAACTAAACCCAGTGGTAACAATTCTTTTACTGTCACCTTTTCAAAGGCACAATATAATTAAATTAAAAAATAAGTTTCCAAATACCTATCAGTTTTAAACCAGGATGAAACTCTTAAAGATATTTTGAATGATGGTTGCCGCTAGCTTATAAGACATGAATGTTCATTAGGCAACATACTTTCCCCAGATTATTTAGAGAAAATGACAGTAGATAGGGTTTCCTTTGGGGTTTTTTCAAATGTGGAGGCAATCTTTGCAATGTGTGTGCCTTTACTACAAACTAAAGGATGTCTTTCACCCCACCTAGTGAAGCAAGTCTTATGATTGATGCTTTTATCAATTACGATTTGTACCCATTCTGTATACTGCATCATGTGTAGAGTTGAGCGCGGTTCGTGGTTCGTGGTTCTCCAGTTCTAGGCTCGAGTGATTTTGGGGCATGTTCTAGATCGAACTAGAACTCGAGCTTTTTGCAAAAGCTCGATAGTTCTAGAAACGTTCGAGAACGGTTCTAGCAGCCAAAAAACAGCTAAATCATAGCTTGGTTTCTGCTGTAATAGTGTAAGTCACTCTGTGAATCAAACTATTATCACATTTCAGTGTATAGTGTGCGTGAACAGCACCTTCAGATCACTGCTGTTTCTATAATGGCGATCGCCATTTTTTTTTTTTTTTCTTGTCTTCCTTCCCTAAGCGCGCGCGTCTTGTGGGGCGGGCCAGCATGTCAGCCAATCACAGACACACACACACCTAAGTGGACTTTGAGCCAGAGAAGCAACGGCATGTGTGATAGGATCTGCATGTCACATGTCCCTGCATTATAAAACCGGACATTTTCTTCACGGACGCCATTATCTGCCTTCTGCGTCTTTGGTGTCAGACATCACTGTCGCAGCTCCGTCATCCTGAGTCCTATAGCCGATACAGCTGTATGCGCTGCATACACAGCGTTAGACAGCATAGGGAGAGCACTTTATAGCAGTCCTTTTAAGGGCTCAAACCGGCAGGGTCAGAGTTAAGGTGACAGGTCCTGAAAACAGCACCAGCGTCTGTGCAGCCAAGGTCAGGGATTTCCTCCCTGCATTTCACCATTAGGAGGGAATAGAAAGGCAGGCTTCCATTCCTCTACCCAGAGCACCACAATCCTGCCACTGTACCCTCTTGTCCTCTGCACACTCCAACTCATAACTAAGCCATTATACTAGCAAACACTCAGTGTACCTAGTGGCATCCTATCTGTGGCTATTGGACTTTGCTTTAGTCCCACTAGTGCCAAGACATTTGCAGAGCGCATCTGCCTGCGTTGCACACTCCAACTAATTATAACTAAGCCATTATACTAGCAAACACTCAGTGTACCTAGTGGCATCCTATACGTGGCTATTGGACTTTGCTATAGTCCCACTAGTGCCAAGACATTTGCAGCACGTCTGCCTGCATTGCACACTCCAACTAATTATAACTAAGCCATTATACTAGCAAACACTCAGTGTACCTAGTGGCATCCTATACGTGGCTATTGGACTTTGCTATAGTCCCACTAGTGCCAAGACATTTGCAGAGCGCATCTGCCTGCGTTGCACACTCCAACTAATTATAACTAAGCCATTATACTAGCAAACACACAGTGTACCTAGTGGCATCCTATACGTGGCTATTGGACTTTGCTATAGTCCCACTAGTGCCAAGACATTTGCAGAGCGCATCTGCCTGCGTTGCACACTCCAACTAATTATAACTAAGCCATTATACTAGCAAACACTCAGTGTACCTAGTGGCATCCTATACGTGGCTATTGGACTTTGCTATAGTCCCACTAGTGCCAAGACATTTGCAGAGCGCATCTGCCTGCGTTGCACACTCCAACTAATTATAACTAAGCCATTATACTAGCAAACACTCAGTGTACCTAGTGGCATCCTATACGTGGCTATTGGACTTTGCTATAGTCCCACTAGTGCCAAGACATTTGCAGCACGTCTGCCTGCGTTGCACACTCCAACTAATTATAACTAACCCATTATACTAGCAAACACTCAGTGTACCTAGTGGCATCATATACGTGGCTATTGGACCATGCTATAGTCCCACTAGTGCCAAGACATTTGCAGCACGTCTGCCTGCGTTGCACACTCCAACTAATTATAACTAAGCCATTATACTAGCAAACACTCAGTGTACCTAGTGGCATCCTATACGTGGCTATTGGACTTTGCTATAGTCCCACTAGTGCCAAGACATTTGCAGCACGTCTGCCTGCATTGCACACTCCAACTAATTATAACTAAGCCATTATACTAGCAAACACTCAGTGTACCTAGTGGCATCCTATACGTGGCTATTGGACTTTGCTATAGTCCCACTAGTGCCAAGACATTTGCAGAGCGCATCTGCCTGCGTTGCACACTCCAACTAATTATAACTAAGCCATTATACTAGCAAACACACAGTGTACCTAGTGGCATCCTATACGTGGCTATTGGACTTTGCTATAGTCCCACTAGTGCCAAGACATTTGCAGAGCGCATCTGCCTGCGTTGCACACTCCAACTAATTATAACTAAGCCATTATACTAGCAAACACTCAGTGTACCTAGTGGCATCCTATACGTGGCTATTGGACTTTGCTATAGTCCCACTAGTGCCAAGACATTTGCAGCACGTCTGCCTGCGATGCACACTCCAACTAATTATAACTAACCCATTATACTAGCAAACACTCAGTGTACCTAGTGGCATCATATACGTGGCTATTGGACATTGCTATAGTCCCACTAGTGCCAAGACATTTGCAGCACGTCTGCCTGCGTTGCACACTCCAACTAATTATAACTAAGCCATTATACTAGCAAACACTCAGTGTACCTAGTGGCATCCTATACGTGGCTATTGGACTTTGCTATAGTCCCACTAGTGCCAAGACATTTGCAGAGCGCATCTGCCTGCGTTGCACACTCCAACTAATTATAACTAAGCCATTATACTAGCAAACACTCAGTGTACCTAGTGGCATCCTATACGTGGCTATTGGACTTTGCTATAGTCCCACTAGTGCCAAGACATTTGCAGCACGTCTGCCTGCGTTGCACACTCCAACTAATTATAACTAAGCCATTATACTAGCAAACACTCAGTGTACCTAGTGGCATCATATACGTGGCTATTGGACTTTGCTATAGTCCCACTAGTGCCAAGACATTTGCAGCACGTCTGCCTGCGTTGCACACTCCAACTAATTATAACTAAGCCATTATACTAGCAAACACTCAGTGTACCTAGTGGCATCCTATACGTGGCTATTGGACTTTGCTATAGTCCCACTAGTGCCAAGACATTTGCAGAGCGCATCTGCCTGCGTTGCACACTCCAACTAATTATAACTAAGCCATTATACTAGCAAACACTCAGTGTACCTAGTGGCATCCTATACGTGGCTATTGGACTTTGCTATAGTCCCACTAGTGCCAAGACATTTGCAGAGCGCATCTGCCTGCGTTGCACACTCCAACTAATTATAACTAAGCCATTATACTAGCAAACACTCAGTGTACCTAGTGGCATCCTATACGTGGCTATTGGACTTTGCTATAGTCCCACTAGTGCCAAGACATTTGCAGCACGTCTGCCTGCGTTGCACACTCCAACTAATTATAACTAAGCCATTATACTAGCAAACACTCAGTGTACCTAGTGGCATCCTATACGTGGCTATTGGACTTTGCTATAGTCCCACTAGTGCCAAGACATTTGCAGCACGTCTGCCTGCGTTGCACACTCCAACTAATTATAACTAAGCCATTATACTAGCAAACACTCAGTGTACCTAGTGGCATCCTATACGTGGCTATTGGACTTTGCTATAGTCCCACCAGTGCCAAGACATTTGCAGAGCGCATCTGCCACACTCCAACTAATTATAACTAAGCCATTATACTAGCAAACACTCAGTGTACCTAGTGGCATCCTATACGTGGCTATTGGACTTTGCTATAGTCCCACTAGTGCCAAGACATTTGCAGAGCGCATCTGCCTGCGTTGCACACTCCAACTAATTATAACTAAGCCATTATACTAGCAAACACTCAGTGTACCTAGTGGCATCCTATACGTGGCTATTGGACTTTGCTATAGTCCCACTAGTGCCAAGACATTTGCAGAGCGCATCTGCCTGCGTTGCACACTCCAACTAATTATAACTAAGCCATTATACTAGGAAACACTCAGTGTACCTAGTGGCATCCTATACGTGGATATTGGACTTTGCTATAGTCCCACTAGTGCCAAGACATTTGCAGAGCGCATCTGCCTGCGTTGCACACTCCAACTAATTATAACTAAGCCATTATACTAGCAAACACTCAGTGTACCTAGTGGCATCCTATACGTGGCTATTGGACTTTGCTATAGTCCCACTAGTGCCAAGACATTTGCAGCACGTCTGCCTGCGTTGCACACTCCAACTAATTATAACTAAGCCATTATACTAGCAAACACTCAGTGTACCTAGTGGCATCCTATACGTGGCTATTGGACTTTGCTATAGTCCCACTAGTGCCAAGACATTTGCAGAACGCATCTGCCTGCGTTGCACACTCCAACTAATTATAACTAAGCCATTATACTAGCAAACACTCAGTGTACCTAGTGGCATCCTATACGTGGATATTGGACTTTGCTATAGTCCCACTAGTGCCAAGACATTTGCATAGTGCATCTGCCTGCGTTGCACACTCCAACTAATTATAACTAAGCCATTATACTAGCAAACACTCAGTGTACCTAGTGGCATCCTATACGTGGCTATTGGACTTTGCTATAGTCCCACTAGTGCCAAGACATTTGCAGCACGTCTGCCTGCGTTGCACACTCCAACTAATTATAACTAAGCCATTATACTAGCAAACACTCAGTGTACCTAGTGGCATACTATACGTGGCTATTGGACTTTGCTATAGTCCCACTAGTGCCAAGACATTTGCAGAGCGCATCTGCCTGCGTTGCACACTCCAACTAATTATAACTAAGCCATTATACTAGCAAACACTCAGTGTACCTAGTGGCATCCTATACGTGGCTATTGGACTTTGCTATAGTCCCACTAGTGCCAAGACATTTGCAGCACGTCTGCCTGCGTTGCACACTCCAACTAATTATAACTAAGTTGCATTGTCAGGGATATTTATTCTTTATTATTCTGCTGTTAATAAAGCTAGACCACCACTGCAATCTTCACCACCTCTCAATTTTTACTACCACATTTTCAGTCCACAATCTTGTCGCAATCAACATGAGTGGCAAAATGACAGATGCTGGTGGAAAGGGGAAGAGGCGTGGTGGAAAAGGCAAAAAAGGTTTTGTCCGTGGGGAAGGTGGCAAAGCTCCATTATCATCTGCTGAAGATAGACCATCTATCAGCAAAAGTAAGATGTCTACTACTTACCGTGGACAATCCGATGTGCTCCCTTTTTTACGGACACGAACAACAGGAAGAAAGGTAGATGATGGGCAAAAAAGGAAAATGCTTGAATGGATCTCAAGTGGTCTAACAAGTGCCCTCTCAGCCACTTCAAGTACCGCATCCAAAAAACACCAGTCCTCTGAGTTGTCATCCCAATCACACTTGATTTCTCCTAGCTCTGAAGTCTCCATCAGCCCTGCACAGTATGGTGGAACTGAGATGGCTGAGTCTGCAGAGCTGTTCAGTCACACTATAGCCTGGGAATCAGAGGTCTGCTCCCAAGCTACAGTGAGTACAGAACAGGAAATTGTCTGCAGTGATGCCCAGAACCTTTGTGACTCTGATTCAGGCCGTGAGGACCAAGTTTCTGAGCATAATGTTGACCCTTTGTCACAAACTGTAACACCTGTGGTTATAGACAATGAGGAACATACTGATGAAGATGAGACGCAGATACCCGATTGGGATGACAACTTAAATATTCGGTCAGGGCAAGAAGAGGCTCGGTCTGAGGGGGAGGGGAGTGCAAACACAACAATTGATGATGTCGTTCTAGATCCCACCTACTGTCAACCCCCAGTCAGGCACTCGAGGAGGTGAACAGAGGCGGTGGAGGAGGATGCAACCGACGACGAAGTTACCTTGCGCCTTCCTGGACAGAGTCGGAGCACTGGTAGCACGTCTACAACTGCATCCTCAGCCACCACTCTGCCTATGAGCATTATTCGGGGTGGATCAACAGGTCGCATGGCCTCTAAGCCTTGCCTAGCCTGGTCCTTTTTTGACATCGAAAAAGATCGCCCAAATCATGTGATATGTAACATTTGTCATGATTCTCTTAGTAGAGGTCAAAACCTCAGCAGTTTGACAACTTCTTCCATGAATCGTCACATGAATAAATATCATAAGTCCCGGTGGGAAGCTCACCGTGCTGCAATGCGGCCTAGCGGAGCGAACCATCCACCGCCCGCCCCTTCCAGTGCATCCGCGCGCTCTTCATCTTCTAGGACTGTGGGGACAGCTGTCACACCTGTTTTTCCACGCAAAACTTCCACCACTGTAACCGCAACAGGCAGTTTGCTTGTAAGGTCGTCAGTTGGTTTGGAAGGGGAAACAAGTGAGTGTGTACAGCTCTCTCAGACATCGATAGCACCAACGTTGGATCAAGGCAACATCATGTCTCCGCCTGCACTTTCCTCACAAACCTGCATTTTTCCAGGGAAACCCTACTCAACACCGTCTACACACAGCAGCCAGATCTCTGTCCCTCAGATGTGGTCAAATAAAAGGCCACTTCCTCCGACCCATGACAAAGCTAAGAGGTTGACTCTATCCCTCTGTAAGCTGTTGGCTACCGAAATGCTGCCTTTCCGCTTAGTGGACACACAGGATTTTAGAGACCTTATGTCTGTCGCTGTGCCCCAGTACCAGATGCCTAGTCGCCACTACTTCTCTAAGAAAGGTGTGCCCGCGCTACACCAGCATGTCGCACACAACATCACCGCTTCCTTGAGAAACTCTGTGTGTGAACGGGTGCATTTCACCACCGATACTTGGACCAGTAAGCATGGACAGGGACATTACATGTCGCTGACTGGGCACTGGGTAACTATGGTGATAGATGGTGAAGGGTCTGCTGCACAAGTCTTGCCGTCCCCACGACTTGTGTGTCAATCCTATGTCTGTCCAAGTTCCGCCACAGCTTCTGCATCCTCCACCTCATCTGGGTCCTCCACCTCCGCCCCAAGCCTGCCTGGTCAGGCCACCAGCGTTCTCACTGCGCAGAAGGAATCACGCACCCCTCATTACTATGCTGGCAGCAGAGCGCAACGGCATCAGGCGGTCTTTAGCTTGACATGTCTTGGGAATAAGAGTCACACAGCTGAGGAGTTGTGGTCAGCTCTGCGGTCCGAGTTTAATAAATGGTTGTCTCCACTCAACCTTCAGCCTGGTAAGGCCGTGTGCGACAATGCTGCAAACCTGGGTGCGGCACTTCGCCTGGGCAAGGTGACACACGTACCTTGTATGGCTCACGTGTTGAACCTTGTCGTCCAGCAATTTTTAACACACTATCCCGGCCTAGATGGCCTTCTGAACAGGGCACGAAAACTGTCAGCTCACTTCCGCCGTTCAAGCGCCGCAGCAGAGCGACATGCATCGCTCCAGAAGTCTTTCGGCCTGCCGGTTCATCGCCTGAAATGCGATGTGGCGACACGCTCGAATTCAACTCTCCACATGTTACAGCGACTGTGGCAGCACCGCAGAGCCCTGGTGCAATACGTCATGACGTATAGCCTGGGCCAACGAGATGCAGAGGTGGGGCAGATCACCCTGATGGAGTGGTCTCAGATCAAGGACCTATGCACCCTTCTGCACAGTTTCGACATGGCGACGAATATGTTTAGCTCTGACAATGCCATTATCAGCATGACGATTCCAGTCATTTACATGCTGGAGCACACGCTAAACACTATTCGGAGTCAGGGGGTGGGACAACATGAAGGGGAGGAACTACAGGAGGATTCATATGCGCAAGGGACAACAACATCACCAAGGTCCAGACGTTCATCATCACCAACGCAGCAGGCATGGGACCATGGGGGACAGGGATCGACAAGGGCGCATAGTAGCAGGCGAAATGTTGAGCAAGGTGCAGGAGAACATGAAGAAATGGAGGACGAACTGTCCATGGACATGGAAGACTCAGCGGATGAGGGAGACCTTGGTCAAATTTCAGTTGAAAGAGGTTGGGGGGAGATGTCAGAGGAAGAAAGAACTGGTAGCACCTCTATGCCACAAACACAGCGTGGACTTGGTCCGCATGGCTGCGCAAGACACATGAGTGCCTTTTTGTTGCACTACCTCCAACATGACAGTCGTATTGTCAAAATTAGAAGTGATGATGACTACTGGATTGCCACACTATTAGATCCCCGGTACAAGTCCAAATTTTGTGACATAATTCCAGCCATAGAAAGGGACGCACGTATGCAGGAGTATCAGCAGAAGCTGTTACTCGATCTTAGCTCGGATTTTCCACCAAACAACCGTGCAGGTGCAGGGAGGGAATCTCCCAGTTGTAACTTGACAAACATGGGACGGTCTCGTCATCTTCAACAGTCTACCCGTACCAGTAGGACCGTATCTGGTGCCGGTAACAGCAATTTTATGGAATCTTTTCATAATTTTTTTAGACCC
Organism: Anomaloglossus baeobatrachus; assembly: GCF_048569485.1. Lineage (NCBI taxonomy): Eukaryota > Metazoa > Chordata > Amphibia > Anura > Aromobatidae > Anomaloglossus > Anomaloglossus baeobatrachus. Next base: position 516,339,282 of record NC_134353.1, read on the forward strand.
TCTTTTGCAAGGCCACCAGAGACAACAAGTCTGACACATAGTCAACGGCTGGAGAGGATGATACAGGAGTATCTCCAAATGAACATCGATGCCATGACTGTGCAACTGGAGCCTTGCTCCTTTTGGGCTTCAAACCTAGAAAAATGGCCAGAGCTCGCAACTTACGCCTTGGTGATTTTGTCGTGTCCAGCTGCCAGCGTTGTCTCTGAACGTGTATTCAGTGCTGCTGGGTGTGTGCTGACAGATAAGCGCACGCGTCTGTCCAGTGACAATGTGGACAGACTGACGTTCATCAAAATGAACAAGTCATGGATCCAGAAGGAATTTACTACCCCTGTGTCATCCTGGGGAGAGTAAATGCTTGTTGATTTGGAATGTGCTTGATGCAAATCAAAACATCCTGTTTGCAACTAGGGCACAAGTGCTGCCACTGATAAGGTGTCTGTGTGGGGCCCAATTTTTGGAAAAAAGGGAGACTCCGCTTGGAGTAACCCTTGCTTGCTGTGTTTTTAAAAGAAGCCAAGATGAACAGAGCTGGGATCAGGAAAGACTTTGCTACCTACCCCGGTGTCATCCTGGGGACGGATAAGAATGGCGTATTTTGGAATGTGCTTGATGCAAATGTAGCTGTTTAGTGTACAACTAGGGCACTAGTGCTGCCACTGAATGGGTGGGTGTGTGTGGGGCACAATTTTTGGAAAAAAAGGGAGACTCCGCTTGGAGTAACCCTTGCTTGCTGTGTTTTTAAAAGAAGCCAAGATGAACAGAGCTGGGATCAGGAAAGACTTTGCTACCTACCCCGGTGTCATCCTGGGGACGGATAAGAATGGCGTATTTTGGAATGTGCTTGATGCAAATGTAGCTGTCAAGTGTACAACTAGGGCACAAGTGCTGCCACTGAATGGGTGGGTGTGTGTGGGGCACAATTTTTGGAAAAAAAGGGAGACTCCGCTTGGAGTAACCCTTGCTTACATTGTTTTTAAAAGAAGCCAAGATGAACAAGTCATGGGTCAGCAAAGACTTTATCTACCTACCCCGGTGTCATCCTGGGGACGGATAAGAATGGCGTATTTTGGAATGTGCTTGATGCAAATCTAGCTGTGAAGTGTACAACTAGGGCACAAGTGCTGCCACTGAATGGGTAGGTGTGTGTGGGGCCCAATTTATGGAAAAAAAGGGAGACTCCGCTTGGAGTAACCCTTGCTTGCTGTGTTTTTAAAAGAAGCCAAGATGAAGAGAGCTGGGATCAGGAAAGACTTTGCTACCTACCCCGGTGTCATGCTGGGGACGGTTAATTATGGCGTATTTTGGAATGTGCTTGATGCAAATCTAGCTGTGAAGTGTACAACTAGGGCACAAGTGCTGCCACTGAATGGGTGGGTGTGTGTGGGGCCCAATTTTTGGAAAAAAAGGGAGACTCCGCTTGGAGTAACCCTTGCTTACATTGTTTTTAAAAGAAGCCAAGATGAACAAGTCATGGGTCAGCAAAGACTTTATCTACCTACCCCGGTGTCATCCTGGGGACGGATAAGAATGGCGTATTTTTGAATGTGCTTGATGCAAATCTAGCTGTGAAGTGTACAACTAGGGCACAAGTGCTGCCACTGAATGGGTGGGTGTGTGTGGGGCCCAATTTTTGGAAAAAAAGGGAGACTCCGCTTGGAGTAACCCTTGCTTGCTGTGTTTTTAAAAGAAGCCAAGATGAACAGAGCTGGGATCAGGAAAGACTTTGCTACCTACCCCGGTGTCATCCTGGGGACGGATAAGAATGGCGTATTTTTGAATGTGCTTGCTGCAAATCTAGCTGTGAATTGTACAACTGGGGCCCAACTGCTGCCACTGAATGGGTGGGTGGGTGTGGGGCCCAATTTTTGGAAAAAAAGGGAGACTATGCTTGGAGTCACCTTGCGGTGTTTTACATGATTTTAGAATGGCGTGCCATGCCTATATCTGTGTGTCCTCCTCTTTTTCCTTGTCCAGCTGTTTTGTTTTCGCATGAGTATATGTCCTTGTCACTTTCCAATGTGTTTGAGTTGTTTGTCACCTTTTGGACACCTTTGAGGGTGTTTTCTAGGTGTTTTACTGTGTTTGTGATTGCCTGCCATTGTTTCCTATTGGCTCGAGTTCGGTTCGTCGAACGTTCGACGAGCCGAACTCGAACGGGAGGTCCGTTCGGCGAACTGACCTCGAGCCGAACCGGGACCGGTTCGCTCATCTCTAATCATGTGTACTGCTTCTCAGTACAGTAGATAGCCTATGGGCTGTACCACTTGAAAACTAAAAAAAGAACATTTCACCAAAATAATAAAGACAAAAATAGCTTGTATTCTGAATACACAAAACATTGTGTTACCCCACACACTTCAGATACTACGTTTTTCAAAGTTTTAAACAACAAAAAAAAAACGAGGGCATGGAACTAATGACCTCAGAGCAAGCAAACACCAACTACGGCCCCCTTCACATGTCAGTGATTCTGTTACGTATGTGACAGTTTTTATACATACCAGAATCACGGACATACGCAGACCCATTGTAATCAATGGGTCTGCGCACACATCAGTGATTTTTCACTGACGTGTTTCCGTACGGCGTACACAAGTCCATTTTTTTCTGGCATCACTAATGTCCCATGGACCACACTATGGTGTGATCCGTGAAACACTTACCAGAAAAAAACACGTACATTTAAAATAAAAAGATTTTAATACTCACCTTCTCCAGTGTGTTGTCTCCGGCCACTGCTGGCTCTGATAACGGCAGGCTAAATATGCTCATGAATATGCATTTATGCACTGCACAGCTGACCCAGAAGTATCTGCAGAGGGGAGACTTTAGCAGCCGGAGACAGCATCTGGGAGAGTTCAGGACCAGGGACAGCAAGCCAACACGGAAGTAACTGCAGAAGGGAGACCATGGCGGCCGGACACAGCATTCGGGAGAGTTCAGCATCACGGACAGCAGAAATGTGGACAGGTGAGTATAATAAGTGCCTGCTCTACATGTATTATCGCGGATAGCACACAGAGATCACACGTCTGCCCAAATCATGGCACACGAAGGGACATACGCACCTTTATCATGTCAGTGAAAAACAGACGTTTTTCACTGACGTATGAAGAGGGCCTAAAACTAACTACAAATAGAATGTTCATCCCCTGTAGGCTGTGAGCCCTCACGGACAGGGTCCTCTATCCTCCTGTACCAGTCTGTGCCTTGTATTGTTCATGATTCTTGTACTTGTTTTTATGTATACCCTTTTCACTTGTAAAGCACTATGGAATAAATGGTGCTAAAATAAAAAATAATAATAATAATAATAGTAATAAAAAAAACATTCTTTATTATTATATAAAGAATAGGACAATTAAATAACAGGGATTAAAATTCTCCAGTAAAGAAGGAATCACAGATGATTAGGAGACAGTTGTACACAATGCACAGAAGGACACTCATGTACAGGAATACTGAACTGAAAACTACAGCAAAAAAGGAGTACTACTGCAATGGCACAAAATCAGGATCAGTGCCAATCCACCCTAGGAGGACCACTTTAAGAATCTAATGTTCTGTTAGTCCAGTGTGTCACTAGTTACCATCAGCTACTGTACATAATCTCTTAGAAAAATATGTTGAGCTAACTTGGACATTTCTAAATCTGTGTTTGTATTAAAGGAAATGAAAGGGGTTCTCTACAGTCCCGAGAGACCTCAGAGTGATGTACACATCTTTTCAGGGAAATTAAAAGCTTTGCACTTTTGCATTTCACAGTAAATTGATATGCTCCAAATTAAATTGTTAAAAAAATGATCAACTTTACTTTATGCTCTGTTTTTAATTTGAAAATCTAAAAAACATTAAGTACTGTATGTGGAAAGATTATTTTGAAAAGAACCTGTGAATTATCCCTAATATGCAGAAATGACCTTTTTAGAGTCAAATGTTAGAACAGTCTTTGTGTTCATTTTCAAGAAGAAAATATTTCCCCTAATCAACCACGCAGCATTCTACTTTTAGCATTATAGATTGGTATTTAAAACCTGATAAGTGAAGAGGGAAGAATAAAAGTAGCAGCTGCTGAGTTGTTAATATGCAAATTCATCTTTAATTACCAACTTGTTGTAGAAATATAAGATTTTTCTAATGAAACAGTATGTTTCTATCCAAAGTTATTATTTTCTACAGTTTAAAGTAAAAAAGTTTATTATATTTGGAGAAATAAAAAAACCCTATAATCTGTTGTAAAATTATTATTAAGAATAATAGTTTTCTAACAATACTGTTGGTTTCTTTGTTTTAGCTTTTGTAAGTACAATGTTAGAATGTTGCTGTGCTGCTTTGTGGCTTAATGGCACAGCTCTCCAAAGATAGATAGGAACCGTGATATTACTATGGTAATCAGGGAATGCTGAGTTACAAAATATTGCCACCCACTGAGTAGACACATTCTGTATGATAGAGCAGAAAAGCTGTTTCCATACAAAAGAAAAAATGCGTTCAAAGTATGCGGAAATATGCAGGGATTTTAAGTAGCTTTTTTTTTATAGTTTTCTATCTTCGAGTGTACTTAATTTTTTTCAAGCTTGACACACTAATTCACAGTCTAGGATACTGCCCTATCAATGGTATTGGTTTGACTACACTTACTGCTTCCAAGTTACACAAGCATAAAAAAGGGAGATCGGTGCCAAGATCTCAATTTAACCTGAAATAAATTGTGCAAGTTTTTTTTTTTTTTTACCTTGAACCAGTAGAGCATTGGCCATTTTGAGAATCACACTGGACCATTAGAGAATTAATGGATTCTATGGATATTATAAAATAATGGAGCAGAGAGGTCCAAAGGAACGAAAATTAATTTGAAGTTTACTTTTGAGTCAGCCACTTGGTCATAGTTGAAAAAAAAAAGTTTAGTAATGTTATTTCTTACATTCTGTATGTAGTAGTATTAACAAAATATTCAAAGTAATTGTGATTATTATTATTATTTCTTTTATTTGTATTATTATTATTATTATTATTATGTGGATACAAGCTAATGTAAGTTTTTGCAACTTTCATTTTGCTCTAGAAAACATAAGGAAACCCAGTGAGACTCAATTCTTTTGGAGCAATGAACAGATACTGCTAAAAAATAAAAAATAGTTTTGGATATTCAAAAAATTCTTAAAGTTGTTGTCCACTACTTAAAAAGTCCCTTCTCATTCCTCATTTGCACCCCCATAAAAATAATAAAAGTCTATACTCCCCTTTTGTGCCAGTGCAGTTCCAGCTATGTCAGAATTCGTACTCCCAGGGCCCAAGTGACATTGTTATGACACGAGAGCCCAGAGAATTATCAATACTGGTTTCGATCTCCACGCCTTCAGATGATAAAATAATTAAGGGGAAGTAAGCTGGTTGCTCACTTCCTGTTAATTACTTACACGTCTGAAGATGGGAGAAGGAAGTCAGCGCTGATTGGTCTTGGGGCTCGCGTGTCATAACAATGTCACATGGGATTTGGAAAACAAGTTTCAACATTACTGGAACTTCAACAGTACCGGAGGTGAGTATAGGCTTTTTTTATTTTTTGGGGGGCCTGACATAGGCACTGAGAAGGGATGGTCCAAGTAGTGGACAACCTTTATAAATATTTAGTCCCATGTAAATTGCTTTATTTTATGAACAAATTATCCCAATCATTATTGTTACTTTTATAACTTATATGGAGACATAAAATTAATAGAAATAAATCTTTATTTTACTACGTAAAATACATATTATATTAACTATAAGGGGTAGGAAAACAACACTTTCCAATCAGAATGTGCATCACGTAACATTAATGAAAACCACCATCATTCTTTTTAAACATTATAATAACGTTTCAAAATGCCTTTATTAATGGTCACAAAAATACTCATTAGAAATTATCTCAAAAATTGTATTTTCAGCAAATCATTTTATAGTTTCATAGTTTTAAGGTTGAAAAGAGACAGTAGTCTATGAAGTTCAACTGATAACTAGTGATGGGCGAACATGCTCAGCATTGCTTGGTACTTGATTAAGCATTGGGGTGCTCGAGACACTCGATATTTGTCACGCTCCCCGGGTCCTCGGATCCCCTCCCCGGGTCTCCTGCTCCGATCCCCGGGTCCTCAGCTCCGCTCCCCGGCTCACCTGCCACGCTCCCCGCTCTCCAGCCTCCGGTGCCCGCACTTCCCAGGCCCCCTGGTCTCCGCTCCCGGCGCCCGACGGCTTCCCAGTTCCTGGCCGGCTCCCCTGCGTCCTCCCTTCAGCTTCCTGCCCTGGCTTCTGGCACCCGGGCTGCGCGCACGCGCATTAGGGCGCGCGCGCGGTCACTGAACCTTTCTTAAAGGGCCAGTGTCAATTAACAGGAAATCATGCACTCAGGTACAGGGTATATAGGGGGTTAATGTCCAAGGGAGCGGGGCCTGTTCTTCGTGTTTTCCCAAGCTAGGAGTCAGGTCTCCTTGTGTTCTATGAGATACTTACCTCTCTGTCTTCTAGAGCCGACCCTGCATCGCCATCCGGTCCTGCGGTACCTCGAACCCCGAACGCTGCCCATCTGCCATCCTGACAGTCCGTACCATCTCGGATCCCTGCGGTGACCCGTCATCTCGCTCCAACGGTTCCGGACCCTGCCTGACACCATCACGGCTTCCGAACCTGAGCTCCGTCACCCGGACCACCATCCGTGACCTCGTGGTCCCAGGGACTTCTCCATTTGCTCTCAGTGCACGGACTGTCCTGCTACCTACAGTGCTCCGGCTACCGGACTCCTTTCCCTCATCCGGGAGTTCGGCCCAGTGGATCCACCTCCAGGGTCTACCCGTCCATCTGGCCCTAACAGTAAGAACAGGCCATGGATCCCGCCGAAGCACTAGCGGCCTTGCATGAGGAACTCCAACGCCAGCGTGAAGTCCAGACCCGCATGCTGAACTTTATGACTTCCGTGGACACCCGCCTGACCACGCTACAAGCGGCAGTCACGTCTTCGACATCCCGAGCCTCCACTAGTCAAGCCACGACCCCCGCTCCCGTGGCCGCCTCTTCAGATGCTTCCAGACTGCGTTTGGCCTCACCACCCCGGTACGCCGGAGATCCCAAGACCTGCAGGGGGTTTATAAACCAATGCTCCCTCCATTTCACGCAGCTGCCACATCTGTTTGCCTCCGACCAAGCCAAGGTCGCCTTCATCATGTCTCACCTAGAGGGCGAGGCACTGGCGTGGATGAACCCCTTGTGGGAGAAGGAGGAACCTATGACCAAGAACCTCCAGGAGTTCCTGCAGGCCTTTCGCAGCACTTTTGACGAACCCGGACGCGCCTCCGCGTCTGCGTCTTCACTTCTCCGGTTACGTCAGGGAACACTGACGGTGGGTCAATACGCCATCCGTTTCCGCACCTTGGCTTCAGAACTCGGGTGGAATAACGAGGCCCTAACCGCCGCCTTCTGGGAAGGACTATCGGGTCGAATCAAAGATGAGCTGGCTGGACGTGATGTACCGTCCACTCTGGACGCCCTGATTACCCTAGCGACTCGAGTGGACATACGCTTTCAGGAGCGGTCCAAAGAACTGTCCCGTGAGAGACGTCCGGTAAGGCATTCCTCTCCTCCACCGAAGCCCACCGTACTCCAGTCAACGGCCTCTGGTGTCTCCGTCCATGAGCCCATGCAGATCGACCGTGTGCGACAGTCGGAACAACGTCGAGCAGAGCGGCTCGCCAAGGGTCTCTGCTTTTACTGCGGAGAAGGCACACACCTGCTACGCGCCTGTCCAGAGAGGCCGGGAAACTCCAAAGCCTAGGGTTGGTAGGAGAGGCCACCCTAGGTGCTGGAACTCTCTCAGACCCAGTTACATGGACTGTGCAAGTGACAACGGGAGAGACGCGGTTTACGGCTGAGGCGTACCTCGATTCTGGGGCAGCAGGCAATTTCATCCAGCAGGCCACGGTGGACAAGTACCAGGTGCCTGTTACTCCACTTGACAAGCCCCTAGTGATTGCCTCTGTGGATGGGAGACCCCTCTCTGACACCATCTCCTGGATCACCAAGCCGCTTGAACTGCGTATCGGTGCTCTGCACACCGAGAACATCGCTCTCTACGTCCTCCCACACATGTCACATCAAATCCTGCTGGGACTTCCCTGGTTGCGAACACACGAGCCTTCAGTCAGCTGGGGCACTGGCGATATCACTCGATGGGGGTCTTCTTGCCATGAGAGATGTCTGAAGACCATACAACCCATCCGGCGACCTCCGGTTCCCGAGTCCCTACCGGGACTGCCCTCAGCCTATTGGTCCTTCGTGGACGTCTTTGACAAGAAGGAGTCCGAAGTACTCCCGCCACATCGTCCTTACGATTGTGCCATTGACCTGCTCCCGGGAACTACACCACCTCGAGGACGGATATATCCACTATCTCCAGCCGAAACAAGGGCTATGTCTACGTACATCACAGAGAGCCTGGCTAAGGGATTCATCCGGAGATCCTCCTCTCCTGCTGGAGCAGGCTTCTTCTTCGTAAAGAAGAAAGAGGGCGACCTACGCCCATGTATAGTCTACCGGGGATTGAACCTAATCACCGTGAAAAACAAGTACCCCCTGCCGCTCATCCCCGAATTGTTTGATCGGCTCAGAGGAGCTCGTGTGTTCACCAAGTTGGATCTTCGGGGTGCCTACAACCTGGTCCGTATCCGTTCAGGGGATGAATGGAAGACCGCGTTCAACACTCGCGATGGGCACTATGAATACTGCGTGATGCCCTTCGGCCTGTGCAACGCACCAGCAGTCTTCCAAGAATTAGTGAACGATGTGTTTCGGGACCTTCTCTACGTCTGTGTGGTGGTATATCTGGATGACATCCTTGTCTTCTCTCCGGACCTCCAGACCCACCGAGAGAACGTGCAACTGGTTCTACAACGACTGAGAGAGAATCGTCTGTACGCCAAGTACGAGAAGTGTGTCTTCGAACAGTCTTCTCTCCCCTTCCTGGGGTACCTCATCACCGATACCGGACTGCAGATGGATCCCAAGAAGGTCTCCTCCATTCTCAACTGGCCTCCTCCTTCTGGACTGAAGGCAATCCAACGTTTTCTGGGATTCGCTAACTATTACCGCCAGTTCATTCCTCACTTCTCGGCTCTGACTGCTCCTCTCTCCGCCTTGACCAAGAAGGGGGCTAATCCAAAGGACTGGTCACCTGCGGCCGACGCCGCGTTTGGCGCTCTAAAGCGAGCCTTTGCCTCCTCTCCTGTACTCCACCGTCCAGAGTTAAACCGCCAGTTCACCTTGGAGGTGGATGCCTCCTCCTCGGGAGCCGGAGCAGTGCTCATGCAGAAGTCCTCCTCCGGGAAGATGGTGACGTGCGGTTTCTTCTCCAAGAGCTTCTCCGCGCCTGAACGCAATTACACCATCGGTGACCGAGAGCTATTAGCGGTCAAACTGGCTCTGGAGGAATGGCGCTATCTTCTGGAAGGAGCAGTGTACCCTGTCATTGTTTACACGGACCACAAAAACCTGGAATACCTGCGGACTGCTCAGCGACTGAACCCACAGCAAGCCAGGTGGTCCTTGTTCTTTGCCCGGTTCGACTTCCAGCTTCATTTCCGACCCGCGAACAAGAATGTACGCGCTGATGCCTTGTCTAGGTCTTTCGTGCCCCTGGAACAGGAGGAAGAGACATCTCAACCCATCATCTGTCCAAGTAAGATTATTCCGGTGGCTCCTGTCACCCTGGCCCAGATACCACCTGGGAAGACTTATGTCTCTGAGGCTGACAGGCAAAATGTGTTACACTGGGGCCATGCCTCGAAAACAGCCGGTCATGCAGGTCAGAAGAAAACATGGAGCGCTATTGTACGTCATTACTGGTGGCCATCCCTGCGCACGGACGTCGCCTCTTTTGTCTCTGCCTGCTCCTCCTGTGCCAGGAACAAGACACCCAAACACCTGCCATACGGCCGTCTTCTGCCTCTGCCCATACCCTCAGTTCCCTGGCAACACATAGCGATGGACTTTATTACGGACTTGCCATTATCCTCCGGACACACAGTCATATGGGTCGTGGTGGATCGGTTCTCTAAAATGGCCCATTTCGTTCCTATGGCTGGACTGCCCTCTGCTCAGGAACTCGCGGACGCCTATATACAGCACATCTTCCGCTTGCATGGCTTTCCATCACACATAGTGTCCGACAGAGGAACCCAGTTCACCTCCCGCTTCTGGAGGGCTCTCTGCAAACATCTGGGAGTGACTCTGGACTTCTCCTCAGCCTACCATCCTCAGTCTAATGGCCAAGTGGAGAGGGTCAATCAGATATTGACCTCTTTCTTACGTCACTACGTGAACGCCCATCATGACGATTGGTCCACGCTTCTTCCTTGGGCAGAATTCTCCCATAATCACCACGTCAGTGAGTCCTCCTCCAGTTCTCCCTTCCATGTCGTCTACGGACTTCAGCCGTCTGTCCCATTGCCTGTATCCTCGTCCTCGGACATCCCTGCTGCTGATGCAGTACTCCGTGACTTTACTACCATTTGGGACTCAGTTAAGGCCTCCCTTGCACGGGCAACCCTGCGGATGAAGAGACACGCGGACAAGAGACGCCTAGATCCTCCGTGTTTCTCTCCGGGAGATCTCGTCTGGCTTGCTTCCAAGTATATCCGACTGAAGATACCATCCTACAAGCTGGGACCTCGCTACATCGGACCATTTAAAGTCCTCGGCAAGATCAATGAGGTCTCCTACAAACTGCAGCTCCCGGCCACGATGAGAATACCCAACTCCTTTCACGTCTCTCTGCTCAAGCCGGTTGTCCTTGGTCCCTTCTCCGCTGCCGCCAGTCCGGCCCCTCCTCCTATTGCTGAGGACGACGTCTATGCGGTAAGGGATGTCGTGGCCATGAAGACCGTACGTGGTCGACAGTTTTTCCTGGTGGACTGGGAAGGGTATGGTCCTGAGGATAGATCCTGGGAGCCCAGGGAGAACGTGGGCACTCCTCTGATCCGTGCCTTCCTGTCCCGGTTGCGGGGAGGGGGGCGTGGGGGGGGTACTGTCACGCTCCCCGGGTCCTCGGATCCCCTCCCCGGGTCTCCTGCTCCGATCCCCGGGTCCTCAGCTCCGCTCCCCGGCTCACCTGCCACGCTCCCCGCTCTCCAGCCTCCGGTGACCGCACTTCCCAGGCCCCCTGGTCTCCGCTCCCGGCGCCCGACGGCTTCCCAGTTCCTGGCCGGCTCCCCTGCGTCCTCCCTTCAGCTTCTTGCCCTGGCTTCTGGCACCCGGGCTGCGCGCACGCGCATTAGGGCGCGCGCGCGGTCACTGAACCTTTCTTAAAGGGCCAGTGTCAATTAACAGGAAATCATGCACTCAGGTACAGGGTATATAGGGGGTTAATGTCCAAGGGAGCGGGGCCTGTTCTTCGTGTTTTCCCAAGCTAGGAGTCAGGTCTCCTTGTGTTCTATGAGATACTTACCTCTCTGTCTTCTAGAGCCGACCCTGCATCGCCATCCGGTCCTGCGGTACCTCGAACCCCGAACGCTGCCCATCTGCCATCCTGACAGTCCGTACCATCTCGGATCCCTGCGGTGACCCGTCATCTCGCTCCAACGGTTCCGGACCCTGCCTGACACCATCACGGCTTCCGAACCTGAGCTCCGTCACCCGGACCACCATCCGTGACCTCGTGGTCCCAGGGACTTCTCCATTTGCTCTCAGTGCACGGACTGTCCTGCTACCTACAGTGCTCCGGCTACCGGACTCCTTTCCCTCATCCGGGAGTTCGGCCCAGTGGATCCACCTCCAGGGTCTACCCGTCCATCTGGCCCTAACAATATTTGATTTTGGTATTCTGGTACTTAGGCGCAAGATGCTTAATGTGTTAGTAGTTTGTATGCAGGGATTGTAGCCTTACAGACTGCAGTGCTGCTGATAACTAAAATATCTATTATATTCTCTACTAATACAGTTCTTAGTTTGCAATTAGTGTCAGGGGAGATTCTGGAGTAGGGATCGTGAATTACAGGCCTGTAGGCAGGGATTCTAGTTTTACACTTCATGCTGCTGATACATAAAAAAATGTGTTCTATTCTCTGATCCCACTCTTAGTTTGCAGTTAGTGTTGGGTAAAATTCTGGGTTTGGGATCGTGTGTTACAGGCCTGTAGGCAGAGTTTGTAGCCTTACAGACTGTGCTGCTGCCAGCTAAAAAATCTGTTATATTCTTTAAAAATACCACTTTTAGTTTGCAATTGTCAGGAGAAATTCTGGACTAGGGATCGTGCATTACATGCGTGTAGACAGGAATTCCTTATATACAATGCTGCTGTTAGCTAGAAAATATTTTCTATTCTCTAATAATACTGCTTTTAGTTTGCAATTAGGGTTGCATGGAGTAGGGATTAGGTATTACAAGCCTGTGGGAAGGGAATCTAGCCTTAGACACTATGCTGCTGCTACATACTAGCTAAAAAAAATCTATTATCCTTAATAATACTGCTCTTAGCAGCATACATAATTTAAAGTGCACAAGGGAAGCAGTAAGGGATATGGAAATGGACACCTCTCTGATGGTGGTGTTTGCAAAGGCTGTGGCTGTGAACCCAGGCAAACTGGTCCTGCTGTGGGAGCACAGCAAACTTACTTATTATCTAGACCTAGCTTTCTGTCTCATTTTGCAGAGTGGTGTGGGACACCACTGTTGAAGCCAGAACAGTGCCAGCAGGTTGTGTGCCGCATGCCAGTTAATGCTTCTAGTCTGTATAACTGCACCACCATGCCTTCCATATGGCCTAGTCTGACTAATTAAGGGCCAGGACCACATTATTCTCGCCATGATTCTCCTTTCTCCCACCATGCCGTGTCTCAGAAGACAAGTGACCCCCACACTTAGTCACTCCAAGGAGCTCTTTACCTTTCCAGTTATGGCATATTTTGGTCTCTCACTGTGGATGTTTCGAGAGGCAAATGAGGAGATCATGTGCGATGATGCAAAATATATTTCAACAGCCATGATCAGAGGAAGGCAACAGTGGGGATCAGCAAATATTGTCTCAAGAGGTGGAAGATGAGGAGACACAGTTGCCAAAACATCATATTTGGTCTAAAATTTAGGAGGAGGACCAGATTGAGGAAGTGAAAGGCAAGGTAGTGGATGATGAAGTAACTGACTCAACTAGGTAAAATGGCGTGCAGAGTGAAGACAGCAGCGCATAGAAGGAGGGATCTGCAGCACCAAACCAGGCAGCAAGATATAGATGGGCTAGAGGGAGAAGGCGGAAATCTGTTCCTCCATAACAACCACACATAGCAAGATCCCAGAACAAGAATTAGATATTCCCCAGTCTTGCGTTTCTATACAGAAAATGTAGAAGACAAAAAAGGGCAATTTACAACTTGTGACGTACCAAGCTCAGCAGCCTGACAGAAATTGATCAAAGAAAAAACGACCGTACACCAGACCATAAAAATTACAATATTAGATGACAAGTGCATATATTGAAGCAGCCTGACCATCACCTCCATGCTCAAGCACATGTCATTCAAACACCTGACTAGGTGGGCCGAATGCCTTGGTTCATATCATTGTATGCAGATGACCCCATTGCCTTTTTCACTGCACTACATGCTGGTCAATCCCATTCCAGAACACTGGCTTAGAGGCTTCCTGCCCTGAAGCTGTCTTTGCAAATTCACAAACACCATTAGGAACCACATCCACTTCCATGTACCAGCTTATCATCCAGCTGTTTCTACCTCAGGCAAGTGGAAATATGCAGCCACCCACCCACAGGCCTAAACACTAAACAGCCATATTTCAAGACTGAGTACCCTTTAAAGTTACTGTTTAGGCTTGTGGATACTGAGAACTTCAATATCCTTATAGTGGTGACTGTTCCCCGGTATTAGGTGCCCAGCCATCAATTTTTCTCCCGTTGTGACGTCCCTGCTTTACCCAAACATATGTTCCATAATATCATGCATGCCATCACCAATACAGTTACTGAGAAAATCCACTCAACCAAGGACACATGGAGAAGTGCGTGTGACCAGGGAGGCCACATTTCCCTGACGGCACAATGGGTGAACCTCTTCAAGGCGGGAACCGAGTTTAAGCCTTGGACGGCACATGTGCTACGAACACCTAGAATTCTGGCTCTTTTGAAACTCATATCTTTAGATGACAAATAGCACAACAGCACAAAGCTGCTGAAAGATCTATCATAGCGGACACATTTGTCGCACTCTTGGCTGAACCTTCAACCAAGACTGTTATTGTGTGAAAATGTCCTAAACTTAATGGTTGAGATTTTTCCAAAAACTTACCCAGATTTGCCTGAGCTACTTTTGCAAATGCGCCACAGGTGCACCGATTTCCACAAGTCAGCTACAGCTGCCATTGGTCTGAGACTGCAACTGCTTGCAAGGGCTAGCTCATCGATCGATTTGTGATCTACCCACACATTGCAACTCAACCCTACATATGTTTGTAAGGCTTTATGAGCAGCAGAGGGCCGCAGTTGAATACCAGTTCCAACATTCTTGATGGTATTCCAGTCAGCCTCTGAACATGCAAACAAGAAAGCCGCGGAGACACCATCACATGTTTCTCAACGCTGCCAGGAAACTAGCCAGGTCTTTCACCGGGAAGGAACAACCACGGGAAGGGCAGTCTCCAGTCAAGGAAACTGCCTATGCCAAAACATGGTATCCATCCACAGACAGCTGTTTCGGGGTATTTGCCCCTCATCAGTGTGGAGTAGGAATCTGGCTAGTGGGAGCAATGCCTAGTAAAAGACTGCATAAGCAAGGATGGTTGACCTTAGGGAGATCAACATCCACACTGCGGAGACACCATCACGTGTTTCTCAACACAGTGATTCTAGATCGATGCCATCTGGGAAATATGCAAACAAGAAAGCCGCGGAGACACCATCACATGTTTCTCAACACTGCCAGGAAATTAGCCAGGTCTTTCACCGGGAAGGAACAACCACGGGAAGGGCAGTCTCCAGTCAAGGAAACTGCCTATGCCAAAACATGATATCCATCCACAGACAGCTGTTTCGGGGTATTTGCCCCTCATCAGTGTGGAGTAGGAATCTGGCTAGTGTGAGCAATGCCTAGTAAAAGACTGCATAAGCAAGGATGGTTGACCTTAGGGAGATCAACATCCACACCGCGGAGACACCATCACGTGTTTTTCAACGCAGGGATTCTAGAGCAATGCCCCCTGGGAAATATGCAAACAAGAAAGCTGCTGAGACACCATCACATGTTTCTCAATGCTGCCAGGAAATTAGCCAGGTCTTTCACCGGGAAAGAACAACCACGGGAAGGGCAGTCTCCAGTCAAGGAAACTGCCTATGCCAAAACATGGTATCCATCCAGCTGTTTCGGGGTATTTTCCACTCATCAGTGTGGAGTAGGAATCTGGCTAGTGTGAGCAATGCCTAGTAACAGACTGCATAAGCAAGGATGGTTGACCTTAGGGAGATCAACATCAACACCGCGGAGACACCATCACGTGTTTCTCAACGCAGTGATTCTAGAGCAATGCCCCCTGGGAAATATGCAAACAAGAAAGTTGCAGAGACACCATCACATATTTCTCTATGCTGCCAGGAAATTAGCCAGGTCTTTCACTGGGAAGGAACAACCACGGGAAGGGCAGTCGCCAGTCAAGGAAACTGCCTATGCCAAAACATGGTATCCATCCAGCTGTTTTGGGGTATTTTCCCCTCATCAGTGTGGAGTATGAATCTGGCTAGTGTGAGCAATGCCTAGTAAAAGACTGCATAAGCAAGGATGGTTGACCTTAGGGAGATCAACATCCACACCACGGAGACACCATCACGTGTTTCTCAACGCAGTGATTCTAGAGCAATGCCCCCTGAGAAATATCCTTCCCGGTGAAAGACCTGGCTAGTTTCCTGGCAGTGTTGAGAAATATGTGAAGGTGTCTCCGCGGCTTTCTTGTTTGCATATTTCCCAGGGGGCATTGCTCAAGAATCACTGCGTTGAGAAACACGTGATGGTGTCTCCGTGGTGTGGATGTTGATCTCCCTAAGGTCAACCATCCTTGCTTATGTAGCCTCTGAACATAAGAAACGATGAGTGTTCATGGATGTCTGATATCTGTGTGGTTCTCCAAAACTTTGAGGAATCAAGATTATAATTGGTGATGATGCCATATTCAGCAAAACCATTCTGCTTCTCTGGATACTGAAATGCTTGCTTCTCACAATTAAAAAGGAATCATTGCATGCAAAACAGGTAGAGATGGATGAGGAAAATACACAGAGTAATACTACCCAGCCACATCCTATCTTATGAGTGCAGATTGTGTGAGAAGGAAGAGGCTGATGATGAGCAATAATAGATGGTTGTCTATGCTACAGAAGGCACTAGAAACAACTGCTTTATCCTGTTTGTTCAGCATGGATGGCCTGAGGAGGAAGAACATGAGTAAGATAGGGAGGAGGATGTGTGGGAGATAAGTAGCCATCTCTCTGGAGGTTATAGAGCAGTCTTGCCTGATGGGAGTCTGGCACAAATGGCAAACTTTAAGCCCAACTGCCTTTCCTGGGACTCTGACTTTATACGTATTTTGGGCAATGCCAAATACTGGCTGTGCACCGCTCTCAACTCACAAAACAAGGAGAACTTTACATTTCTCCTTCCTGCAGTTGAGAGGGGTACTAAATTTTTGCAATACTAGTAGGCCATAATTGAAGAATTGGTCAAGCAATTCCAATCTAATAATGCTGAAAGCAGAGGACATAGTTCTTTGGACAACCAAAAAGTAGAGAACAGGGAGACACACAGCAGGACAAAAGAGTCAAGAGAACACTATCAAATGTCTGGGACAGTTTTATTGGACCTTCCCAGGAACTAGGCCTTGATGCATATGGTATTCTCTCAACAGTAAGTAAATGTTTTGGAAGATGGTGAAAGATTAGGCTACTTTTACACGTCAGTCTTTTTCCATCTGTCGCAATCTGTTTTGTGACTGATGAGACTGATCTGGCACAGATTGTGTCGAGGCTGATGTGACGGAGAGTATAAAAAAACTGGAATCCGTGTTTTTTGTTTTTTTTTGAACAAATATTATTTGGTAATGAAAAGCTATATCACTGGTCTGGGAGACAGAGAGAGCGAAAGAGAGAGAAAGAGAGAGATTATTTTGACAAGAATCAAATTTACAGCCGATTTGGGCACGCCACAGTAAAAAAACGGATTCGTCGTCTGATTCCGTCATTTCAAAAATGCCGACGGATTTCTTCGCCCATAGGCTTCCATTATAACTAAAGACAAACGCCGATGGATCCGTCGCTTTCCATTTTTTCGACACACACAAAAAAGTTGGTTCGGTCAGGGGGTCACCTTCTTCCCTTTTCTTAGACACGGGATCTCCCTTCCCTTTTGCCATTTGCTTGGTACTTCAACATACCTAATGTGACACTTTCCCACTACTAGAGTCATGAATTAGGAGTGTTTTCAACATTGAAACTAAACTGGAGCCATAGTGTCACTTGTATGTCAGTTGCTGGCTGTATTGACATGCCTTCTGGAGACTTTGGCTAGGCCTTGCATAGTCTGCAGGTCCTTTACCACTTTGAAACTCATGAGTTAATAGTAGTGATGAGTAAAAGTGTGTAAAACTGTCTGTAAAAGTGTGGATCTGCACGGTTTCAAAAGTATCTAGTTGCCGGACCCCGGCCCGGAGTTCTCAGGGAACTCCGGCTAATGATTCAGGTTCGGGACTTGGGTAATACAAAAAAAGGAAAAAAAAGAAAAAAATAGTAAAGCAAGAGGCGCTATACTTACCAAGCCTGCGGCGCAGCTGTAACTGCTGCCACAGCTGCCCATTCAGGGGGCCACACATTAGTCTCATGTGTATGCACTGCTTTCCCCACCCATTGGCATCTGTGATTGGTTGCAGTCAGATGTGCCCCCACCCTGAGTGACAGCCTGTCTGACACTTCCAATCACAGACCCAGTCTGCAGGTCTATATCGTACAGTAAAAATATATAAATAAAATATTGGCATAGGGTCCCTTCATATTATGATACCCAACACAGGTAAAGTATATAACTACAGGCTGCAACCCCAGCCGTGCACTTATCTTTGTGTATCAAAATAAGAGGAACTACATGCATCTTTTTTTAATTATTTAAATAAATAATTTTAAAAAACAGTGTGCGGTCCCATCAATTTTGATATCCGGCCTCAAAAAATCCTGACAGCTGGAGGCTGGTATTCTCAGGCTGGAGAGACCCATGGTTACTAGGAACAGCCAGTCTAAGAATAGTAGTCTACAGCCGCCCAGGATTGCCGCACCAATTAAATATAACAATCCCGGCACTTTACCCGGCTCTTCCCGATTGCCTTTGGTGCTGTGGCAATTAGGGTAATAAGAGATTAATTACTGCCCAAAGCTGCCACTAAGCCCTAGATTAGTAATGGCAGGTATCTATGAGACCCTCTATAACTAATCTGTAAGTGAAAGCAAATAAGCACAGACACCGAAAAAATCCTTTATTTGAAATAAAAGACAGAAAACACCATCTTTCACCACTTTACTACTCCCCCAAAAAAACACCCTGCAGCTCCAGCATAATCCACACAAGATCCCACTATGGTTCCAGTTCTGATACATTACTGAAGGCACAGCGCCCGATCATGGAACATGACCACATGCAGTGAGGTTGAGTCAGAGACTGAACCACGATCAGCGATGACATCACTTAGGTTAGTTGCAGGCACAGCTGGAAGTTTCCATGGTCCTCCACCTGTGATTGCAGGTAACCAGACCTACAGACCTTATTTTACTTTCCCAGCAACAGCTATGAGATTTCATAAAATTAATGCACAAAAATGTTTATTTATCCTGACTGAAATTGAAAAACTGCTATTTTTGAAACAACTTAAAGTGTGACTAAAGCCAAAGGGGTGGAGGTAGCAGGTTTTCTCTGTAGTAAAATTTGCCTTAGAAGCAGGACATTATACAGGAAAGAATATTTCCTAACTTTTTGTCCTTTAAAATAAATGTTGTCATTGGTTCTGTATGTTTTATTGTCAGTCCGTAACAGTGACATTATACTCTGACATTTTTCAGCAGCTACCTGGGAGTCAGAGATATGTCCAGGCATCTTCCCCATGTTGTTTCTTTTCCGTTTCTATGGTGTTTCCATCAATTTCAGTAATTTTTCAGCCCCTCCAGACCCCTTCCTCGTGTTTCTTATTGACTTCCTTTATGCTTTTACTCGAGACGAGCATCTGAGCATTAGGAATTGTTTGACTCCAGTAATAAGTACCCATTCATTTTGATGCTCACCCAACACTACCTATAACTTAACATGTATATTCAGAGGAATGCAAAAATCCCATGAGGCCAATTCCAATTGCCCCATATTCGTGGGAAAATTCCATCCCAACTCCGCATTCGACAATTAAACTAGTCCCTTAGAGAAATCTCCCATTAAAAATCCCATTAAAAATTATAGTTCCCATAATTTGTAACTTATAAAATTATATTTTTCAGGAAAGGCATCAAATTCCTCTTTAAATTTTAATAGTGAATAAACCATTGCAAAATCACAAATGCTGTGTGCTTTGCCAGGAGGAGCTGCTGACACACACCTGACTCACAGCAGATTGGCTGTAATCACCACTCACTGCAGCATGTACTGACCTTGGTAGCTCCTCCTGTCAGAGCTGTGTGCTCTGCCAGGAGGAGCTGCTGACACTCACCCGGCTCACAGCAGATGGCAGGCTTTAATAACCGCTCGCCGCATCATGTACTGACCTTGGTAGCTCCTTCTTTCAGAGCTGTGTGCTCTGACAAGAGGAGCTGCTGACATACACCCAGCTGATAGTAGATAGTGGGCTGTGATTGCCACGCGCCGCAGCATGTACTAACCTCAATAGCTCCTCCTGTCAAAGTTGTGTGCTCTGCCAGGGCAGAGCTGTCGACACACAGCCGGCTCACAGCAGATGGAGGGCTGTGATCACCACACTCCCCGGACAGCATTGTCAGTGTTGTAGTGCTGGCGGGAAGCAAGACAGGCCCCACCCTTTAACACTGACAATGCCATCCGGGGAATTCGGGGTAGCCCGCACCTTCATGCCAGCACTGTCACTGTTAAAATATTGGCAGGGTGCAGGACTGGGCTAGAGTGCTTCAGGTCACCAGAGGTCATACTGTGGGAACCCGGTTATGACCGCCAATGAACTAAGTGACGTCACTGCGGCCAGCAGGGTCCTTCTTGACAGTGTTTCCCGGAGCCTGGAGAGATCGGACATGTTTGCAGTCTCTCCAGGCTCGGATGTAGCAGAGCCAGGACCGTCGTGGGACCTCGTGTGGACTTGGACTTGAATGTTTTGGGGTTAATAAAGTGGTGAAAGAGGGAAGTTTTGTATTTTATTCCGAATAAAGGATTTTTTGGTGTTTGTGTTTATTTTCTTTCACTTACAGATTAATGATGAGAGGTGTCTCAGAGAAGCCTGCCATGATTAATATAGGACTAAGTGGCTGCTATGGGCTGCTCCTTATTACCCCAATTGCCACCGCACCAGGGCATTCGGGAAGAGCCGGGTAGAGTCCCGGGACTGTCGCATCGAATGGATGCGGCAATTCCCAGCAGCTACTGGCTGATATTTTTAGGCTGAGGAGCTCCCAAAAACGTGGGTCTCCCCAGCCTGAGAATCCCAACCCTCAGATGTGAGGCTTTATCTTGGCTGGGTATCAAAATTTGGGGGGACCGCAAGCTGGTCTTTTTTTAATTATTTATTTATTTTACTGTACGATATAGACTCGCCCACTGGCTGCTGTGATTGGTGGCAGTCAGAGAGCTGTCACTCTCTGTGGTAGGAGGTCTGACTGCAACCAATCATGGCCACCGGTGTGCGAGGGAAGGAGTGAATATGTATGATGCTAATGAGCGGGTGCAGTGAATATGTGATGAGACTAATGAGCGGGTAGGGAAGAAGAGGAGAGGCTGTGGGAGCAGTGAGACAGCCGTGATTGGTGAGTATGAAGCACTTGGAGAGAGATGCTGGCAATTTACTGTGCACAAAATGGCGGCGGCAAGCCAATTACAGTAATGCTATAGCCAAGATGGCTGCGGCATTACTGTGATTGGTTAAGAAGCCTAGCATGTTTATTCTCTGCAAATCAGGTGCCAAAACGGATGGGTAGGACATCTCAATATAGCGAGGCAAATACACAATTACTCGCAATGTAATGAATAGCCCAAGTACCTTACTATTCTGCGAATAGTGAATTGAAATGAATACATTCGCTTATCGCTATTTCAAAACAGTTAAGGTTATCCTAAAATGGTCAAAAACATTGCCTCTTAAACTCAGAGGCAGTAATTTACTGAGGAACAGTGAGTTTGTCAATTTTGATAAGTGTGATTATATGCCTTCATATGGTTGTTGCAATATCAGTTTTTTGTAGATTAATTGTGTTTTCTTGGCATCGAAAGACATGTCATAAGGTAGACTAAGTTAGCTTTACTAATGATTGGATGTACTACGAATAATTGTAAGGCATAGTCATGACTAAATCATGGCTAATGAGGCACCAGTAAAAGAAAATTGTAAATGCAAAGTCTAAGACTCATAATAAATGTGTTATTGTACCATCTCTGTTGGTATCTGTTTCAGCCTCTAGGCAACACCACACTAATGATACAGATGATGCTTGATTGCATCAATCTTATTTTATTCTTGTGACTTGTAGCTTTGTCCAGTCTGGAAGCTAAAGGGGTTATTCTGTTATTGTGGGTCCTGTCTGCTGTCAGCACTTGGTGGGGCTGTTTTATTTAAACCCCAGAGAGCCAGATCCCACTGCCAGTATATAGATGATCTATCCTAGTTTGTCACTCTGTCCTGTGCACCTGTATTTTTATATGCTATTTCAGTTCATTGACCCTACCTTTGCATTTAACTACCCGTTTGTTGTTTGATTCTTTTCCTGACATGAACTTTTGGATCTCAGCCAGCTTCCTTTCTTGCCAGTTTGCACCAATGAACAGCAGCTGACTCTGTGACACATCCCAAGGGACCTATGTTTAAGTCCAGATCCCTGTAAAGGAGTTAGAAGGTGAAGGCCAGGCCAACCCTTGCGTTCTGTGAATCAGAGTAGCTTGTGCCAAGCCTTTTTGTAGTAGCCATTTTGGAGCTGCCAGGTTACTTGAAACTGTGCGTGCATGTGTCAGGTACATGCAAACATTGCCTGGAATTTCAATTCATGGTAAATTGCTTTGCCCCAAGTAGAAAGTGGTCTAAAGCCTTCACTTGCTCTAAAACACAAGTATAACATTATTCTATTAGCCTTACACTAATTTCTTCACTATTGCGCTTTGTGACACACACTTTCTACAGTTCCTTCAGTACTTTATTGCTTTCTTTTCTTCTACAGGAAAACTATAAACTGTGCTATCTTCTCACTATCCATACCACCATAGCTCATGTGATCCTTCTCATGCAATTTTCAGCAATGTGTAATTTTCTGGTGGCCAGTTTACGTGATTACCATGAATCAAATAGCAATTTGTTAAAATAGGATGAGATCACCAAATTCCTAGAAATTCAATACAAATTGAATTTGCACTGAAACAATTTGCTTATAGCTCGTAGATACATTTTCGAACAGATTTCAACAAAATTGTGATATGTGAATTAACTTATAATAGGCTCAGTCAAGCTTTAAAAAAACAAACTAAAAATTGAGGAGCAGCATGGTAGGCAGTTTTCAAACATGCTGTACTACAGGTGAGTGTATTGATTCGCTAGGGATTGAGTTTGAGTCAATTTCCATGAAAGTATTGGTTTCACATGAATTCAAAAAAGTTTGAAAAAAAAAGTTGCAGGATGAGATTCCCCATGCTGCTGAAGCATCGGAGATCAAACTAATGTAATTTTGCATTGGGGCTTCTTCAAAATTCCATGCAGCAATGATATTGTACAGATTATCATACCTTGTATAATGATGTGCAGTACCTTAACCATCACATATCAATGGTTTCAAATGGAGCACAGCTTGTTTGGCAAAGTCATACTCCATCTCCAGAGTAACTGGGCAACTCTCTTTCTTCTGTAGAGTGTACGTTTTTATGGTCAGCAAGGTCTCTCTCTCATGTGGACTTTTAGCTCTTATCATCAGCAGGGTAGGCTTTCTCTCTTCTTCAGAGTAGAGTTTAAGCTCTTTTGGTCAGTTGGGTTTTCTTTTACTGTTGAGTGTAAACTTTTATGGTCAGCAGGGTTCTCTTTTGTCCCCCATTTTTATTTTCTAAACAATTACAAGCATTCTAGTATTGAGATATGCCCAAATTTATTAGCTACAAATAAAATTTTTGAGGAAAATTTGGTAAAGTCGACAAATTCAAACTTGAAAATATCCATTCATCTCTATGTTGTACATGCCTTTGCACAGTTGCTTCAAACTCTGATTTCACAACATAACCAATTAAGTTTGTGCTTGTGAGGTAAGGAGAAATTGTAAGATACATTGTAATTTCAATAACCTTTTGAAGGCACCATGACCAATGGTAAGGCATGATAATAATTATGATCTAATTCATGAGTCACTTCTATAAGAAAAATTATAAATCCTGAATTAAAATAAATAACAAATGTTGTACATGCCATGTATCCATCATTTTGGTCACAATTTAGAGCGGTATTCTAGAACAATCTTCAATTACACCTTTAAAAAAACAAAAATTATAATAGTTTCCCACACTTTGCCACTACTGCTACCATAAACAGAACCTTTGTGGAACACACATCCCATCAGAAGTGTGAATAAAGCCTTTCTATAAATTACAGAAAAAATATTAATATGAAATATACAGACATAAAAATTACATATAATCGAAAAAACTTCATGGAATAAATTAACAAACAGGTCCAAACAAAAAAGAAGTCATGCAGTGTTTCCAAAAAAAGATCCAAAATACAGTATCTTACAAAGTATGCTGTTTTTATTTATTGGCTACATATATATATATATATATATATATATATATATATATATATATATATATATATATATATATATATATATATATATATATATGTAGCCAATAAATAAAAATGTATTTATATGTATTTCCATCTATTAATCAGTCAGTCTGAATTTTGCAAATTGAAATTGAAAACAAATGATTTGATTAAAATATTCCACCTTAAGATAAAGAACAAAGGAGTGATGCATTTTAATAGCTATGGTGCAGATGACCTTGTGAACATTATCATATTTGTGCATAGGTGGTTTGAAAAGTTTTTCCACTTATAAATTAGACTTATAAAGATACATTTTAATGAATAAGTGAAATATTTCTTTCGGCAACATAAAAGCTATTCTCTGACGGTCTTTCTTTTGTGAATCAACTTTTTTAATCCCTTCATTTTCTTGTAACAGCAGCTCTAGCTTTAATGTCAGGCTTTACGATTTCACCTTCACAACAAAGTAATAAAAACAACAACAGCCTTAATGTTATAAAAACATAGGTTTTCCAAGTAATTTCAAGTAGAAAGATAATGCAAACCAAACCTAGTTATTAGCAAAGATGAAAGACAGATGCAAATGTTTTTTTTCTTGCTTTGTTTAAAGGTGGCTTAGACATTCATTCAACTATTAACATATACTTTAACCAAAGTGTAATACTTTAACTTATACTTTCTATTTGTTTTCGAATAAATACAATTCAAACTTTAATTTTATATTGAAAATCACTCTATACTGTACTGTGCAAAAGTTTTAACCTTATGTGGAAAACATGTTGCAATTAAAGAATGTTTTAAAAAAACTAAAACTAACATATCAATAGTTTTTTTTAATAAAATAAATGCAAAATAAACGACAAATCTAAATCAAATCGATATTTGATGTGAGTGTAACAGGGGGAAAATGTACATAAGATAAATTGCATGTTTGTTAATGTATTATATATATATACTAGAAGGTGGCCCAATTCTAACGCATCGGGTATTCTAGAATTTACGTATTGTGTAGTTAATGTATGATTTTTGTTATATATTTAGATGTTGTTGTGTGTAGTTGCCAAGTGTTTGTGTAGGGCACTGTAAATGTTCTGGGTGTTTTCTGGGTGGGGGGGGTGAGAGCGGAGTTGTTTGTGTGTTGCGTTGTTTGTGGAGCGCTGTGTGTCTGCAGCATTGTGTGTGTGTGGTGCTGTGTGTGTTGCGCGGTTTGTGTGGGTGTGGCCGTGGGGTGCGTGTGTGTGTTTTGGGGGGGTACGTTTTGTGCAGTGTGTGTGTGTGTTGCGCGGTATGTGCATATATTTGTGTATGCCGCGGTGTTTGTGTGTTGGGTGTTGTGTGTGTGCGGCGTTGTCTGTGTTTGTGGGTGTCTGCGTAGGGCGGTGTTTGTGGTTCCCAGTTTGTGTGTGGTGTGTTGTGCGGTGCACGTGTGGTGGTGTGTGTGTTTTGGGGGGAGGTGTGCACCCCCATCGTGCTCCATCCCCCATTCTGTGCACCCCCCATCATGCTCCTTCCCCCATGCTGCGCATGCCCATCGTGCTCCATTCTCCATGCTGCGCACCCCCCATCGTGTTCCATCCCCCATGCTGCGCACCCCCCATCTTGCTCCATCCCCCATACTGTGCACCCCCCATCGTGCTCCATCCCCTATGCTGCGCACCCCTTCATCATGCTCCATCCCCCATGCTGCGCACCCCCCATCGTGCTCCATCCCCCATGCTGCGCACCCCCCATCGTGCTCCATCCCCCATGCTGCGCACCCCCCATTGTGCTCCATCCCCCATGCTGCGCACCCCCATCGTGCTGTACACCCCCATTGTGCTCCATCCTCCATGCTGCGCAACCCCCATCGTGCTCCATCCTCCATGCTGCGCACCCCCCATCGTGCTCCATCCTCCATGCTGCACACCCCCCATCGTGCTCCATCCCCCATACTCGGGCCGCCAGGGGCGGGGCCGAGCATGCCAACATGTGCCAGGGGGCAGGGCCGAGCTGGCGAGGCGTCAGCGTATGCCGGCTCCCTGCACATGTGTACCGGGAGCCGGTGTACGCTGGTAACCATGATACACATCGGGTAACTAAGGGAAGCGCTTCATATAGTTACCTGATGTGAATCATGGTTACCAGCGTACACCGGCTCCATCACGATCCCAGCATCGCAAGGTTATGTCCACCAGGGGCAGGGCCAAGCATGCCAATGTTTGCCGGGGGCGGGGCCGAACAGGCGAAGCATCAGCGTATGCCGGCTCCATGCACATGTGTACCGGGAGCCGGTGTACGCTGGAGCGGGCGATGTGTGCGGAGGGCCGGGGCGAGCGGCCAATCCATGGGGGGGCGGGGCATGGCCGAGCTTAGCGGCCAATCCGACAGTTGTCACTGTAACGAAACTGTCACTGTAACGACACAATTTTAGAGCAAGACAGACAGACAGACAGAATAAGGCAATTATATATATAGATATTTATGCTATAACTTAAATGGCCGCTAGGTGTCACTAGAGGGCAGGCATACTGCTAGACAGTAAGGGGTTACATTAGGTTTCCCTGGTAACATAGACACAGAAAGACAGTTGAAAATTTCAGTCAAGTTCTGAGAGACTGTGCAAGAGAAAGACGGCTGTTGTTTCCCCGTGTTTGGATTCATAGGATTGCCTGTTTTTTGTTTTTTTTCCTTTTGTGGACTGTTTACTCATTTTTTTTCCTTGGATCTCCTACTGCCCCTGATGACGGGAATTCATCTGAGTGAATTTTTCTCCAGAAACTGTTTGGATAAAATCATCTAAGAGTGAATCAGAAGCAGTCTGAGGGGACGGACGCCATCTTGAGTGAAAGACTTCAGTGAGTAACAATTGCCCTGAGACTGATCGGTGTAGAATAGTCAGTCAGGGACAGATAGATAGATAGATAGATAGGATAAAGAAGAAGGAAGATTATTCTTCTACAGATTATTCACTGAAAAGGATCTGTGTTTGCTTGCTTATCCTGAGGCGTTTGCTCTGAAGTTATTGGAGGTTAAGCTGTGTTGTGCTGTTAATAAGACTATTCTGCCTTTGCTTCATCACACTGTCTGGGGCAGTGAGGTACCGAATATTGAATAGAGGTACATGTAGAACTGGAGGTACAGGTATAAAGGTACAAGTACATATATTTACTTGTTTCTGGCTGTATATGGGAAGGTGGACAGGTACCCTGATTGTATTGTAAACATAAGGGGAGGTGGTTGCAAGATTATATCCTTGGAGGGATCACGTGCCATTATCTGTAGTAGTGCACCCGGGTAAGCCCCATTAATAGATAAGGGAGGGAGCGCTATAATAGGGGGGAAATATAGTCCAGTTCATCCCTACAGACCGACACTTGAAGTCCTCCAAGTTGCATAAACTGTTATTGTTTATTCTGGGCTGTTGTGGCTCATAAGTTGTAAGAGAACTGTTTTTTTTTATAAAGAAAAAAAACTGTTATTCACCATTTTGTGTCCCTGGGTTTTCCATAGTGCCATTGTATCTTAATAGTCATAACGACCGGCATTCATTCGTTACTAGAGATGAGCGAACCGGTCGCGGTTCGGCTCGAGGTCGGTTCGCCGAACGGGGGTCCCGTTCGAGTTCGGTTCGTCGAACGTTCGACGAACCGAACTAGAACCAATAGGCTATAATGGAAGGCAATCACAAACACATAAAAATGCATTATAAATGTACACAAACAGTTAGTAAACATTGCCATAACACTTACCGGTCCTCGCGATCCCTTCTGCACTCTCTGTCTCTGTCTTCTGTCTCCTGCCACTATTCCATCCGATGATCGCTGAATCCTCCCGGTGACGGCACTGCCAGCAGAGATGCAGGACCTATCGTGATGTCAAAATAGCCATGTGACCAGTCACGTGGCTATTATCTCATTGGCTACAGACTGGTCACATGACTATGACGCGTCATGTAGGACCTGCGAGTGCATCTCTCCGGTACACGGTGCACATATGTGTATCGCCGTGTACCGGCGACATGCTCTAGCACACGGTCGACTCCCCGTTCCGTTAGGGACCGGCTGACACAGCCGGTCATTAACGGAGATCACCGTTGCCATAGCAACGCAGTTAGCGGTGACGTCACCGCTAACCGCGGCTCCAAGAGCACCGTTGCTATGGTAACGCGTCTGTCAGCGTTACCGCTGTTACCGCTGACAGCCAGCACTGATCACTCACGGAGTGAAGGCTGCACGCTGCTTACCGATTGTAGTGAGGATTGTAATGAGGATGAGGTTCCCCAGCCCCAAGTGATGAGCTGGTGAACCTCATCCTCACTACAATCGTCACTACTACTACACTAGAAAGAAAGAAGACAGAAGAGCAGGATCGTGGAGGGCTGACAGGGGGTAATAAAGATGGAGTCTCTAATGTGTCTGTGTATTTATTTCTATTAAAGTATTTTTTCTCTGTGTGGTGTTTTTTTTTAACCCTTTATTGGAGATTCTTAATGGCCGGGTCAAACGTGCCTGACATTAAGAATCTCTGGCTTAATACTGGCTAGTAAAACAAAGCCAGTATTAACTCATGATTACCCAACAAGTCACCCGGCTCCAGGGCTGTTGGAAGAGTTGGATACAGCGCCAGATGATGGCGCTTCTATGAGAGCGCCATTTTCTGGGACGGCTGCGGACTGAAATCCACAGCAGAGGCGCCCAGAAACCTCGGGCTAACCTGTGCTGCGGATTCCAATCCCCAGCTGCCTAGTTGTACCCGACTGGACACAAAAATTGGGCGAAGCCCATGTCATTTGTTTTTTAATTATTTCATGAAATAAGTGAAATAATTAAAAAAAAACGGGCTTCCCTATATTTTTGGTTCCCAGCCGGGTACAAATAGGCAACTGGGGGTTGGAGGCAGCCCGTGGCTGCCTGCTGTACCTGGCTAGCATACAAAAATATGGCGAAGCCCACGTCATTTTTTTGGTGGGCAAAAAAATTCTGCATACAGTCCTGGATGGAGTATGCTGAGCCTTGTACTTCTGCAGCTGCTGTCTGCTCTTTTCCATACAGACAGACAGCAGCTGCAGAACTACAAGGCTCAGCATACTCCATCCAGGACTGTATGCAGAAGTTTTTTGCCCCCTGAAAAAATTATGTGGGCTTCGCCATATTTTTGTATGCTAGCCAGGTACAGCAGGCAGGTACGGCTGCCCCCAACCCCCAGTTGCCTATTTGTACCCGGCTGGGAACCAAAAATAAAGGGAAGCCCTTTTTTTATTATTTCATGAATTTCATGAAATAATTAGAAAACAAATGACGTAGGCTTCGCCCCATTTTTGTGTCCAGCCAGGTACAACTAGGCAGCTGGGGATTGCAATCCGCAGCACAGGTTGGCCTGAGCTTTCTGGGCCCCACTGCTGCGAATTGCAGTCTGCAGCCGCCTCAGAAAATGGCATTTTCATAGAAGCGCCATCTTCTGGCGCTGTATCCAACTCTTCCAGCACCTGCCTGCTATACCTGGCTAGCATACAAAAATATGGCGAAGCTCACGTCCTTTTTTTGTAGTTTTTTGGCAAAAAAAATAAAAAATGCTTCCCTGGATTTTCCATTGCCAGTGAAGGTAACACCAAGCAGTGGGGGTTAGCAGCCAGTAGCTGCTTGGATTACCCTTAGCTAGCAATACAAAAAATGCAGCGGGAGCCCATATATATTTTTTTTAATTATTTATTTAAATAACTAAAAATAAAATGGGCTTCCCTGTATTTTGATTGCTGGACATCACAGTGCTGTAAAAATAAATCTTTAAAAAAATGACGTAGCACTCCGCGGTATTTTTGATTCTCAGCGCAGATAAAACAGACAGCTATGGGTTGCCACCCCCATCTGCCTGCCGTTACCTTGGTTGGCAATCAAAATACAGGGAAGCCCATTAATTTTTTCTATTTAAAAAATAGTTAAAAAAAAAATGACGTTGGGTCCCCCCATTTTTGATAGCCAGCTAGGGTAAAGCAGACGGCTGTAGCCTGAAAACCACAGCTGGCAGCTTTACCGTGGTTGGGGATCCAATGTGGAGGTCCCCTCAGGCTCTTTTTTATAATTATTTTATAAATATTAATAATTACACAATAAAAGTAGGGTCCCCCCCAAATTGGATCACCAGCCAAGGTAAAGCGGACAGCTGTGGTCTGGTATTCTCAGGGTGGGAAGGTCCATAGTTATTGGGCCTTCACAGCCTAACAATAGCAGGCCGCAGGCACCCCAGACGTGGCGCATCCACTAGATGCGCCAATCCTGGCGCTTCACCCTAGCTCATCCCGTGCCCTGGTGCAGTGGCAAACGGGGTAATAAATCGGGTTGATACTAGCTTTAAAGTAACCTGAGATCAAGCCCAGCAGTTTGTGATGTCATGGCGTCTATTAGATACCCAACATCATAAACTGTCAGTACTAACAAAAAAAAAAATCGACAAAAGAAATTTATTTGAAAAAACAGTCCCCAAAACATTTCCTCTTTCACCAATTTATTGTAAGAAAAAAAATAAAGGGGTCCCACGACGACTCTGGACCATCTAAAATATGGGGGGGAGACACTCAGGGAACGTATCCCCCATTTTCTAGGAGTGCGGACCCTTCATGTGAGGAGTGTGGGTGCAATGAATCTGCACTCACTCTTCTCGGGTCCACAGCAGCAGAGTCCATGTCGTAATGGTTGCTACCAAAGCTGCAATGCCCTGCTCATGAGGTAAGGGCATGCCTAATCAGGAGAACTACTGTAGAGGAAGCTCTGCTCACTGGTATATAGGTGCTCAGAGGTAATAATAGATAAAATTAGTGAGTAACCTCGGCACTCTAAATCTCCCAGACTAAGTCAGTAAGTCACAACGGATAGTAATGCAAAATCACTCTTTATTGGTCCATATTAAGAAAAAAAAAATGTTCATAAGCATATAAGTTTTTGTCCAAAACAAGTTACAAATGACGTTTCGGCCTGAGCCTTCGTCAGATTGGACTTATCTGCATGTAATCATGAAAAATGACAATAATCAGTATCACATAAGAGTGAGAGAACAATAACATAAACTCAAACAATGTAGAGGTACAATTGGGATGCAGCAAAAAAATTGCAACAGAGCAAGAAATGAAACACATGATACAAATGTCATAATACAGTACAAGGACAATATAGTAATGACAAATATGGGGTCAGAGTAGGCTTAGACAGCTCTGGTACGAAAGAGATGTCAATCATAAAGTAACATGTGCAGTAGGTGTAGAGCTACAGTATGCATGGCAGAGCTAATGGGTAGACCAACCATAGAAAAAGAACGGAGAAAAAGTGGAGAAAAAGTGGAGAAAAAAATGGAGAAAAAGTGGAGAAAAAGTTGAGAAAAAGTGGAGAAAAAGTGGAGAAAAAGTGGAGAAAAAATGGAGAAAAAAATGGAGAAAAAGTGGAGAAAAAGTGGAGAAAAAGTGGAGAAAAAAATGGAGAAAAAGTGGAGAAAAAAATGGAGAAAAAGTGGAGAATAAGTGGAGAAAAAATGGAGAAAAAATGGAGAAAAAGTGGAGAAAAAGTGGAGAAAAAAATGGAGAAAAAGTGGAGAATAAGTGGAGAAAAAATGGAGAAAAAGTGGAGAAAAAGTGGAGAAAAAAATGGAGAAAAAGTGGAGAAAAAGTGGAGAAAAAGTGGAGAAAAAGTGGAGAAAAAAATGGAGAAAAAGTGGAGAATAAGTGGAGAAAAAATGGAGAAAAAGTGGAGAATAAGTGGAGAAAAAATGGAGAAAAAGTGGAGAAAAAGTGGAGAAAAAATGGAGAAAAAGTGGAGAAAAAGTTTAGAAAAAGTGGAGAAAAAAATGGAGAAAAAGTGGAGAATAAGTGGAGAAAAAATGGAGAAAAAGTGGAGAAAAAGTAGAGAAAAAAATGGAGAAAAAGTGGAGAAAAAGTGGAGAAAAAGATGGAGAAAAAGTGGAGAAAAAGTGGAGAAAAAGTGGAGAATAAGTGTAGAAAAAAATGGAGAAAAAGTGGAGAAAAAGTGAAGAAAAAAATGGAGAAAAAGTGGAGTAAAAGTGGAGAAAAAGTGGAGAAAAGTGGAGAATAAGTGGAGAAAAAATGGAGAAAAAGTGGAGAAAAAGTGGAGAAAAAAATGGAGAAAAAGTGGAGAAAAAGTGGAGAAAAAATGGAGAAAAAGATGGAGAAAAAGTGGAGAAAAAGTGGAGAAAAAAAATGGAGAAAAAGTGGAGAAAAAGTGGAGAAAAAAATGGAGAATAAGTGGAGAAAAAATGGAGAAAAAGTGGAGAAAAAAATTGAGAAAAAGTGGAGAAAAAGTGGAGAAAAAGTGGAGAATAAGTGGAGAATAAGTGGAGAAAAAATGGAGAAAAAATGGAGAATAAGTGGAGAAAAAATGGAGAAAAAGTGGAGAAAAAAATAGAGAAAAAGTGGAGAAAAAGTGGAGAAAAAGTGGAGAAAAAAAAAATGGAGAAAAAGTGGAGAATAAGTAGAGAAAAAATGGAGAAAAAGTGGAGAATAAGTGGAGAAAAAATGGAGAAAAAGTGGAAAAAAAGTGGAGAAAAAAATGGAGAAAAAGTGGAGAAAAAGTGGAGAAAAAGTGGAGAAAAAGTGGAGAAAAAAATGGAGAAAAAGTGGAGAAAAAGTGGAGAAAAAATGGAGAAAAAGATGGAGAAAAAGTGGAGAAAAAGTGGAGAAAAAAATGGAGAAAAAGTGGAGAAAAAGTGGAGAAAAAAATGGAGAATAAGTGGAGAAAAAATGGAGAAAAAGTGGAGAAAAAAATGGAGAAAAAGTGGAGAAAAAGTGGAGAAAAAGTGGAGAATAAGTGGAGAATAAGTGGAGAAAAAATGGAGAATAAGTGGAGAAAAAATGGAGAAAAAGTGGAGAAAAAGTGGAGAAAAAAATGGAGAAAAAGTGGAGAAAAAGTGGAGAAAAAGTGGAGAAAAAGTGGAGAAAAAAATGGAGAAAAAGTGGAGAATAAGTAGAGAAAAAATGGAGAAAAAGTGGAGAATAAGTGGAGAGAAAATGGAGAAAAAGTGGAGAAAAAGTGGAGAAAAAAATGGAGAAAAAGTGGAGAAAAAGTGGAGAAAAAGTGGAGAAAAAAATGGAGAAAAATTGGAGAAAAAATGGAGAAAAAGTGGAGAAAAAGTAGAGAAAAAAATGGAGAAAAAGTGGAGAAAAAGTGGAGAAAAAGTGGAGAAAAAGATGGAGAAAAAGTGGAGAAAAAGTGGAGAAAAAGTGGAGAAAAAGTGGAGAAAAAGTGGAGAAAAAATGGAGAAAAAGTGGAGAAAAAGTGGAGAAAAAAATGGAGAAAAAGTGGAGAATAAGTGTAGAAAAAATGGAGAAAAAGTGGAGAAAAAGTGAAGAAAAAAATGGAGAAAAAGTGGAGTAAAAGTGGAGAAAAAGTGGAGAAAAAGTGGAGAATAAGTGGAGAAAAAATGGAGAAAAAGTGGAGAAAAAGTGGAGAAAAAAATGGAGAAAAAGTGGAGAAAAAGTGGAGAAAAAATGGAGAAAAAGATGGAGAAAAAGTGGAGAAAAAGTGGAGAAAAAAAATGGAGAAAAAGTGGAGAAAAAGTGGAGAAAAAAATGGAGAATAAGTGGAGAAAAAATGGAGAAAAAGTGGAGAAAAAAATTGAGAAAAAGTGGAGAAAAAGTGGAGAAAAAGTGGAGAATAAGTGGAGAATAAGTGGAGAAAAAATGGAGAATAAGTGGAGAAAAAATGGAGAAAAAGTGGAGAAAAAGTGGAGAAAAAAATGGAGAAAAAGTGGAGAAAAAGTGGAGAAAAAGTGGAGAAAAAGTGGAGAAAAAAAAATGGAGAAAAAGTGGAGAATAAGTAGAGAAAAAATGGAGAAAAAGTGGAGAATAAGTGGAGAAAAAATGGAGAAAAAGTGGAGAAAAAGTGGAGAAAAAAATGGAGAAAAAGTGGTGAAAAAGTGGAGAAAAAGTGGAGAATAAGTGGAGAATAAGTGGAGAAAAAATGGAGAATAAGTGGAGAAAAAATGGAGAAAAAGTGGAGAAAAAGTGGAGAAAAAAATGGAGAAAAAGTGGAGAAAAAGTGTAGAAAAAGTGGAGAAAAAAAATGGAGAAAAAGTGGAGAATAAGTAGAGAAAAAATGGAGAAAAAGTGGAGAATAAGTGGAGAAAAAATGGAGAAAAAGTGGAGAAAATGTGGAGAAAAAAATGGAGAAAAAGTGGAGAAAAAGTGGAGAAAAAGTGGAGAAAAAGTGGAGAAAAAAATGGAGAAAAAGTGGAGAATAAGTGGAGAAAAAGTGGAGAAAAAAATGGAGAAAAAGTGGAGAAAAAGTGGAGAAAAAGTGGAGAAAAAGTGGAGAAAAAGATGGAGATAAAGTGGAGAAAAAGTGGAGAAAAAAATGGAGAAAAAGTGGAGAAAAAGTGGAGAAAAAGTGGAGAAAAAAATGGAGAAAAAGTGGAGAAAAAGTGGAGAAAAAAATGGAGAATAAGTGGAGAAAAAATGGAGAAAAAGTGGAGAAAAAGTGGAGAAAAAAATGGAGAAAAAGTGGAGAAAAAGTGGAGAAAAAGTGGAGAAAAAGTGGAGAAAAAAATGGAGAAAAAGTGGAGAATAAGTAGAGAAAAAATGGAGAAAAAGTGGAGAATAAGTGGAGAAAAAGTGGAGAATAAGTGGAGAAAAAATGGAGAAAAAGTGGAGAAAAAGTGGAGAAAAAAATGGAGAAAAAGTGGAGAAAAAGTGGAGAAAAAAATGGAGAAAAAGTGGAGAAAAAGTGGAGAAAAAGTGGAGAAAAAGTGGAGAAAAAGTGGAGAAAAAGTGGAGAAAAAAATGGAGAAAAAGTGGAGAATAAGTGTAGAAAAAAATGGAGAAAAAGTGGAGAAAAAGTGAAGAAAAAAATGGAGAAAAAGTGGAGTAAAAGTGGAGAAAAAGAGGAGAAAAAGTGGAGAATAAGTGGAGAAAAAATGGAGAAAAAGTGGAGAAAAAGTGGAGAAAAAAATGGAGAAAAAGTGGAGAAAAAGTGGAGAAAAAATGGAGAAAAAGATGGAGAAAAAGTGGAGAAAAAGTGGAGAAAAAAATGGAGAAAAAGTGGAGAAAAAGTGGAGAAAAAATGGAGAAAAAGTGGAGAAAAAGTGGAGAAAAAAATGGAGAAAAAGTGGAGAAAAAGTGGAGAAAAAATGGAGAAAAAGATGGAGAAAAAGTGGAGAAAAAGTGGAGAAAAAAAATGGAGAAAAAGTGGAGAAAAAGTGGAGAAAAAAATGGAGAATAAGTGGAGAAAAAATGGAGAAAAAGTGGAGAACAAAAATTGAGAAAAAGTGGAGAAAAAGTGGAGAAAAAGTGGAGAATAAGTGGAGAATAAGTGGAGAAAAAATGGAGAATAAGTGGAGAAAAAATGGAGAAAAGGTGGAGAAAAAGTGGAGAAAAAAATGGAGAAAAAGTGGAGAAAAAGTGGAGAAAAAGTGGAGAAAAAGTGGAGAAAAAAAAATGGAGAAAAAGTGGAGAATAAGTAGAGAAAAAATGGAGAAAAAGTGGAGAATAAGTGGAGAAAAAATGGAGAAAAAGTGGAGAAAAAGTGGAGAAAAAATGGAGAAAAAGTGGTGAAAAAGTGGAGAAAAAGTGGAGAAAAAAATGGAGAAAAAGTGGAGAAAAAGTGGAGAAAAAATGGAGAAAAAGATGGAGAAAAAGTGGAGAAAAACTGGAGAAAAAAAATGGAGAAAAAGTGGAGAAAAAGTGGAGAAAAAAATGGAGAATAAGTGGAGAAAAAATGGAGAAAAAGTGGAGAAAAAAATGGAGAAAAAGTGGAGAAAAAGTGGAGAAAAAGTGGAGAATAAGTGGAGAATAAGTGGAGAAAAAATGGAGAATAAGTGGAGAAAAAATGGAGAAAAAGTGGAGAAAAAGTGGAGAAAAAAATGGAGAAAAAGTGGAGAAAAAGTGGAGAAAAAGTGGAGAAAAAAAATGGAGAAAAAGTGGAGAATAAGTAGAGAAAAAATGGAGAAAAAGTGGAGAATAAGTGGAGAAAAAATGGAGAAAAAGTGGAGAAAATGTGGAGAAAAAAATGGAGAAAAAGTGGAGAAAAAGTGGAGAAAAAGTGGAGAAAAAGTGGAGAAAAAGTGGAGAAAAAAATGGAGAAAAAGTGGAGAATAAGTGGAGAAAAAATGGAGAAAAAGTGGAGAAAAAGTGGAGAAAAAAATGGAGAAAAAGTGGAGAAAAAGTGGAGAAAAAGTGGAGAAAAAGATGGAGATAAAGTGGAGAAAAAGTGGAGAAAAAAATGGAGAAAAAGTGGAGAAAAAGTGGAGAAAAAGTGGAGAAAAAAATGGAAAAAAAGTGGAGAAAAAGTGGAGAAAAAGTGGAGAAAAAGTGGAGAAAAAATGGAGAAAAAGTGGAGAAAAAGTGGAGAAAAAAATGGAGAAAAAGTGGAGAATAAGTGTAGAAAAAATGGAGAAAAAGTGGAGAAAAAGTGAAGAAAAAAATGGAGAAAAAGTGGAGTAAAAGTGGAGAAAAAGTGGAGAATAAGTGGAGAAAAAATGGAGAAAAAGTGGAGAAAAAGTGGAGAAAAAAATGGAGAAAAAGTGGAGAAAAAGTGGAGAAAAAATGGAGAAAAAGGTGGAGAAAAAGTGGAGAAAAAAAATGGAGAAAAAGTGGAGAAAAAGTGGAGAAAAAAATGGAGAATAAGTGGAGAAAAAATGGAGAAAAAGTGGAGAAAAAAATGGAGAAAAAGTGGAGAAAAAGTGGAGAAAAAGTGGAGAAAAAATGGAGAAAAAGATGGAGAAAAAGTGGAGAAAAAGTGGAGAAAAAATGGAGAAAAAGATGGAGAAAAAGTGGAGAAAAATTGGAGAATAAAATGCAGAAAAAGTGGAGAAAAAGTAGAGAAAAAGTGGAGAAAAAGTGGAGAAAAAAATGGAGAAAAAGTGGAGAATAAGTGGAGAAAAAATGGAGAAAAAGTGGAGAAAAAGTGGAGAAAAAAATGGAGAAAAAGTAAAGAAAAAGTGGAGAAAAAGTGGAGAAAAAATGGAGAATAAGTGGAGAAAAAATGGAGAAAAAGGTGAGAAAAAGTGGAGAAAAAAATGGAGAAAAAGTGGAGAAAAAGTGGAGAAAAAGTGGAGAAAAAGTGGAGAAAAAATGGAGAAAAAGATGGAGAAAAAGTGGAGAAAAAGTGGAGAAAAACGTGGAGAAAAAGTGGAGAAAAAAATGGAGAAAAAGTGGAGAAAAAGTGGAGAAAAAGTGGAGAAAAAGTGGAGAATAAGTGGAGAATAAGTGGAGAAAAAATGGAGAAAAAGTGGAGGAAAAAGTGGAGAAAAAGTGGAGAATAATTGGAGAAAAAATGGAGAATAAGTGGAGAAAAAATGGAGAAAAAGTGGAGAAAAAGTGGAGAAAAAGTGGAGAATAAGTGGAGAATAAGTGGAGAAAAAATGGAGAAAAAGTGGAGAAAAAGTGGAGAATAATTGGAGAAAAAATGGAGAATAAGTGGAGAAAAAATGGAGAAAAAGTGGAGAAAAAGTGGAGAATAAGTGGAGAATAAGTGGAGAAAAAATGGAGAATAAGTGGAGAAAAAATGGAGAAAAAGTAGAGAAAAAGTGGAGAAAAAGTTGAGAAAAAATGGAGAATAAGTGGAGAAAAAATGGAGAAAAAGTGGAGAAAAAGTGGAGAAAAAGTTGAGAAAAAATGGAGAATAAGTGGAGAAAAAATGGAGAAAAAGTGGAGAAAAAGTGGAGAAAAAGTGGAGTAAAAAGTGGAGAAAAAAGTGGAGAAAAAGTGGAGAAAAAGTGGAGAAGAAGTGGTAAAAAAGTGGAGAAAAAAATGTAGAAAAAGTGGAGAAAAAATGGAGAAAAAATGGAGAAAAAAATGGAGAAAAAGTGGAGAAAAAGTGGAGAAAAAGTGGAGAAAAAGTGGAGAAAAAATGGAGAAAAAAATGTAGAAAAAGTGGAGAAAAAGTGGAGAAAAAATGGAGAATAAGTGGAGAAAAAATGGAGAAAAAGTGGAGAAAAAGTGGAGAAAAAGTGGAGGAAAAAGTGGAGATAAAAGTGGAGAAAAAGTGGAGAAAAAATGGAGAAAAAGTGCAGAAAAAGTGGAGAAAAAGTGGAGAAAAAATGGAGAAAAAATGGAGAAAAAGTGGAGAAAAAGTGCAATACCCTTTGGTGCCTTTCATGTGGCACTAAGGGGTGCTTAGCTTTGTATTTAGCCAAAAAAATGAAAAAAAAAATGACGTAGGGTTCCCCCTAGTTTTGTAGCCAGCTAGGGTAAAGCAGACGGCTGCAGCCTGCAGACCACAGCTGGCAACCTCACCTTGGCTGGTAATCCAAAACTGAGGGCACCCCACGCTGTTATTTTAAATTAAATAAATAATTAAAAAAAAAAACACGTAGGGGTCCCCCAAAATTGGATCACCAGCCAAGGTAAAGCAGACAGCTGGGGCCTGATATTCTCAGACTAGGGAGGTCCATTGTTATTGGACTCTCCCCAGGCTAAAAATAGCAGGCCGCAGCCGCCCCAGAAGTGGCGCATCCATTAGATGCGCCAATCCTGGTGCTTCGCCCCAGCTCATCCCGCGCCCTGGTGCGGTGGCAAACAGGGTAATATATGGGGTTAATACCAGATGTGTAATGTCACCTGGCATCAAGCCCTGGGGTTGGTGAGGTCAGGCGTCTATCAGATACTCGACATCACCAACCCAGTCAGTAATAAAAAAAAATAGACGACAAACACATTTTTATTTGAAAAAACACTCCCCAAAACATTCCCTCTTTAACCAATTTATTAGAATGAAAAACAAATCCAGGTCT
Organism: Anomaloglossus baeobatrachus; assembly: GCF_048569485.1. NCBI lineage: Eukaryota > Metazoa > Chordata > Amphibia > Anura > Aromobatidae > Anomaloglossus > Anomaloglossus baeobatrachus. Next base: position 516,378,009 of record NC_134353.1, read on the forward strand.
GCTGTAATCCAAGGGGTTGCCATGACGATCCACACTGTCCCAGTCAATGAAGAGCAGGATGTTCCCCATTGGCTGGGAGAGCAGTGCAGTGACCTTAGCTAACATCAATGGGTCAGCCCAGGTCACTGCAGGGGGATGACAAGTGCTGCTGTCAGCGAGGTACATTACCTGCACTGATCTCCAGCACACTGACAGCCCCTGTCACTGAGTTCAATGACCGGCGCCTTCACACCAAGTATCGCGAGAGGCCCGTGACGTCAACGCTAGTCAGTCTCGGGTCAGAAGCAAGAGGTGATGTGACAAGCGGCGGCCATGGAGGACAGTGACAGCGCTGAGGTCGGGACTTCATCACCGCAGGTAAGCCGAGCGGGACCATGTGTGTGTGTGTGTGTGTGTGTGTGTGTGTGTATGTATGTGTACATGCCGCGGCCAGGAGGGGGCGGAGCGAGCTGAGCGGGGAAGTGTGGGCTTCCTGCACGTAACTAGGATAAACATTGGGTTACTAATCAAAGCGCTTTGCTTGGATACCCGATGTTTATCTTGGTTACCAGCTTGTGGCAGGCTGCCAGCGATGGCTCCTGCACACTGTAGCTGTAAAAAGCCCTGCTTTTTGCTGCTAGAACCGTTCTCGAACGTATCTAGAACTATCGAGCTTTTGCAAAAAGCTCGAGTTCTAGTTCGATCTCGAACAGCCCCCAAAATCACTCGAGCCTAGAACTGGAGAACCTCGAACCTAGAACCGCGCTCAACTCTATTCGTTACATGATCCCTAGTGATGGTCGAGAACTAAAATGTTCGGGTGCTCGTTACTCGAGCAGAGGAATTTCTCATGCTCGGGAGCTCAACTTCAGTAACGAGCAGAATGGAAATTAATGGAAAACTCAATATTTTTTTTCGAGCAGACCCCCTGGACATCTGAGAGGATTGTGTAAATCACTGAAAGTGAGGTAAACAATGCTGAAATGGAATGGGAACACCATGAGGAAAAATTTGGACTCATTTCTGACTTCCAAGTTGCTGCTTAAAACAATGTATTGCGCCCCTTTAACAGACTGACAGGAAAATGTACAAAACCGACATAAAATAGATCCTAATGTACAAAATTTTATGAAACATTCTTTCCCTTTATAATGGCATGTTTCTAAGGCAAATTTAACTAGAGAGACCACCCCTTAGGCTCTATTCACACTAAGGGTATGTGTGCACGCTGAGTATAAGGTTACAGAAATGTATGCATCTCTTGGCAGAAGAAATGCAGCACAAAAACATTTTTATGCATTTTTTTATGCTTTTTGCATGCATTTTTTATTGCTTTCAATGGTGAAAAATAGCATAAAAATACTGAAAGAATTGATTTGCTGCAGAATATTTTCTGCACCAAATCTGGAAAGAGAAAAACCTCAACATGTGCATAACACTTAAGGATTCTCATTGACTTTGCTGTAATAAGGATTTGCATCCAGTTTTGAAACCAAACTGGATTAAAAAAAGGAATTTAAAAAATGTGATAAAAACACACTGTATGCAAACAGCCTTAATCTATGTGCGCACACTGAGAAATGTATCTCTTGGCAGAAAAAAATGTGCATTTTTGCCTCATTTTTGAAGTGTTATTGCTGTGTTTTTGATGAGTCTTTTGCATGCATATTTTTAATGTGTTTTCTATGCATTCTGGGGTGGGAAAGCACTGCAAAAACAATGAAAGAATTGAAATGCTGAAGATTTATTTCTGCACCAAATCTGCAAGGGAAAAAAAGCAAAGTGAACAAGACTTCAGGATTCTCATTGTTGGCTGTCATAAGGATTTAAATGTAGTTTTGTGCCAAAACTGCACTAAAAACCTTATAAAAAATGCTCTATCTGCACATAACCTAAGGGGGGCTTTGGGGTCAAATCGAAAGTGACACACATTTGGCGTCACAGTCAATATCGTAGTGTGCAAATCATTTTTGATACGATTAACGAGCGCAAAAGCGTTGTTATCGTATCATCGGTGTACGGTCCTACATTTCTATAATGCTGGTGCAGCGACAGGTACGATGTTGTTCCTCGTTCCTGTGGCAGCACACATCGCTGTGTGTGAAGCCGCAGGATCGAGGAACATCTCCTACCTGCATCCCGGCTGCAATGCGGAAGGAAGGAGGTGGGCGGGATGTTTACGTCTCACTCATCTCCACCCCTCCGCTGCTATTGGCCGCCTGCCATGTGACGTCGCTGTGATGCCGCACAACCCGCCCCCTTAGGAAGGAGGCAGGTTGCCGGCCAGAGCGACGTCACAGGGCAGGTGAGTGCATGTGAAGCTTGTGATGTCGCAGCATGCAAAGTACCCCTTAGTGTTCATGCAGAAATGCAGTAGTTTGCTGTTTCAGTCAACAATCATGTTCCTTTGGTTTATGAAATCTCATTGCTTTTGCTGGGAGTGTAAAAACAGTTTTTAATTTGCATCAAACTCCATAAAACCACTGTCAAATATTGCTGCGAGAATGCAACCTCTGAGCATAGCCTTAATAGCCGGCCCACTGCTCACCTTATTTCCCCTTAGGCTGGAAAAACACCTATGCATGTAAAATCGGTCTGAGTTGCCTGAAAAAAACTCGGCCGATTTTAGTTCACGTTAGGTCAGTGTGCAATGCAAGTGCAATGCTTTTTTTTAATTGTTTAATGACTAGCAGAGCGTGTGTAATGCATGTGTGATCCGTGTGTGATCCTTTTTTTACTCAGCAGCTGTCATCTACCATGCAGCTCTGCTACATGGCCGCTGACAGCAGCCACAGACAGAGCCATGTAGCAGAGCTGAATGGCCACTGACAGCAGACACAGACAGAGCCGCATGATCAGAATGAAGTCGGATGAATGTCACCCGACTTCATTGTCATCCCGCGGCTCTGTCTATGTGGCATGGCCTGATTTTTGGTCACCGGGGAAGGTCTCACCAGTGACCGGAAATCCCCTGAGTGACCGCAGTGAGCCGTGCTATCAGTGGTGCTGTCACTGAGGTTACCCGCGGCCACAGCTGCAGTCCTCCCGCTGAGATCTGTGGCCGCTGGTAACCTGAGTAACGTCATCGCTGATAGCGCGACTCACTTAAGTCGCTGTGGGGAGCTCACAGAGAGCGATCATGGTCTGTGACCGCTCTCTGTCAGCTTCTGATGTAGCAGAGCTGACAGCGTCGAGGGACCTCTGTGGATTACGTCGTACCTGGAGGGGTATTTGGGGGTTTAATAAAGTGGTGAAAGAGGTTGTTTTTTTTGTCATTTATTTAAAATAAAGGATTTTTTGGTGTATGTCTTTATTTTCTTTATCTTACAGGTTAATCATGTAAGGTATCTCAGGGAGACGCCTGCCATGATTAATCTAGGACTTAGTGGCAGCTATGGGCTGCTGCCATTAACTCCTTATTACCTCGATTGCCACCACACCAGGGCAATTCGGGATGGCTGGGTACAGTCCCGGGACAGTCGGATCTAATGGATGCGTCTATTCCGGGTGGCTGCTGGCTGATATTGTTAGGGTGGGGCTCCCCTTCCTGAGAATACCATCCAGCAGCCGTGTGGCTTTACCGTGGCTGGTATTAAAATTCGGGGGAACCGCACGCCGTTTTTTTTAAATTATTTATTTTTTAAACTGCATGATATATACCCACCCACCAACAGCTGTGATTGGTTGCAGTGAGACAGTTGTCACTCATCGTGGGGGCATGTCTGACTGCAAGCAATTATAGGCGCCGGTGGGCGGGGAAAGCAATGAATATGAGATTGAATAATAAGCGGCCGGCTTTTTCAAAAGAGGAGAAGCTGCCGGAGCAGTGTGAACGCCTGCAGCGCCGCGCCGGTGATCGGGGATCGGTGAGTATGAGAGAGGGGGGGGGAGAGGGATAGACCGACATGGACAGAGAGAGAGAGAGACCGACAGAGAGAGAGACCGACCGACAGACCGACCGACAGAGAGAGAATAGAGACCGAGAGGGAGAGACCGACTGACATTAATCGCACTGGAAATGAGTGAGGTCTCACAATGTCGGTCAATCTCTAAAATTCCTCACGCTCCCATAGAGTTGCATTGGAGAGACTCGTGCGTGAAACGTGCCAAAAAGCAGCTTGCTGCGATTTTTTTTCTCAGTCTGATTTGGAGTAAGAAAAAAATCACAGATGAGAGCTGATTCATTGAATAACATGTGTCCGAGGTCAATGCGAGATTTTCTCGCATTGCACTACTGCGAGAAACTCGCAAGTGAGAAGCCGGCCTTAGCCTGTGACTAGTGATGGGTGGATTCGCAGATAACCATGACCGGCAGACCTAACTGGATTTTTTAAAAAAGCCAGTTCTAGCCCAGATTTGATCTCTGTTTTCTGGCCAATTGCTAGTCCCCACAAAAGTCTATGGGGACCAGAATTCAGCGATTAAAAATGGTGGTAGAAGGGTTTGGGGTATAGGATCAAGCGTGTTATACTTACAAAGGCTTCGGCGTGCCTGTAACTGCTCCCACGGCCACTCGTTCACTTCTGGAGCCACACATATGCACTGCTTTGTCTACCCACTGGCGTCTGTGATTTGTAGCAGTCAGACATGCCCTCACCCTAAGTGGCAGCAAGTCAGCTGACTGCTTCCAGTCAGACACTAAAATATTTGGTGTAGCGTCCCCCCATATTATGATATGCAGCACAGATAAAACCTAGGGCTACAGGCTGCAGACCCTAGCTGTGTGTCAAAATAAAAGGAACCAAATGCATCTTTTTTTTAATTATTTAAATAAATAATTTAAAAAAACATTGTGTGGTTCCCCTCAATTTTAATACCCAGGCATGATAAAGCCCGACAGCTTGGAAACTCAGAAATTGGAGAGCAGTGCAAGAGTAAACCAATATATAGCTCTGTACAAACACTTAAACATTTTTATGCAAAAAGGAGAAAGTATAGTGTTAAACTGCACCAGAGCTATGCTTCTTTTTTCTTTTTTTAGTGATTCCCTTGCCAATCACAGCCATGCCAATACTTGACATGGCTGTGATGTGGCCAGAAGTGTGTTTTCTGTAAACAAACACTTTTGGAACATTGCCGACGTTTGAGCAAAGTATTCAGTAAGCTGAGCCAAAATGAATCCTCCAAGGCTCGTACCGAACCTGAAATTGGTGAACACAAACTGAACAGGTTCGCTCATCTCTACTAGTGGGATCCTGAATACAAAAACAGAGTAATGACCTCCTCCCATTGACCCTGGGATAGACCCTCCCTCTAAGCCTATCTCTCAAACATGGTCTGGTAGGTCTTGACATCATCCGATGTTTCCATTTTGGAGACTGCCGCATGGACCCCTTCCCAGGCAGCGTAGATCACCTGAGAAGATCCTGCCATCTGTAGTGCTGTGACTTGCTATACCAGCAGCTGGTTGGTCTTCTGCTGTTCCTGGTTACATATCTGTTAACGCCAGCTGGCCTCCATGAACGGTTTCACTGCAGCCTTTATCTCTGCAGATATCCCTGTCAGGGTTTGCAATAATCCCTTTGCCCATGACATACAGTGGGTACGGAGAGTATTTAGACCCCTTTAAATGTTTTACTCTTTGTTTTATTGCAGGCATTTGGTCAATTCAAAAAAGTTCATTTTTTCGCATCAATGTACTCTCTCCACCCCATCTTGTCAGAAAAATAAAAACAAAAAACTGTTGCAAATGTATTAAACAAGGAAAACTGAAATATCAAAGGAACTGCCCAAGCAGTTCAGAGACCGAATTGTGGCAAAGCACAGATCTGGCCAAGGTTACAAAATAATTTCTGCAGTATGCAAGGTTCCTTAATGCACAGTGGCCTCCGTAATCCTTAAATGGAAGAAGTTTGGAACCATCAGAACTCTTCCTAGACCTGGCCATCCAGCCAAACTGTGTAATCGTGGCAGAAGAGCCTTGGTGAGAGAGGTAAAGAAAAACCCCAAGATCCCTGTGGCTAAGCTCAGAGATGCAGTAGGTAAATGGGAGAAAGTTCCACTATCACTGCAGCCCTCCACAAATCAGGCCTTTATGGCAGAGTGGCCAAACAAAAGCATCTCTTCAATACAAGACATATGAAAGCCTGCTTAGAGTTTTGAAAAAAACACATGAAGGTCTCCCAGACTATGAAAAATAAGATTCCCTGGTCTGATGAGATGAAGATAGAATGTTTTGGTAATAAATCTAAGTGGTATGTGTGGAGAAAACCAGGCACTGCTCATCACCTGCCCAATACAATCCCAACAGTGAAACATGGTGGTGGCAACATCATGCTATGGGGGTGTTTTTCAGCTGCAGGGACAGGACGACTGGTTGCATTTTCAGGAAAGATGAATGCGCCCAATTACAGAGATATCCTGGAGGAAAACCTCTTCGAAGAGTGCTCTTGGCCTCAGACTTGGCCGAAGGTTCACTTTTTAACAAGACAAGGACCCTAAGCACACAGCTAAAATAACAAAGGAGTGGCTTCTGAACAACTCTGTGACCATTCTTGACTGGCCCAGTCAGAGCCCTGACCTAAACCCAATTGAGAATCTCTAGAGAGACCTGAAAATGGCTGTCCATCAACGTTCACCATCCAACTGGAGAAAATCTGCAAGGAAGACTGGCAGAGGATCCCCAAATCCAGAGGTGAAAAACTTGTTGCATCATTCCCAAGAAGACTCATGGCTGTACTAGCTCAAAAAGGTGCTTCAACTCAATACTGAGCAAAGGGTCTGAATACTTATGACGATGTGATATTTCAATTTTTCTTGTTTCATAAATTTGCAATAATTTCTACATTTCTGTTTTTTTCTGTCAAGATGGGGTGCAGAGTGTACATTAATGAGGAAAAAAATGAACTTATTTGAATTTACCAAATGGCTGCAATGAAACAAAGAGTGAAAAATTTAAAGGGGTTGGAATACTTTCCGGACTCATTGTATACTGGCACACAACCAAAAGCAGAAAACATCCGTTTTAGCGCTGGCCTCACTGCATTTGCCCATTCCATACCACAAACGGTTAGAAATTCGCTCTGGTAGGCAATGCCAGGTATACAGTAAAGAGGCACGCATGTATTTGACCCAAACTCAGTGCTTTTATCACACTGGTAGCAAAGAGAAAAACACAGTCTTACATCAGACGGGAATGCATAGCAAAAGTCCAGCTTGTTAAAAAGCATAAATTCAGGCCTTAATGTGCCAGTCTATTTATGTATGATGTTGCCAAGAAACATGCTTCAGTTTTTACAGCTAAAACACCACCACACACTGAGGAGTTATGGCTGCCCTATCTGATTTAACTGTGCAGCCTGGGCATTACCTCAAAAACCTGGAATTGCAGACAAGGTTCAGGCCAGCCTTGACCTCTTTGCCTGCTGCTTATCAGTGCAAAAAGAATTTGCTGGAAGAGATACAGTATATCTCCCATCTAGCTTCATACCCCTCACTGCATCACAATATTTGTATACACTAATGAGCAAAAGGGTAACAATGTTTTGAACTTTTTGACTTTCATGTCTCCCCATCCACTACAGCTTTGACCATGAAAGTACCTTCATTTCATAGACAATCATAAATTTTACTTGCAACTATTAAGCATATGATTAGTTATGCAGATTTTTGTCATTTCATTGCATTGTTACTGTTTTGCTCCTGGTAGTGGAATAATCTTTTTCTTTCTGTGTGCTACAGATTACAACCTGTTCTCACATTTCCTAATAGCTCAGTGTGTTATTAGGTTGATTCCCAAGTAATAGGTCATTTGTTAGCATTAAAGAGCAGCCATGAAGAAAATTTACCAAGATAAGGCCTGTTTCACACGACAGTGATTCTGGTACATTATAATCAATGGGTCTGCTCACACATCAGTGAATTTTCACTGAACGTGTCTCCGTGCTGCGTAGCCATGTGTCTGTGATTGCCGCACGGAGACATGTCCATTTTTTCCTGGCATCACTGATGTCCCACGGACCACGTAGTGGTGTGATCCGGGAAACACGTGCCAGAAAAAAACGTGCTTATAAAATAAAAATCATTTTTACTCACCCGGCTCCAGCGACGCTCTCTGCAGCCTGTTCTGCCTGCTGCTTCTGAACCGGCTCATTACTGTCGTGCATATTCATGAATGCACGACACAGCCGACCTGGAAGCAGCTTCTGTGGAGGTCAGGGCCGGCCGGATGCTGCACCGCGGGAGCGTTCAGCACCATAAAGAGCGGGAGCGGGCACAGGTGAGTTAATCTCTATGTGCAATCACGGACCACGGAGAACGGAGCCCGGATTGCACTTAGACAACCCACGTGTGCCGTGAATCACGGCACACGGAGGGACATGTGCGTGTTTTACACGTCAGTGAAGAACGTCTGTGTTTTTTACTGACGTGTGAAACGGACCTAAGAGAAGCAGCATCATCCAGCTCATCGATAGTGGTCCTTTGGTCAAGAAAATTGCCATCTGAATTACCTCAGTGCCATGAAAGTTAGAAGAATGAAAAGTTAAGTCTGTCCATCCATTCAAAAGCTAAGAGGTGGCCGTCCAGGCAAAATATTGGGGTCAACAGGTTGACAAATCACAGTTTATATCAATTCTAGAGTGAAAAAAATGGCAGTGGAGGTGCTCTTATGCTTCATAATAGGGAGATCGCAGACATCCATGCAAGCACAATGCAACCCATGTTACACAAGTCTAAAATGGTGGCCCAAAAAAAGGTGATGCTGCTTTATCATCATAGGAAGCATCTGCTCGAGTTTGCACAAAAAGTAGAAGTTTGTAAAAGAGTGGTTTGGAGTGATGAAACAAGAGTCAAGAGACTAGACTTTGATGGGAGCAAATCGGTGAAGGAATGCACAGACACCAAGCTGTAAGGGTGCCACTCTTCCTCAGCAAGGAGACTCCATGTACGGGTGTGACTTCGAGTAGGATGCATGCCACTGGTTTCTTTGGGCTGGTGTCCATTACTCCACTGCCGGTCCTAATCGTAGAGAAAATAGTAACCCACGCAACATCAGACTTCACTTAGCAATCAAACATGTTTTGTTTATTCTTCAAACTGTTATGACAGATTTGGCCTCCCTCCTCACAGTTCTGATTCTACTGTTTCTGGGGTACTCTTTCTTGTTCTGTCCCCCACTATCTTGGAATTCATATTCAGGCTGCCGGGTTCGTTCCCCTCTTTCTTACAACTTTGTCTACTTCTGGGCCCCAATATCTCTATAGTCGCACGCCTCTCTAAGCTCGCCGTGGTGAATAGCCTCTGAATCTCTTGAGGTTACCTCAGTTTTCCCTGACTGGCCCTGACACCATGGCCATGTCTTCACTTATTTGAACCCTATTCAGAACTGGCACCACATGAGGCCTGGGCTACTAGCCAATTCACTTTGCACCTCTCACACCTCCTCTGCCTTAACCTAACACTGTCATATCTAATATCTAATCTACTGCTGATCCAGCTCCCCCGATAGGTGACACTCACTGGTAAACAGCCCAGCTCAGCTACATCAAGAACCTACTCTAAACTAGCAGCATTTACACGTTAATACACATTTATCCCAATCAACACAATATACTATGTTTAATAGAAAACACTTTTCACAGTACAGGTAGACAACATATATAATAAATCAGCCTAGGGACTCGACTCCCTTTTCCTAGGTCTGGAAGAAACAGGATTAAAAGGTGCTAATAGATAAAGAGATTGAAGGAGCTGTCAAGTGTAGTAGAGGAAGCCTAATGAAATAAGATTATTTCACAGTCAAAGCCATTGGATACTTTACAAGGATAAATGGTGGTCTTAATGCTGAGCTATATGTGAGTATCCTACAAGACAATTTACTTCATACACTTAAGTACTATAGGTACAAAAAATATAACATAGTATTGTACCAGGTCAATGACCTGAAGCCTTTGTCAATATTGGTGAAGAAATGTTTAATTTACAATGAAGTAAAGGTGCTGATTTTGCCCCCACAGCCCTTAGACCTCACCCCAAACACTTGTGAGCAGAGTTGAATAAAAAGCTGTATACATACCCAAGTGAGCCCACTAATATTCACCAACAATGGGAAAATCTAGAAAAGACCTGAGATAAGATTTTTTTGTCTGCATTTTGAATTTGTTATGTGTATGTGTATTTGATGCATTATTGCATAGTTAATGTCTGTATTGTATTTCTGTTTTTGGCATTGTGTATTTGATATCCTAGTTCTGTATTTCATGTCTAAACTGTGTATTAGTTGTGATTATTGTGTATTTCATGCATTAATTGTTTTTTATGTCTGTATTGTGTATTTGTTGTGCATAAGCATACTGCCCAGTGGCAGCATCATCAAAAAGGCGTTGCATGATGGGGCGGTTTGTTTTAACAACATACAACTCTGATTTAGTATTGCTCCTTCACAGGAGCCACATTACTGCCTGTAAGAAAGGCTTGACAATCTACTTCCTTATTTTGCCATGACAACTTGATGGAGAGTACAACTAAAGGAAGTAGATATAGTGCTGAAAGATGCACCCCTCTGTTGGAAGGCACTCAACAAGCTACTGGGAAAGAGCCGATGGTCGACCTGAGTATGACCAAGCAAAGACTTTTTGATGCTGATATCACTTGGTCGAAAGGAAAGATCAAAAGCTACAGAGTTATCAAAATGTTCGGAACTTTGAATGCACAAACCATGAACCAAGGCAAACTCAACATCGTCAAAGCAAAAATGGAAAGAACAGAACTTAATTTACTTAGAATGAGCAAACTAAGATGGACTCAATCTGGACATTTCCAGTTAAACGAAGATTGTGTCTACTATTCTGATAATGATAACTAGATAAGAAAGGGTTTTACTTTTATTCTCAAGCAAAGATTGGCAATCACTGTCCTTTAATACGATGCAGTCTGTCATGGAAACATGTAGATATGGCTACAATTCATGTCACAGTGATGCAAGTCTATTTGCCAACAGCAGATGCCATGGAGGAAGAACTTTACTATGATTTAGTTCAAGAAGAAATTGACAAGACACCAAAACAAGACTTACTCATTATCATAGGAGACTTGAATGCCAAAGTGGGCCATGGCAAACATGGAATTTGTTGTTGGAAACTTTGGAGTTAGTGAAAGAAACGAGTCTGGTAGAAGATTCATTGATTTTGTAAGACAAATCAACAGTCCATCATGTACAACATCTTCCAAAATCTCAAACAGAGATTCATTAACATCAACGAATTGGGCCTATAAGAATCAGGTTGACTACATATGTGTTTGCCAAAGATGGAGGTCATCAATCACTACCGCGAATACAAGCCCAGAAGCTGATTATGGAACTAATCATTAACTTTTGATAGCAAAGATCAACCCCTTTACTATGGCCTTTCGAATCAAAACGGCGGCAAGAAAGGGTACTTATTCTGTACCTACATTTTAAAACATTTGCAAGAATACAGTGAATAGTGCCCCTAGCATTGAAAAATCTCCATGGCTTCAGCTACCAGGGGTAGCTGAAAACTTGAGATCACACTTCGGGATATTTTTTCAGGACACCAAGTCATGTAATCATGTTACAGTAAATGCCAGAGCCGGTAAAAAAGATTTATCTCCCACCTGGCATGATCAAACATGTCAGATGGGAGATAAATGTCCTCCCCCAGTCACCTTCAGTTTTCTGGCATGGCCAAAGTCCCACTCCCCGGTTCCCTTCCTTTTTCTGATCATCTAAAATGGCATGCGCACAAGTTGCGCACCCACCGCATTCATCCTCATCCTCTGATTTCTGTTTCATTTGACATTTCAGATGACACAGAATAGTGCTCCCCAGGTCCCCCCAGGTCACCCCCTGTTACTCCCGGTCTCCCCGGGACCTCTTGCAACGCCGAGTCCAACGCAACCTCTCCTCCTCCTCTTCTTCTTCTGAAAAAGAATGGAGGCATGAGCAGAGAGCTGGCTCTCAGCTTTCTCTCAGTGAGCAGTGTGACTAAGTTTACTGTAGTCCACATTGTCCTCAGTGTGACCCAGGGAGTGTGGCTATAGCATTCTAACTGAGGTCACTGCAGCCACACTCCTCACATGGAGTACCTGCACTTCCAGAAAATGAGTGATATGTTTTCTGAGTGTGCCCCCCTGGAACACGTCCTTGAACATAGAATCGTCGTGGGACCGCCAAAATGGATTACAGTGGACCAGATTTTTTTTTCTTTTCAATTAATTGGTGAAAGAGGGAGGAGTTGGGGAGTGTTTTTTCAAATTTTTTTTTTCATTTTTTTATTACTGACTGGGTTTGTAATGTCAGGTAGCTGATAGATGCCTCAATATTAATGACATTTGGGCTTGATGCCAGCTGACATTATTATTATTATTATTTACATTACATTACATTTAAATTACAGCTGGTACCGACCCTATATATTACCCCATTTGCCACTGCACCAGGACAACGGGATGAGCTGAGACAAAGTGCTAAGACTATGTATCCAGCACCATATCTTCATAAAATCCAAGTTTATTCAAAAAACTCCATAAAATCTTATAGTGTTAATTAAAATAATGTCATGAAAAAAACGCCAACCGTGTATAAGACAAATGCATTTCAGATATCAATCCTTATTCATTGTATCTAAACTAAAACACATGTTAGTGATGTTATGCGTCATATCCCTAAGTCATGTGTGGCAATTCAGCCAATCCATGAGTAGGGTAGCAATACATGTGAAATGGGAACTGCATATAACTATAGTAAGAAAACTAAATAACTATAATCAACCTCCATATAATTAAAATGTTCAAAGGATGAAGATACAAGCCTGAATTATAGTGAAATAACAGATCTTGTTTTACATTGAGGCCAAAAGAGACTATAGGCCGCTTTACAAGCTGCGATATAATTACCGATATTGCTAGCGTGCGTACCCGCCCCCCTTGGTTGTGAGTCACAGGCAAATCGCTGCCCGTGGCGCACAAAATCGCTTGGACCCGTCACACTACTTACCTGCCTAGCGACGTCGCTGTGACCGGCAAACCGCCTCCTTTCTAAGGGGGCGGTTCGTTTGGCGTCACAACGACGTCACTAAGCGGCCGCCCAATTGAAGCGGAGGGGCGGAGATGACCGGGACGAACATCCCGCCCACCTCCTTCATTCCTCATTGCCGGCGGCCGCAGGAGAGGAGATGTTTGTCATTCCTGCGGTGTCACACATAGCGATGTGGGCTGCCGCAGGAATGACCAACAACATTGTATCTGCAGCAGCAACGATAATTGGGAATAGGGGGGCATGTCACCGATTAGCGATTTTGCACGTTTTTGCGACAATTCAAAATCGCTCATAGGTGTCACACGCAATGACATCGCTAACGCGGCCCCCAACAACATCGCTTTAGCGATGTCATAGTGTGTAAAGTGGCCTTATTGTTTTTAATGAGAATATCCACCAAGCTTTGTGGTTTAGGAGTTTCCTCCTATGATCGCCTCCCTGGAGAAGTGAACAAACTCTCTCTATACTCATGATTTTACATCGGGAGACATCTCCTCCGCGTATTGTTGAGAATTGTTTAGAAGCAGCTGAACACTTGATGGTCAGTTTCTTATATGTGTCGGACAAGTGTCTCCTGATGTCGTTTTTTAACGGGCCTGTGGGGAATCTCACATACTGCAGTTGGCATACATCGCAGGTAATAATATACACAATGAATGCCATGCTGCAATTAATACAATTCTTAATCGTGTACAATATGGAGGTATTAATAGAAGTCAATGTATTATAAAAACTGCCAAAATCACAACACGCACACAGAATGTATGCATTATGCGTGGGGTGCCCTCTGTTTTGTATTATCTACAAAAGGTGAAGCTGCAGGCTGTGGTATGCAGGCTGCAGCCTTCTGCTTTAACCTAGATGGCTATCAAAAAATTGGGGGTCTGCACATCGTTATTTTAGCTATTTTTTTGGCAAAATACCAGTTTAAACACCCTTTAGTGCCACATGAAAGTCACTAAACGGTGCAAGTGTATAATATGTAGGGGAGTGGGACATTACACAAGTGCATTTCAATAAATTAGAATATCATCAAAAAGTTAACTTATTTCAATTATTCAATGCAAAAAGAGAAATGCATATATTACATAGAATCATTACAAACTTAGTGATCTATTTCAAGTGTTTATTTCTGTTAATGTTGATTATGGCTTACAGCCAATGAAAACCTAAAAGTCATTATCTCAGAAAATTAGAATAATTGCTACAAAACACCTGATAAGGCTTTCAACATATTTATAATTGTCCCTAAGGCCTGTTTCACACGTCAGTGATTCTGGTACGTTTGTGCTTTTTTTTAAACGTACCAGAATCACTGACATACGCAGACCCATTATAATGAATGGGTCTGCTCACACGTCAGTGATTTTTCACTGCACGTGTCTCCGTGCGGTGTACCCGCGTGTCCGTGATTGCCGCACGGAGACATGTCCATTTTTTTCTGGCATCACTGATGTCCCACGGACCACGCAGTGGTGTGGTCTGTGAAACACATGCCAGAAAAAAACGTGCTTTTAAAAAAAAAATCATTTTTACTGACCCGGCTCCAGCGATGTCCTCTGCAGCCCGTGCAGCCTGCTGCTTCTGAGCCGGCTCATTACTGTCGCGCATATTCATGATGCACAACACAGCCGACCCGGAAGCAGCTGCTGCGGGGGTCAGCGCTGGCCGGATGCTGCACCGCAGGAGCGATCAGCACCATGGAGAGCAGTAGCGTGACAGGTGAGTGAGGAGGTGAGTTAATCTCTAAGTGCAATCACAGGCCACGGAGAACGGAGCCCGGATTGCTCTTAGACAACCCACGTGTGCTGGGATATGTGCGTGTTTTAAACGCCAGTTAAAAACGTCAGTGTTTTTCACTGACGTGTGAAACGGGCCTTAGTCTGGTTCAGTAGGCTAAACAATCATGGGGAAAACTGCTGACTTCACAGAAATTCAGAAGGCAGTCATTAATACACTCCACAAGGAGGGTAAGCCACAAAAGGTCATTGTTAAAGAAGCTGGCTGTTCACAGAGTGCTGTATGCAAGCATTTTAATGGACAGTTGAATGAAAGGAAAAAATGTGGTAGAAGAAGGTGCACAAGCAGCCGGGATAACCACAGTCTTGATAGGAATATTACGAAAAGTCCATTCAAAAATTTGGTGATGATTCAAAAGGAGTGGACTGCTGCTGGAGTCAGTGCTTCAAGAGCCTCCGCTCTCAGACATATCCAGGACATGTGCTACAGCTGTCGCATTCTTTGTGTCAAGCCACTCATATGCAATAGACAATGCCAGAAACATTTTACCTGGGGCAAGGAGAAAAATAACTGGACTGTTGTTCAGTGGTCCAAGATGTTGTTTTTAGATGAAAATAAATTTTTCATTTCATTTAAAAATCAAGAACCCAGAGTCTAGAGGAAGAGTGAAGAGGCACATAATTCAAGCTGCTTGAGGTCTACTGTGAAGTTTCCACAATCAGTGATGGTTTGAGGAGCCATGTCATCTGCTGGTGTAGGCCCAATGTTTCTTATCAAGACTAAAGTCAGCTCAGCCAACTATCAGGAAATTTTAGAGCACATCATTCTTCTGTGATGCCCTGGCAAAACCAGGTAGTCACAAAAGAGTCCACCCTCTTTGTAAACACCAAAATTCCACACCAGGTACAACTCACAGCCATTAAAGCCTAGCCACCCCCTCATGAAAATAAAGACACACCAGTGGGCGAGATCAGGCAGATGAGAACGCCCACCTAGGGGTCCTGAGGTGTCAGGGGCGGGAACACGACGGAACAGAACAGAGTTTTGAAGTAGAGACAAGTGCTGACAGTTCAAACTGACAGTTGAGTGGAGTTGAAGTTGAAGTGGAGCTGAGCTGACAGAGAAGTGTAGTCAAAGGTAGGAGCTTCTGGACTAACCGGCTAGGTGGCAGACAGTGAACAGGGTAAGTGTAGAGTGTAGAGTGTAAGTGTAAGTCTAGAGATGAGCGATGTTCGAGGTTCGCCAATTTCATGTTCGAGTGATTTTGGGGGGTGCTCGAAATTGAACTCGAACTCGAGCTTTTTGCTAAAAGCTCGATAGCTTGAGTTATGTTCGAGAACGGTTCGATCAGCAAAAAGCCTAGCTATTTACTAGATGGCTTTTCACTGTAATAGTGTGAGTCACTGTGATTCAAACTATTATCAAATTTCAGCATATAGTGGGGAGGACGGGGTTTAGATCTGTGCTGCAGCTGAGTGCTAAGATAATGCCGATCGCCATTTTTTTTTCCTAAGCGCACATGCAGTGGGGCGGGCCAGGATGTCAGCGAATCACAGACACACACACAGCTAAGTGTACTTTCTGCCAGACAAGCAAGGGCATGTGTCATAGGCTGTGAATGTCACATGTCCTTGCCTTATAAATACAGCCATTTTCCCTCACGCCACCATTATCTGCTTTCTACGTGTGGGTGACAGTCACTGCTCACGCTGCTCCTACCACCGCTCCTGCTGTGTACGCTATATGCACAGCACTGTACAGATTAGGGACTACAGTATTCTTCAGCCCTTTCCAGGGCTTATTTGCAGGTGCTCATAGCCATAGCTGACAGGCTGGACCGTGCAAACGCTGTAAACAGCTTCAGATAACAGCATCTGTGTACCCAGCTCAGGGAATTCCTTGCTGCATTTCATCATTAGGAGGGATAGGAAGTGAGGCTTCCTTTCCTGTCCTGGTAACCACAGAAGCCAGGCACTGTACCCACTGGCCCATTTTTGCCAAGCTATTTTTTATAACAGTGCTGACACTTAGGGGCATCAAAAAAGTGTCTGCTATACAAATTTTGTGTCCCACTAGTGCCAAGCAAGTTCCACCACCTCTGGATTCTACCCACCTGCCCATTTTTGACAAGCTATTTTTATAGCAAACAGTGCTGAACATAAGTGGCATCCACAAAGTGTCTGCTATACTAATTTTGTGTCCCACTAGTGGCAAGCAAGTTCCACCACCTCTGCATTCTACCCTCCAGCACATTTTGCTACGCTATTTTTACAGCAAACAGTGCTGAACATAAGTGGCATCCACAAAGTGTCTGCTATACTAATTTTGTGTCCCACTAGTGGCAAACAAGTTCCACCACCTCTGCATTCTACCCACCTGCCCATTTTTGGCAAGCTATTTTTACAGCAAACAGTGCTGACACTTAGGCGGGCTTTGCACGTTGCGACATCGCAAGCCGATGCTGCGATGTCGCACGCGATAGTCCCCGCCCCTGTCGCAGGTACAATATCTTGTGATAGCTGGCGTAGCGATAATTATCGCTACGCCAGCATCACATGCACTCACCTGCCCTGCGACCGTTGCTCTGGCCGGCGACCGGCCTCCTTCCTAAGGGGGCGGGTCGTGCGGCGTCACAGTGAAATCACACGGCAGGCGGCCAATGACGGCGGAGGGGCGGAGATGAGCAGGATGTAAACATCCCGCCCACCTCCTTCCTTCCGTATAGCCGCTGGCGGCAGGTAAGGTGATGTTCCTTACTCCTGCGGCTTCATACACAGCGATGTGTGCTGCCGTAGGAACGAGAAACTACATCGTACCTGCCGCGGCACCGGCATTATGGAAATGTCGGAGCCTGCACCGATGATACGATAACGACACTTTTGCACTCGTTCACCGCATCATCTAGGATTTACACGCTACGACATCGCAAGTGACGCCGGATGTGCGTCACTTTCGATTTGACCCCCCGACATCGCACCTGCGATGTCATAGTGTGCAAAGCCGCCCTTAGTGACATCCAAAAAGTGTCTACTATACTAATTCTGTGTCCCACTAGTGGCAAACAAGTTCCACCACCTCTGCATTCTACCTTCCAGCACATTTTGCTACG